>NW_025814845.1:66225000-66692500 GCF_022079265.1 Lynx rufus
TTCTTTTTCCAGGATATTCTCAGTGTCTTCTCCAGCTGGTGAAGTTCTTTATTCCCACATAGATAATGACCTTCCAGTCAAAGTGATAGTGTCTAAAAATCTTATTTATATGGGTACCAGAGAATACAATGGACCAGAAGTTCACTTTTATTTTACATGCAGCTAGTTCTTACTTTTCACAGTAGTATGAGACCATTAAAAAGACCTTACTAGCTGAAAGCATGTAAAGCAATCTCAATAACCGACAAAACAAAAAAAATCATGATGGTCCCATAACATATAAAAACTTTGTCTAAGTGTTAAAAACGTTCTTAATATAAGATACAAATTATATAATGGGCATTGAAGATGGCACTTGTTGGGTTGAGCACCGGGTATTGTATGTAAGCCAATTTGACAATAAATTATATTTTAAAAAGATATAAATTATAATAAAATAAAAAATAATAAAACTAGTATTTATTTAATACAGGTGACCCTTGAACAACATAGATTTGAGCTATACAGATCCACTTATACAAGGATTATTTTGGTAAAAACAGTACAGAACTGTAAATGTATTTTTCCTTTCTTAGGATATTTTTTAATAACATTTTCTTTTCTCTAGCTTACTTTATCATGAGAAAGTATATAACACATATAGCACAAAGTATGTGATAATCAGCTGTTTATGTTATAGATAAGGCTTCAGGTCAACAGTAGGCTGTCAGTAGTTAAGTTTGAGGGGAGTCAAAAGCTATAGGCAAATTTCCGAGTTTGCAGGGGGGTCCATACCCCTAACCCCCACACTGTTCAAGCGTCAACTGTACACTGTAATTCAAAACATCAGAAATATTAATGGTTTATTCCTTTGTAAAACTCTAAGAATGGTTTAGCAGTACTTGCTTCCTTCTTTTCATATACAAGTAAGCATCTTTTCTATGCAAATAAAAATAGCTGCTAAATTATAAATAACAATAAAATGCAAATTAAATAAATGGTAAATTCTAAATAATTGATAAACTGTCATACTCCTTTCTAAGTACAAATCAGCGTCCAATCTTTTGTCCTTTGTGATGTCAATGTTGTGAATTATCTCTGAGAGTTCCTTTAATGTGAATTTTTTGCCAATTTCACTTCATCTAGAACTTATTGATCCTTTTCATTACAACCACTTTCCTCATTTACTTTGGTGAGTTTCCCTTCACTAAGCTCCTCTGATTGCATGTTCAAGGTCTCTTGATTAAGGACAGTGTCATCATTCTCTATCAGTTTTTTCTTCTATAATTCCATTTAAGTTTGATTTGACTTTCACTTCTAGGGTCATCACTTTTTCATTCTTTGTTGCAATTTTATCTTTACTGGCCAATTCCCTCTGTTCTATTATACATTTTTATAAAATGCCACTTGGCTTGGTCAGTCTCCTAAATCCACCATGCATCTACCCTTCAACAAGAGGGTGTCTTGTTCACCACTTGTCTCTGGCACCCAGCATGTTGCCTGGTACATAATGAAGGTGCAATAAATAGTGGGGAAAAAAATGAGAAGGCAAGACAACTTTGCTGTCTGTGCATGAGCTTAATAACAGATGTTCAATAACCAATCAGTGACAGAGTTTGAAGACAGTGATGATTGGCTACTGATCATAACACATGTGTCATTTTCCTAGTGATTTGTAGACTAAAGAGTTAGCACTGAATTTTATATTTTATGCAATTATTCAGTTAATATACCATGGTAACACAAATTTTAACCATGCTGTTGGGCATTACTAAGTAAACCAAGTAACTAAAATATATTCATATCAGAACCTTGCAGAGTGATTATTATCTATATTTGATATCCATGCCTTCTGAGTTGGCAAAAGAACCACCACAAGATATGATCATCTTAGCCAAGAGATACACGAAGGACCAAAGAACATATGTGACTTTTTATTGCATATACACACACACGCACACATACACACACACGTATATGCATATGTATATGTATATTACGTATATATAGTGGGTACATATATATGTGTATATATAGTGGGTACATATGTGTGTATATGTGTGCATACATATATAAAAATGTATATAAATATATATACATATACACACACACACACACACCCCCACTAAAGACTGTGCCTCAGCTCATGGATACAGTGGTTAAGTGTATATGTTTTGAAATCTGACAGAACTGAGTTCAAATGCTATTCATTCTCTCATAAACTCAATTTCTTCACATGTTTAAAACTTTACCTCAAGGAACTGTTGCAAGGATTAAGTGAAATAATACATATAATATTTTTAATCAGTGCCTGGGTCATAGTAAGGGTAATTAAGTGGTGTTAATGATAAGTAAAAGTAATGATGGTGGTCATCACTGTTGAGTCATGGTGGTATGCTAAAAGAATAATGAAATATGGAGATGTAAACAAGAATAGACCTAGAGTACTGAATTGGAAAAACTTGAGATTTCCAGAAGGCTATTATAGTATAATTTTATAATGAACTCATAGAACATTTACTCTGAAAATCTAGAACTTTAAATAGGTTAAAATACTTCCAATTTAGAGAAAAATGAGCAAATAAGCTTTGACATCCATCCACGCCAAGTCATGATGCCAAAAAAGCATTTATGTCTCCATTGTGAACTTTATCCAACATCCATTTACCAGTTCCCGGTTTGCAAATCCAATTGCTGTAGGATAGGGATTTGAACAGCAAAATTGGCAATGTTTTAAGCTTGTAAATTGGAGCTGTCAGGATGATAGCACAATTGTAGAAAAGAGTTTGAGTTGCCCATTTCAAGAGCTTACTATGAATTTACCTTTGAGCAAAGTGACTTTCATTAACCATCTCAATGTCATACACATTTGGGAAATTTGAAGGTACCATATGCTAATTACGACAGGTTAAATTTACTTAGATTAAATTACAAAAAAAAAAAAAAAAGACTAGCATTATTCAAACAATTGAAAAGTCTTTGACTTTTTACTGCTTTATTTCCTAAAGTATGTTCTGTGGAACACCAGTGTTCATTGTGATATAGTATGCATTCCTCATACTAAGCGGGGGCTGGGGGAGGAAGTTTCATAGTCATATATCTAGAGATTCACAATGTGTATTAGCATACAAAAGACTGAGGGCCCCTGTTGTTTAAAAAACTTTTTAGATGAATCGCATTTCCCAAATATACTGACCCTAAAACACTTTTTGTTTTTTAAATATTCCTTCCCGGGGTGCCTGAGTGGCTCAGTTGGTTAAGCATCCAACTCTCAGTTTCGGCTCAGGTCATGATCTTGCAATTTCGTGAGTTTGAGCCCCACATTGGGCTCTGTGCTGACAGTGCAGAGCCTACTTGGGATTCTCTATCTCTCCCTCTCTCTGCCCCTCCCTTGCTCACACTGTCTCTGTCTCTGTCTCTCTCAAAATAAATAAACTTAAAAAAAATAAAAACTAAAAAAAAATTTTTTTTAAATATTGCTTTCTCATAGAATATGGTGTTTTGGGGCGCCTGGGTGGCGCAGTCGGTTAAGCGTCCGACTTCAGCCAGGTCACGATCTCGCGGTCTGTGAGTTCGAGCCCCGCGTCAGGCTCTGGGCCGATGGCTCAGAGCCTGGAGCCTGTTTCCGATTCTGTGTCTCCCTCTCTCTCTGCCCCTCCCCCGCTCATGCTCTGTCTCTCTCTGTCTCAAAAATAAATAAACGTAAAAAAAAAAAATTAAAAAAAAAAAAAAAGAATATGGTGTTTTATGTAACAGTTTTGGAAAGCTGAACAAAAAGTATAAATGAACTAGGGATTCACATCTGGAGACAATGAAGAGGTTTTAATGGTATTTCTGTGCTATATCCTTGAGCATACACACATTTTTTTACATAAAATTCAGATAGTTTTCAGCAACAATTCACAAAATGATCTGCCAATTTACCTACAATGGTTTATTCCTGATACAACTTCCCCTTCCACTCCACTCCATTTCATTGTCCACATTGGACCTGCTCTAGTCCTTAAGAACCACTTTTCTCTTTGGACAGAATTTCTTAAACAGATTTTTTTTAATGTTTATTTATTTTTGAGAGAGAGAAAGAGAGAGAGAGAGACAAAGATGAGCATGAATGGGACAGGGGCAGAGAGAGAGGGAGACATAGAATCTGAAGCAGGCTCCAGGTTCTGAGCTGTCAGCGCAGAGCCCAACACAGGGCTCGAACTCACAAACAGCAAGATCATAACCTGAGCCAAAGTCGGACACTTAACCAACTGAGCCACCCAGGCGCCCCTCATTGGACAGAATGTCTTGCTCAGTCATTTTAAATGTTCTTATAATTCTGTTCATCAAAAAAAACAATTTTTAACTCATATGATTAACTCCTAGCTCAGTGTTGAAAACACAAAAGATATATATGCTCTGGTACTTGGACTCAAGAGCCTTACAATTAAGCAGGAAAAGCAAAACTAACACTGTGAAGCAATTAAAAAAAATAACTCCAGAGGTTTTTAAACAGGATAAAAGATCAATATAAGCTAAGAAAAGTGGAGAAGGCTTTTTGGTGGAGATGGACATAAGCATATGAATAGGATGTAGGAAAGTGTGGTGGGAGAAAGAACAAGATTTCAGAAAAAGGTAAAGAATGACCACAGCCAAATGGCAGGAAGAAGGAGTTAGAGTCAAAAGATGTGGGGAAAAAAGATAGGCATAGCAGTCTGTTTGGAGTAGAGCATTCATGGTATACACAGAAAGAAATAATTTAGGCTGAATACAGTAGACTCCAGGCAATAGAAGGTTCTGATCACCAGATTAAAAATCTGAACTTGTTTAACTAAGCAGAAGGAAGACATGGTCAAAGGACAAGGTCATAAATTTGAACCTAGTCAAAAAATAACCAAATCAATATTCTAGAAAGATTAGTCTTGCAACTCACATGGAGAGGTTGGAGAGAGAAAAAGAAAGAAACCAAAGGCCAGGATTCAAAGTAGAATACTGTTGAAGTAAATCATGTATTAAAACTCTTGACAGGTGGGAATAAAATAGGATCTAAAAGAAAATATGAATCTACAAATTTGAGGGTACAAATGACAAGATGTGGTGTGAGAAAAGGATAGATTTCAATAAAGCTTCAAAGCTTCTAGAATGGAATATGGGTGATTCTGCAAACTAAGTTTTGGGAAAAGAAGATAAATATTTACTAAACAGTAAATGAAAAAGCATCTCTCTGTGGCTTTCTAATCTAGTCTTCCATAATTTAATCTCATTTTATATATCCTATGTTATTCCCCACTACCCAGTCATTAATTTAACAATCATTTTATAAGCATCTGTTGTATGCTAAGCAATATTCTAGACACTGAAAAAATAAAAAGATGTGGATGGCACAGTTTGAGGCAAAGGATAGAGATGGGTGATAGATGTGTAAATAAGTAATTAGAGAATGTGAAATTTCTCGTGTATTTCCTATTTGCAGGTTAGAGGGTATAGGTACTAAAATTTATTGAGTTCCTAATTTACACTAGGCCTTTTAGATTTGTCTAAATTAATTCCTACATCAACACAAAGAAGTAAATATTGCTTTCCTATTTTTCTTGATAAAAATCACCGCCTACAACCTTCTGACCATATAGAACCCTGAAGACACCAGCAACATGAAACCCCCCTGGAAAAAATTGCTTCCTCTCTGGGTTAACTACAACTACTCAGGACTCCTGGATACATGGCAGCAATCCTTCATTATAAGGAGAATAAGGCTTGCCAAAGCCCTTCAAAGCCTTCAAAGATTCTACCCCAGGACCAAGATCAACTAACCATCTTTCCAGGACTTAAGATGCATGAATTTTTTCACACTTTAACATCTTGAACTTAGGACAACCAAAGAGGTATCCTATTTTTCTGGTAAAGAAGGATCCTTTTCATTCATCCAGGGGTCCTTGGTATCTGTGTCAAGAGAGAAAGCAGTGAGTTGTTCATGGAAACTGTTATTTTTTTTTGCTACCATTTTTGTGAAATTTTCCGATCATGGAGGTTGCAGTTCACATCCAAATGAACCATCTCTATAATGATTTTTTTTAAGCAAGTATAAAATTGCATTGGAGGGGCCCCTGGGTAGTTCAGTCAGTTAAGTGTCCGACTCTTGATTTTGGCTCAGGTCATGATCTCACGGTTTGTGACTTTGAGCCCCACGGTGGGCTCTGCCCCAACAGTACTGACAGTGGGGAGCCTACTTGGGATTCCCTCTCCCTCTCTCTCTGCTTCTCCCCCACTTGTGCACTTGCTCTTGCTCTCTCTCTCTCAAAATAAATAAATAAAATTTTAAAAACTGCATGAAGGATTTAGTTTCTAACCCACATTTTATTATCATCTTTACTTTATTAAATACAAGCAAGAAAATGTTTCCTTAACAAGTAAGAATCATTCTGCAAATATTAAACATTATTTTCAGAAAAACATATTATAATTATTGTGCTATCAGGGTGGGTTTTTTGTTGGTTTTAAAATGTGTTTCTTTACCTTTGTTTGCTCACAAAATCGGAGATAGGTAGACTTCCATATTTAAACCTTCTCTCCATACATAAAATAAAATGAGGACACTGTGGCCAAAATGAATTTAACCCCAAAAGTTTCATTTTAAAAAAGTGAGAAATAAATATTAGCAATTCTCCACTCTGGGAAGTGTCAGGCGCTAATGAGCCTAAGAGAGGAGAAGCAGCTTGGCGCATCCACATTTTACTATACAGGTAGCCAACTCAGCTTTTTAGGTTTTGTCACACTGCCAGCATTTTTGCTTGGCATGACTTCAAGGGCTTTATGTGTCCAATCCAAGGCAGCCCCCTTCAGGATACATGAGCCAAGCTAACTGCATGCAAACCAGGCCGGGTCTTGGAATCAGTTTATACAGGCATGTTGTCAGAGAAAGATGTTTATGTGTGTGAGAGTCTTAAAGGACTGAATAGAAAGATCAGAAGCAAGGTTAAGCAGAATGGGGCTGGGAAGAATTCCACATGTCCTTAGAGGACAGGCAGAGGATAAAAGAAGGTACAGTAGGGAGGCAAAAACAGAAGTGCATTCTTCACAGTCTGGCTGGCAAGCCCCGCAACAGTGCCATTCTTCAAACAAAACCTCCCTTGGCCTCAGATCCTACACTGGTCATGCCAGCTCTATTGATTTACACAAAACCTTAAAGACTTTGATCAGCTACCAAAATGCAAACATTTTAAGCGATGCCCCAAAGAAGCTTGTTTAAAAAACAGTTGATGTAAGGGTTTAAAACAGTCCATTAACAATCTCATGTAGAAATGTATATACATATATGCCTACTCATGCATGCTTCTCTGAAGAAGAACATTTTTATAGTCTATTAACAATGCCATGAACTTACTAGACATATTCACTGCAAATCCAGGGAAATTGTTCTTTATTTGCAAATCTGAAGTCGAAAGCAAAAAATTAAACACTTCTTTCACTGAACCTCACACTCTTTCCCACCCAAAAAGGGAAAATGGACATCATATTCTACTAACCCATCATATGTGAAAGGGTGATTTGTAGCTGGATCTATTCAGACCGTAAATTCTTTCACAGACTAGAATTTTAGGATATGAATTCACCACATAATTTTAGAGGCTTACAATATTCAAGTGATCATTTCCATCTTTTTACTTCTTATTGAGTGTCCCAGTGCTTGCCGATCTGATAAATACCCAGTACATTATTACAGGAAAATGGCTGCTGGAAATAATGCCCCAATACACATATTAAATGCCAGCCTCCATGGACCCTAAGGTCTTTCTCGACCTGAAGAACTGACTCAGAGGGATAGCGGGAAAGAGCATCTGGGAAGATTTCTAACTATGAAATAGGCAGCCGGGAGGGTCTAATGGTGTGGCTCCTGTACTTTAAAGAAACTACTGGGACACTTGGATGGCTCAGTCAGTTAAGGGTCCAAATCTTAACATCGGCTCAGCTCGTGATCTCGCAGTCGTGAGATCAAGCCCTGAGTCCAGCTTTGTGCTGACAGCATGCACCCTACTTGGCATTCTCTCTCGCACTCTCTCTCTCTCTCTCTCTCTCTCTCTCTCTCTCTCAATAAATAAATAAATATTTTCTTTAAAAAAGAAATTACTAAATAATATTTGTCTGCCTTGAGTCATCTGGACTCTATATTTATGGACCCGGTGAGTTTACAGAGTTCTATTTTATACACATATAAAAATACGTGTTTCATCCATTCTAGTAGAATAATAGTACCCTAGGTCCAAAAGACTCCTTAAAAAACACACATACACACACACATTTATTTACTGGTCCAAGTTTTCCTAACAAAGTCACTGTGAATAAACTGGCTTAGGACAGGATACAACAGTGACCAAATGTGGTCAGCTGACTTTCAGCTAAGCCTTCCTCCAGCTGGAAAGTCAAACAGCAGGAGAGCAACTTCCTAATTTAGAGTGATGCACTAGCCTGAGAAGGCAGGGCAAGGGGCAGCAGAATTTCAGTTCTTTCGTCCTCAAAAGAAGTTCCAAACACTTTTATCTCGGTGACTTCCAGCCCTTAAGTTCCAATTGATCTTAAGCCCATGTGTTCTGCACTGAAGTTCAGGGCTACAGAGATGCCAAGAAATTTTAAAACAGATTATCATCTCTGAGCTACAAATAACACAGGCCTTTCCCAGCTCTTTACTGAATAAACTGCTTCCAGAAATAGCCAAGCCCCCTCTGAAACCCACATGGAAGAGAAGTACCCTCCAGACTAACAAACACTTAACAAAGACTCAGCCAGGGTCTCCCCTCTGTCAGTTCAAGTTCCCCTAACCCGATTCACGTATATGACTTCCCTTTCACTCTCCTTCTCCAGCTGAGAAAACTTCTTCAAAGCCGCCTTCTTTGAATTCTCTACCTTCTTATGCTCCTACCCATGCTCAGGAGAGCATTAGAATGCACGACCTCCCCCTTCATTGTAGTGCTTGCAAAGCTTTTGCTATATTTAACTGAAGTATTGTGTTGTATGTCTATTTAATTAGCAACATATGCAAGTCCTCTTAAAATTCTAAAGACAAAGAAATCCAGAGTCAACACCTGTTTTCAAAAGGCAGTGCTATAGAGTGGTTAAAAGTTGCTGCTTCCAGAGTCAGGCAAACTTGGGTTTACAATCAGGCCCAGTTCCTACCAGGTAAGCAGCTCCTGGCAAGTGCTGCATCTGTTTGAGCTCTGCGTTTTCATCTACAAAATGTGATGGAACTACCTCACAGGAAGTACTTCACGGGATTGTGGCAGATTATATGCTGTGTGTAAAAAAGAGTCTAGAATTTACATCCACACAAAAACCTACACACAGATGTTTATAGCAGCTCTTTTCATAACTGCTAAAACTTGGAAGCAACCAAGATACCCCTCAGTATGTGAACTGATAAATAAACTGTAGCACATCCAGACAATGAAATATTATTCGGTACTAAAAATAAATGCTCTATCAAGCCATGAAACGACATGGAGAAATCCCAAATGAATATTAGTGAAAGAAGCCGATCTACAGTTGACCCTGGAATGACACAAGTGTTGGGGGTGCCAACCCCCTGCAGAGTTGAAAATCTGTGTATAAGTCTTGACTCCCCAAAAACTTAACTACTAATAGCCTACTGCTGACCAGAAACCTTGCCAATAACATAAACAGTCAATTAACACATATGTTATATATTATATGAATAAAGTAAGCTAGAGAAAATAAAATGTTATTAAGAAAATCATAAGGAAGAGAAAATATATTTACAGTACTGTCGTATATTTTGTCCAAAAAATCTGCATATAAGTGGACAGGTACATTTGAAACCTATGTTGTTCAAGAGTCAACTGTATATGACATTCTTTAAAAGGCAAATCTATGGAGACAGTAAAAAGATCAGTGGTTGCCAGGGACTGGAGTCAGGGCCACAGATGAATAAATAGGTGAAGCATAGAGCATTTTTAGGACACTGAAAATACTCTGTATGACACTATAATGATGGATAAATGTCATTATATATTTTTCCAAACCTATAGAATGTACAACACTAAGAGTGAACCCTAAGGTAAACTAATGGACTTTAGGTGATTATGAGGTGTCCATATAGGTTCACCTGTTGTGCCAAACATACCACTCTGGTGGGGGATGTGGATAATGGAGGAAACTATTCATGCATGGGGGGCAGGGAGTATATGGGAAACCTCTTTACCTTTCCCTCAATTTTGTTGTGAACCCAAAACTGCTCAAAAAAAAAAATGAAGTCTTTTTAAAAAAATGTAGCCTATGTTTCCTTTCTCATGATTGCAGGACAAAAAAAAAAAAAAGAAAAACTTTCATGCTCAGCAGCTGCCTCAAGTAGACAAATATGTACAGAGTAAAAGGTTTACATAGAGTTGTTCAGTTAGATTGCATGGGTTTGAACCCCAACTCTACCACTTACTTTCTGTAGATCCTCTATGATTCTCTGCTTCCTCATCTTTCTCATCTCTAAAATGGAGTTAGTAAGAGTACCTATCTCATTAAGTTGTTGACAGGATGAAATGAGAGAGGGCTCGGAAAATGCTTAGCCAAGTACCTACAACACTGGTATTAGTTAAGGCAAGAGACTGAAAGCAGGAACCAGAGCACAGTTGGTCACTAAGGTATTTGCAACCTCATGGGAAGGTGCTGGAAAGGAGGAACAAAATTGGAATGAGGGAGAGAAAGGAGCATTGTTGGCCTCAGACAACCAGGAGTTACACATGTCCATTAGAAGGCAAGCTCCCTAGGGGTGCCTGGGTGGCTCAGTCAGTTAAGCATCTGACTCTTGATTTTGGCTCATGTCATTATCTCATGGTTCATGATTTCAAGCCCTATATCAGGCTCTGCACTGACAGTGTGAAGTCTGCTTAAGATTCTTGCTTTCCCTCTCTCTGCCCCTCCCCTGCTCTCTCTCCCTCTCTCTCTCAAAAAATAAACTAAAAAAAATTTTTTTTAAAGAAGGCAAGCTCCCTAGATCAATAACTTGATGTCTGCCCATGCAGATGGGGCAGTACAGAAAATACTGACTTTCTTTGTTGTTTTCTCCCATGGATATTCACTCCTATCACTTGTTCTTCCCAGAATATTTCTAAAATAATCTTAAATGAAAATAAGACTTATCTTTATATTTTAAAGCAGCCCATCTGACTCCTATACTGACTGCAACTTGAGGTGGCTAAGTCCTGGGCACCGCAGGGAGCTCTGAAAAAAACCATGTCCAGCTGATTTGCCAATCCTCTCCATCACCAACCTCCCTCTGTGGCCAAGGCAGTTACAGTTCCTAAGCCCAGCTAACTTCTAGTCTCACATTCTTGCTATTGTATAGAACCTTAACAAATGACTTCATTATAAAGTCATATGAGTGATGCAAAATGGTAACACGTATTTTTGAAGTTTTAAAACTGCCGCCCAAATGCTCAGAATGAGTTTATCTCTGATTCCATTTCTAATCTTCATTGGAATACTGTGACCTTAGTCAAGTCTTTCCATCTCTCTGAGTGGTACTTTTATCTGTCAAAAAGAAGGAGGAGGAAGAGGAAGAGGAGGAGGGAAGGAGAAGGAGGAGGGGGAGGGGGAGGAGGAGGGGAGGAGGAGGGGGAGGAGGAGGAGGAGGAGGGGAGGAGGAGGAGGGGGAAGAGGAGAAAGAGAAGATGAGGATAACTTTTAGACCTAAGTTCTAAACTACTATGATGCACAATTCCTGGACCCCCTATAGCCAAGAAAGAAGGCAGACATTTCTGGTTTGCCTCTGAAACTCTGTGTATCCAACTTGGTCTTAGAAAGGTAGTGTGGGAGCACTGCGTGGCTCAGTTGGTTAAGCATCTGACTTCAGCTCAGGTCATGATCTCACTGCTTGTGAGTTTGAGCCCCACGTTGGGCTCTGTGCTGACAGCTCAGAGCCCCGAGCCTGCTTTGGATTCTGTATCTCCCTCTCTTCTCTGCCCCTCCCCCGCTCGTGCTCTGTCTCTTTGCCTCTCAAAAGTAAATAAACATTAAAAAATATTAAGAAAGGTAGTGCAGCGTGGTGGTTAGGCATGTGGCCTCCAGAGCCAAGCTGCCCAGTATGACTCTCAGTTCTGCCACTCCTGTCCTCACCACCTGAAGGCTCAGCAGACCCCTGTGGTCTGACAGAGAGTTGTAGGAGCTGGTGGTTGGAAGTAGGAAGGTCTGTGTGGGCAGGAAGGGTGAGTGTAGAGGGCACTAGGCAGGATATATGCAGTTGTGCCAAACTTCTCATGGGGGTGATAGGAGAATTAAATAAGCTAGGATCCAAAAGGGGATGTGTAGAGTCATGTCTGGCACAGAGTGAGCACTTCTTAAGTTTTTGCTATCATTATTGGGATACATCAGAGGCTCTCAATAAATATTCACTCTGCTGAAATGAACATCATCATTGAGCCAGACACTTGACATATGTTATCCATTTAACTGTCTAACAACTCTGAGAAGAAATTGTTATCCTTATTTTGTACAATAAATAAGAAAACAGACTCAGGGAGGTATAATAATAGACTCAGAAGAATAAACTGATGGTCAACACCTAAATCCATGCTAAAGTGCAGTATTATCTACTAAATAATCATACATATTACACTGCATTTTTATGACTGTCTATAAATATATAGACAATCAGCTATTTTAATTCCATTCTCTAATAACTGAGCATCACTTTAGAAAACTGTGAATAAAGTTTGTTGAGCTATTTTTCTATGAACGTGGAAGTCTCCCATAATATCCCCATGACTCTACTAGGGATAGGAATATAAGCTAATATGGTCATTTTAATTAAGTCTCATATCAGAGTCCAGTCAACATTATTGTCTTTCAATCAAAGTTCCTTGAGTTAAAGTAACAGAAACATCAAATTTGCCTAAGGGCGGGGGGGGGGGGGGAGGGTAGAAAGGAGATTTATTATAAGAAAATGGAGAGAGAACCCCAGGGAGGGAAGACAGCCAGTTCTCAGGGGACCAGAACCAGGACCTGCAAAGCTGGCAGGAAGGCAGCAACTATTCTTGGTTCTCTCCCTCTTCATGGGCCCCCACACAGTCTCCTATGTCTGCTTCTCTCTGCTTCATCTTTCTTTGCTGATCAACTTTCTCTGCTTCTTCAAGCACATCCCCATCCACAGCTCCTTACTCAGAGCATTCAAGTTCTGACTCAGGTTGAGACTCTCAGTCCCAATTCAAATTCTCAAAAGTAACCAAATAGAATAGGAATCCCAAAAAATACACACACACACACACACACACACACACACACACACACACACACACGTAAATCTAGACAGCTATCTCTAGCTGTCTCTAGCAAATGAATTGCTGCTACTCTGTCACATCTGCATCCTTTATTCTATCAGAATACTCGGGAAATTCTGAGTGTCTTTGAAGGAGAGTCCAGTTCTCAAGTATTCACAGTGAAAAGAGAAAGGGAGGAAAGAAATTTTGAAATTGGACACATTTGAGCTCCCAGAAAATTGCCTCTGAGCAGCAGCTGAGCAGGGGGCTGAGAGTGAGCCTTTATGTGATGTGTAATCAGATGGTGATGAGGGAGGGGCCCTGCCAGGCAAGCAAGCCAGCCAGCCCACCAGGAGCCCCGGGAATAGGGAGCAGTCTGCTGTAGAATTCTCTCACAATGGCCTGGCAGAAATGGATGGTCCACACAGGGAAGGATCAATTGTAAAAAGTGGAATTAGTCATTCTAAATCATGCAGCTGTGGTCGAAGGGAGCTCTTCTAAAAATCATTAAACAATCATGTATTCCTATTGATTTATTCAAAATACCTTGAGGGAAAGCAGATTAAACACAAGGTAAAAGTAAGCTAATGCAGATTAAATGGATGAAGGATGGGCCAAGAGTTCCCTAGGTAGTTTTTGTACTAATGAGAGGAAAATTATATGTACACTATTACCAGGATAAAAGGGTCTATTAGAGGTCTTTTGCTTGACATATTTATGTATTTCAAATACTAAGTAGCATAGTGAATTAGGTTTACTCTGGACATTTGTTATTTTTATTGCATCTCCAAAGTGATAAACAGAGTTCTCTGTCGAGGCCAGCATACTGCCTCACTCTAGGAAGCCCTGCCTGAATAGACAGATCCCAGTGCCAGTGTGATTCCCTGGATGTCATTTATTAACAAGTCCAGTGCAATTCGACTGCAAGGACAAGGCTTTTAAAATCCAGGAACAAATGTGTAAGCTAGAAGTGGAAATGACGTGCAGTGCTCATAATGCCTATGCCCTGGACCATATCTGCAGATATCCTTTCTTCCTCAAGTAAGACTTACTCAAATGCCTATCACGTTAGAAAACCAGAAATGTGATGTGTAAGTTACACATTGTTCTCATGTGTAGTTGATACAGCACGTGTTATGATCCTCAGAGGAAGAGATGGAAGCAGAGAAATGGCAAATGAGGAGTCCAAGAAACACAGCTATTGAAGATTAGAATTAAGACTGAAAACGTTCTCTTCCCTGGTTCAGGCTTTTTCTGTTCAGGCTCTTTCTGCTATACTGAACCCTAGTGAAATCTGCATTTGTGGTCCACTATTTCACAAAGAGTATTATTATCACTAAATTCTTTGAATGTTTAAAATCAAAGGATTGTTCTTCCCAGCCAGTTCCATCCTTTGTGTTCCTTATGCCCATCATCATCCCTATTTCAGTTGACTAGAAAATCACATTGGCTTCTCATCATCCCTCTGGATAAAAGCAATGAAATTCCAGCTGATGCCCCTCTACTCTTTACTCCTTCAAATTCTGCACCACACCGCCAGCTTAGTCTTTCTAACATAATGCTTTCATCATCCTACTCCCTATTCATAAAATCCAAGGAGATAGGGTCAGGTATCCATATTTCTCTTCTACTCAGTTTGGAAAGATGTCATGGAAGGCTGAGATTTAGGCTGGTTTTAAAAGAGATCACTTGTAAGGGAAGCCCTTCTGGTTGATGGAGCCTGTGTTGGCTTGAATTTTGAGTGGATAGGTCAAAAAGAATGGTAAGAAGATTTTATGGTTAGAGCAGAAGCTTAAAGTTCAGGAGATGGAGGAAAGAAAAATTAACCAGAGGATGCACAAGCAGAAGAGAGCATAAGACTGAGGACTGTGTGTTAAGGACAACTCATGCCATGTAGGTGATATCGCTGGCAAAATTCAACTAGAACCAATGGAAACATTAACCTCACTTCATTCCAGAGTAATCACCTTATAAATATAAAGATACTGCATTGGTTTTCAACTCTACAAATTCTCTGACCCCACTTAGATCTTCTAGATCAAAAATATCTAGGGGCGCCTGGGTGGCGCAGTCGGTTAAGTGTCCGACTTCAGCCAGGTCACGATCTCGCGGTCCGTGAGTTCGAGCCCCGCGTCGGGCTCTGGGCTGATGGCTCAGAGCCTGGAGCCTGTTTCCGATTCTGTGTCTCCCTCTCTCTCTGCCCCTCCCCTGTTCATGCTCTGTCTCTCTCTGTCCCAAAAATAAATAAACGTTGAAAAAAAAAATTTAAAAAAAAATATCTAAGAGAAAAACCCACAGGTGTGTGGTTTTAGAAAACTCCACATTATTTTGAGGCATAACCCGCTTAAAAGCCTCTATGTATTGCTTTTTAGACTGTTTCTATCAGCCATCTGTACTTTTAAGAATTGGTTTAATAGTTGATAGAACTCCATGTTTCAATTAAATCATAAGTTTCCTTAGACAATGTATCTCTAAGTGGCTCTTCTTATCTACAGAACAGAAATCATAACCATATGCATGTGAATAGTCTAGACAGAAACCTAGAGAAATAGTCTATTCTTGCTACGAGGATATAAACATTGTCATATTCCTGCCAGGTGATTGTGTTCTTTAAGTGTCCTATGTGTTAAAGCTAAAATCTGAGGAAATAATGCTGTGTTGGCATTTTCATAGTACTTAAACTCCACAGATATATTCATTCATTTGGCCTTTGCTACAGCCTGTAAGAGAGTCAAGGTGATATTATTATTCCTAATTTGCTGATGGAGAAACTGAGATTCAGTGATACTGAAAGACTTGTTCAAGTAAGTAGTAACAGAATTTAAACTAGAACCCTTCTTCAGAATTTAGTCGTCTAGTCTCTTTTTCGTTAAAGCATTTTGCCACTTCTGGGGGGAAAGTCATACTTATTTATTGAAAGGATAGTATACGTGAGAATATCAATAAAAGGAAACTAATACCATAACTACAATTTTGAAAATAAAGCCAATATAACAGGAAAAAATATGCATAAGAAAAATGTTTGATTTTGACCCCAAATGCCTTTCTTATCTTCATAATTAACCTAAATGTCTGCTAGAACAAAACTATAAACCTTGGTGTAACCTTTAGTGTTTTTTTTTAAATAAAACATCCTAGAGTACTTTTTCTTGAGATATGTAAGATTCACACATTTGTTCAAGTACATAGATTCTGATTCAACAGTGGTTCTACATATCTTGCTATTCTCTTAGTATCTTGAGTAGCAGGTACTCCTGAGCAAGTGTTATCTGAAATTCTAAAATTGCTAATCTCTGAAACAAAACATATTTCAGTTGTGGATTTTTAATAAATTGAGATGAAAGTAAAATTCACTCCCATCACCCCTCCTGAGGAACCAAGAACTCTTTTTAAAGTATAGTGGGGCGCCTGGGTGGCTCAGTTGGTTGGGCGTCCGACTTCAGCTCAGGTCATGATCTCACAGTTCATGGGTTCGAGCCCTGCGTCTGGCTCTGTGCTGACATCTCAGAACCTGGAGCCTGCTTCAGATTCTGTGTCTCCCTCTCTCTCTGCCCCTCCCCCATTCACACTCTGTCTGTTTCTCTCTCTCAAAAATAAACATTAGAAAAAAAAATTTTTAAGTACACAAACTCAAGTCTATCCTTCTACTGTAAAGAACATTTCTTACTACATTTTTGGTAAGGCAATAAATACTCCAGAATAATCTCCAATACATACTCGCAAAGATTAGGCTATTTAATATTAGTAACAAAAACAAAACAAAAAGAGGGAAAAAGAAAAAAGGAAATAAAGAAAAGACATTTCAAAATTTCAAACTTAAATACATGTAAGACAATCATAACAGTATTTTTTGAAAGGAGGTAAATGTTATATACATATTAAATAATGTCAAAAGCATTATCACTTTTTAACGGGCTGGACACAAGTCTAAAAAAAATTCCAATCTAAACTATGGTAAATATTTTTAGATATCCACCTCTAGATTTCATCAAAAATTTAAATACAGATTGGGGCACCTGGGTGGCTCAGTCATTTCAGGGTACGACTCTTGATTTTGGCTCAGGTCATGGTCCCAGGGTCGTGGGATTGAGCCCCAAGATGGGCTCCACGCTTGATATTGAGATTCTCTCTCTCTCTCCCTCTGCCCCTCTCCCCCCTCACACACTCCCTCTCTAAAAATAAATACATACCTACATATATAATTTAAATACAGATTAACAGCAATAGGATTTACCCTTCAATATAGTATTTTGATAAAGTATTAAAAGGAGTTAACAAAAATTTCAGGGTGCATATACGTATTAAGAACTAATGCTGTTATCACTTCATTCATTTCCAGATCTTTTCTGTGCTTTTTAGATATCAGCAACACACACATACACACACAACACACAATGGCCTTTACTATATCTAAAGTTATCTTGGACAAATCTAGATAGTAGAAGCAAAGATCTAAGAAATGTTTGTCTGGTTAAAACTGCTTAAATATCAAAGAAATCACACAGAGAGTAGAAACACCATCCTAACACACATCATCAGTGCCGCAAAACACAAATTGTCTATTCTGGTCTAAGATAACATCCTTTTCCCAAAATCACCAAATCATAATCTGGGCTGCAATACTAATCAAAAAGAAAAGAAATATGCATTCTCCCCCATTTTGCAATAAAGAATGAGCTTTCAGATGGTGCAATTCAAGAAGCGGCATCAGAGAAATGAATTCTTAGCTCAGGAGGCCCTACCCAGTTGACAGTATCTTTTGTCCTTTTTTATTGTGAGGCGGGGGGGTGGAGGGCGGGGGGGGGCGGGGGACTGTTTCACTATGGTCATGTAGGTCCGGGACAGGAAAGGGCTTTCTGCTTACTGAAAATAAGTTCTATTCACAACTGTGCTCTTTCAGAGTTTGGCTGTCCACAATTTCTTGGACGCTGTTAGAGTTATAAAATAAACACTTCCAAGATTGTTTTCTTAAAAGTCAGTCCAACATAAAATAAAATGAAAAGAACTTCTGAGTCTTCAGTTCAACATGGGTGCATTTAACTAGGAACATACCTTTTTCTTCCCCTCTTTGAACTTCAGATTGATCTTTGTTTTTCAAAGTCTCAACACTGGCTCATTCCACTGGAGACTTCTGTTTGATGGCTGACTCTATCCTCAACTCTGGGACAACATTTGGATGTCAGTTATTTATTTAAGATCTGAATTCAGGCAAATACTGAGACAGGTGTTTAGGAACTTGAGTAGTGGTTGAGTAATTATAAAGCTTAAATCAAGAAGGAACCTCAAGGGACATATGATCTGGCCAGTAGCTTCAGCAGATGAGGTATTATCCCATTTTAAGCTGGGACACTTGAGGTGTAGAAAAAGTAGGTTCATTTGTTAATGGATGAACAGTTATTTAGTTAAGGAAGATAGGGGGAAAGGAAGATGAGGTGGAGGAGAATTAGATCGCAAATTGTGTGCTTTTTAAAAAATGCACAGCTTCCACTGCATACAGAACAATCCATGTCATCCATCTACCATAAATTCAATCCTAAAACTATAGCAAAATAAGTGACAACTTGGATTCTAATCTAATCACACAGGCCTAAGTTTGAGCCTTGTTTCGTCTATCCACTGGGCATAAGAATGAACAAGTTACTTTTAGAGTAAGAAAAATAATAGAATAGGTATCTCACAAGGAGAGATTATGTGAAAATTAAATAGGGGACTACATGTTAAGTGTTTATCCCAAAGTCTGGCACGTGGTAAATGCCTAAAATTATTAGCTTTTGTTACAACCCAATAATTATAATCTGCCTGGCAACGGTAACTTAATAGTGATTATTTGGAAGCTTCTGATAATTCCAAGACAGGAAGAATTGACTGCCTCCAAACAGGTAAAAAGGAAAAGGAAAGAAAACAGATTTCTCATACAGTAAGTTAGCATAAGCTCCCAATAAAATGGGCCCAGCTGAGGTCCTGGCTGAGGATCCAAAAAGGCTTTACTTGATTTAATGAATCATATGACCATGAGCAGATTTAACACAAAGGTAATGAAGTTTATTTGCGATCTCTTAATTGCATAGGCTCCTTCCAAATCCTTGATAGAGGCCCTCCAATATGTTCAAGGAGCACTTGGATATTTTCTCTTAAAGAGTTCTCCTGAGTTATATAAGCTTCAGGTCCCCAAAAACTTGAATTTGTTCCTGCAATGGTGACCTGTTTGTAACTCCATGAAAACTGAACAAAGCCAAAGCTGATATAATTGTGGGCAGATGTCTTCTTCATTTGGCCTTTATGCTTTTCAAGTGCCTTGACACCAGTCCTTGATCAAGGAGAAAGGGTCAGGTTACTGTTTTGCAGTACCAGAAAGTAGATGGCTCCTTCCAGGAATGTTAAAACCCACAGACTGGGAACAGCTCCAGGGAGTTCTGGATCAGGTGACTCAAACAATGACCTGAAGGAGTTTATTTCAAAATCCACCCAAAGAACTTGAAGTGAACCATTTGTTCACTTAGTGACTACTGAGGAATTAAAATGGGCCATCATGTGGAACCTAAGAAAGACACTTCTTCCTGGGTAAAAAGTGGTTTTGGAGTCTTCAAGAGAACATGCCATAGTGGCATGAAATACACAAGGCCTGTTCAGGTGAACCTATATCTGAACTTTTTGTTTCATCCTTGAATTCCTTCTGTAGCCCTACTCTCTGACATCCTGGCTTGATCATTAATTTGCAAAAAGGGATGCAGTGGGAAAAAGAACAAAACATTGACTGAATTTTCACAATTTGAGCAAAGCATCATGGCAGCACCATATATATCCCGTCATCTCATCACTGCAACCTCAGAAGTACTGCCTCTCACAAAGACACAGAGGCCAAGAGAAGTGGGAAAAGACAGTGAGTGATGGAGCTAGGGTTCCAACTCAAAATAAAAAATAAAAATCTAGACATTAAAAATTAAGTTGTTTTCTTGAGGTTTATTTACTTATGGCACATGCTCCATTACCACAAACAGCAACATAAAAAAGGAGAAAAGGGAAACTATGTGGGGAATGGAAGGATTTCTTCCTTCACTCTCTTTGACAATCTGGACCTACTCCTTAAAGTCATCTACCTCCTTGGAGTGGAGAAAGGCAAGAAGGTGAGACAGAAAGGAAAGAAAGAATAAAGCAAGGAGAAGGAAAGGAGAGAGGAGAAATGATGGGATAGAATTTTGAGAATGGTTTGCACCTTCCTGGAGTAGTAGAATCCCAAACTCTGGAACTAATTTTAGCAAACTAAAATTTAGTTTTAATTTTCTTTTTTTAGTTTTAATTAATGTTAGTCAATTGGATAATCAAAATTTGCTAGACCTGAGTTCAAATTCTGGTTCCAATGGCATGATGTTGGGCAAGTTACTTTATCTCTAAGTTTTAATTTCCTCTTATGTAAACTGTGTTTAAAATAGTGCCTATTGCATAGGACTGTCAAAGGATTATATGTGTTTATATATGTAGAACATTTTTTAAAGTGCCTGGAACACCGTAAATAATAAATGTTAGCAACCATAATGTTATGGAGGAATTCTCAATTTGACCATCATTCTCTTTATCAATGAAATTGCACATGCAAACTGATATAATGCAAGCATTTGTTCATTAATTCATTCATCCTACAAATTGTAAAGTGTACATCCTGGGTGCTGGGGATACAGCATGAAGAAGACAGACCCAGTACATGCCTTCTTGGAGCTCACGATCTGAAACATTCTTTATTCCATCTAAAATGAAGAGAAAAAATGACTAAATCTTTCATTTTTTTAGTGTCACTTCAGATGAACTTCCTTACTATAGTTCCGTTAGTTGATGGTACTAGTTGCATATAAAGCACCCAGTAGTTCTCTGCCGTTTCAAAGTGGTCTTTGAGAAGGGTGTATAAGGTAGCTCAGCAGGGTGCAAGCTGCATGCAATTATTTCTTAGTTAATCCCTTTAGAGATAAGTCTACTTGTTAAGTGTCAAGATAGAGTGTCTAACATGGGGGAGGAAAAGCCTTGATTTGTATTGGTTCATGTGTTTCGTATTGCCTGGTGAGCCTCAGCTCTTCATTTTCAGGGAAGTGTCATCGAAGAGACATCTTTGTGTCATCTAACATGTGTTTAGTGATTACTTTATCTGTAAGTGGTGAAGATCATACTAAACGATTGCTTCCTCTGTCTAGTTAAAGCTGACAGGGTTGTCACTACTTTGGTGATGGATTCAACACCCCAGCTTCTTTTCACAAATATGTCTTATTCTATATCAGAGAAATAGGAACGGTTTGAGAATGGATTTAGCCAGCAGTAGACAAAGGATTCAACATCACATTCTTGGAGTCAATATTAGAAAAGGAAGGTTTACTGAAAGTTTGTCTTTCCTCTATTCCACAGCCTAGAACTTGTTCCCTGATTTTGATGTCAAAGTGGTTAATATAGTCAACTCTTTAAAGCTAATTTTTTTAAAGTGTTTGTGGAAGATGGTTGCACCTCTTCTTCCCCCAATTCCTCTACCCCTTCCAGATAACAGATGTGAATTCAAACAATGCCTCTAGGGTAAGTATTCCTACCTTAATGGGCAAAAATGACTCTAGTGGTGGGCATTTTTAGCCAGGATAGATAGGAAATCTCGTCATGGTGGAAATGATATTGATAAACAAGACTACCTTAAATAACAGACATAATAATAGCAAAAGAGATGTTTGAAAAAACATTTGAAAGTGGTATTTTTATTATACATACTCCTCCTTGTTTGGAATTAGTTGGAATCTGAGTATTCTTCCTCAAAGCCATTTTAATTACTTACCCTATTTGAAGGTAAGTTTTAATTTCCTCTTAATGCTCAGCTTCTAATACAAGCTAGCTTATCACATAGTTCCTTTTTTTGTCAATGAATGGGTAATTTCAGATACTGGCATTCCTTGGTTTTTATTTTTCTGCTAAGCTTTAATTCCACCATTTAGTTCTCACCTTGGAAGAAAATCCATGGGCTAGAGTAAGATGAACAAGATCTTGGCAAAGAAATATATTGAAAAAGGCCAGGGTCTCAACAGAATTATGTACCTGGTGCTAAGAAGGGAAGGAGACAAGGAAGTTGTTGAAGCAGGTGGAATAGAGAATAGGAATGGCCAGTCAACCAATCAGCAATGAACAATGAAAAGGTCAGGCTACTTTTTGAGCGTTACCATGTCTTTCACAGGCTAAAGTGAGCATTAAAATTCGGAAGCCTTCCTTGCTTCCCCAAATTTAGCAAGAACAGAAAATGGTGCCACACCAAGATTGTTATGATAGTTAAAAATGATTTGAACATCTGGGGGTAAATATGAGGTCACCCTTGGAGCACTGCCATCAACCTGGTCATGCTCGCCACCTCTCTCCCCTCCCCTCCCCCACTCTTTCCCCTCTCACTTCATGTATATCCACGGGGCAGTTGCCTGATAAATCAGACAGAATTCTTCAAAAGGCCCCTGAGGGGCTGATAATCACAATAAATATTACAAGTTTGTCCTCACATAGACCTTTCTTCACAAGGCCTTCTAGGCTAGCCAGTTTAATTGTTATGACTGCTCTTTTTTTTCCTCTCTCATATGGGATTGATGAAGCACAGTGGCTTTCCTGAGGTCACCTAGCAGGATGGGGTCCCTACCAGAAGTTTCCACACTGCCTAGAGAATCAGTGATGTTGCAGAACACAGCTCCTCAAGAGCCAACAAAAATATGTCAGTGGGTTTTACAAAGGACTTTTTAATAAAACAATAAAATTCATTCCTGTAACAAGTCATTTTATTGCCTTTGCTATATTATTTCAGTGGGCTCCACCAACACCAAAATAAACCAAATGGGAAACTAAATTTTGTAGTGCTTGCAGCATGAATAATCCTAAGTGGTGATTAACTACTTTCTAAAAGTATAGAATTTTAAAAATAAAATCCACTTTGCCATTTATGTTCTTGAGCCAATAACAATTGGTATGTACTCTCCTAACACAGTGATACTCAACCAGGGGCAATTTTGTCCAGCAGGAGACATATGGCAATGTCTAGAGATATTTCTGATTATCATTACTGGAGAAAAGGTACTATCAAATCTGGTGGGCAACGACCAGGGCTGTTGCTAAACATCCTGCAGGGCATAGGGATGGCCCCCCACAACAGAGAGTTATCTTGTCAAGAATGTCAACAGTGTCAATACTGAGATACCAGTAGCCTACAAGCAGAAGTGAGAATTGGAACTGAAAAGAGAGAAACTGGTTCGAAAGTTTCCAGGTTTCTTCCCCAGATCTGGACAGCAGGCAGCTACTCCATTGTTATTCCCACTTTTGCAGTAAACCCTCCAACTTCTATTACATCTCTCTGTATTTCCAAAGCAGAGGCAAAAATATTTTTTATTTTGTGGTTTTTTGACTTTGTGATAGAAAGGGCATCGTGCTGTGTATAATCTTTGGGGACTGATGCTTTTTGCTCCAAATTATATTGCTGATGTGTATCTATTTTTGAGGCCAGCTTCAGTTTATTCATTCTGACTGCTATATACTATCCCATGGTACAAATGAACTACAATTTATTTTGATCAATATTCAGGTGGTCTGCAGGCATTTGCTACTATGAACAGCACTCTCATAAACGTCTTATATAAAACTCATAGTGTGCATATACAGCTTTCTTTTCTGAAAATATATATAGGCAAATAGAAAAATATGGAATTGTATGCACCCAGATATTAACAGTGGTTATACTGTGGGAACTTTAATTATTTTAGTAATATTATTTAATGATTTTCTTCTTGTTCTTATTTGTATTTTCCATTTTTTCTACACTAAACATGTATTTTTTCTAACAAGAAAAATATTTTTGGAAAGAGAGAGACAAACCTAGAAACAGATTCTTATCTATATATAGAGAAGAAACTGATGGTTATGGGGTGTAGGAATTGGGTGAAATAGGTGATGGGGATTCAGGAGTGCACCTGTCATGATGAGCACCAGGTGATGTAAGGAAGTGTTGAATCACTATATCGTACACTTGAAACTAATATAACACTGTATGCTAAGAAATATACTTCCTAAAAAGCTACGAGATTGGCGTGCCTGGTTGGCTCAGTCAGTAGAGCAAGTGACTCTTGATCTCAGGGATCATGAGTTCAAGCCCCATGTTAGGTGTACAGATCACCAATAAATAAATAAACTTTTTTTCTAAGTTGAAAAAGCTAGGAGATTGGCATTGTTTTATACAATGAAAACAGTCAAATATGCACAAATATCTGTAAAATTGATATAACGCTATCTCATTAAGTTTAGCTTAATCCAATCTATAGAACATTCATGAAATTGTTGTTTTGTTTAACTTCAAGTTAGACTTTAACCAAAAGTAATGGGCACATCTAGACTAACCCAATTTCTGAATTTGCCCAAACACATACAGAGTCAAAAGTAGACAAATGATACATAAACTAAAACCAAAAAAATAATGTCATGGCAAAAAAAAAAAAGGTGTAAAAGCCAAAGAAGAGCAACCCTCTGCTTGTCAAGGTCCTTATACATAATTAAAAGGTCAACTGTATCTCAATAAAACTAAGGGAAAAAAATCCACCTTCCTAGAAAGAAAAAGGCTGCTTAGACTTACAAAGATACAGGTAAGTGGTAAAATGTGAAAGTAAATTTTATATTATCAAATAAATAAAAACCTGCTACTAACAACAAAATTAATTTCTATTCCCCCTCCCCTCCAAAAAAACCCCAGTATAAACAGTACATCATCCTCAAGTTTGCAGTCTGATCACTCAGAATTAAGCCTGGTGATAATAAATCATTACTATTTCCAGCCTATGTGGGCAGGTAATGGCTGAGGGGTGATGCAGTCCCCACTATGTAATTATAATGTAGCGGGAAGTTGCTTGCTCTGCCTTACTGCCTCTTCCCATCCACAGAAAAGGAAACAACTGACTTCAAGAGAGGGAAGCTAGAATAGAGGCTATGTCCTCAAACATTAACCAAGAGAGACTACACAGAAATGGTTTCTCTCCTTGCTCCCATAAAAAGAAACAACACCCTTTCTAAATAAGTTTGTCAAAGAAAACACAGGGGGAGGCCAGAATTTGGCACTTTTTTCTTTAATTTTCCATCTCATTTTTTCTGAGTGGAGAAAATCTCAATGCTTACCTCAACACCAAAGGATTTTTTTTCCCTTTCTACACCACAGAGCCAAAACCCCCTGGTGTGTACAGTGGTTGGAATTATGTGACCTGAAACTTGAATGAGAAATGTCACACAAGATAAAAAGAGGCATGAGGGGGTGCAGAAAGGAAGAGAGGTGTGACTCTGGCAACAATTCATCTCTGAAGTCCAAAAAGTTTTTCCTTCAGAGAAAATGCCAGTCCCACTGGAAGCGAGAAATTATAAAATGTCAGCTACTGTCAGGTATGCTTCTTTTTGTCATTGTAGAGAAAAACAGGCAGGTGGCAGGCTTCCTGCTCATGCTTCTGCATGAGGTGGTCCAACTGTGCACACAGACACATGCAAAAAGACAGATCTGCAGCCTGAAAAGATACTGGACACAGAAAGCTCATGGTGTTTGCCAGAGGTCTTAAGGGGATCTTCTATTTCATTCCATAGTAATGCCCTTTTTGTTGACAAAAGTAAATTGATGATAGTCAAGAGGGAAGCATTTGGTGGAAAAAATCTGTTGACCCTTCTCAGATTGAATTTGACCACAGAACAGGATACCAGCAGTTGCAGAAATGATAGATTATTGTAATGACTGCCAGAATGGCCTTTTGGCATGTTTAAATGGCAATAAATTTCACCAGGAAGAAGGCAATTTTACTACTTTAGAGCAGTAAGGAAACACGGTGTTTAAGGTGTAAATAAATCGTGGGTCATTAACAGCAAGCATATTCTGTCCATGGTGCAATTCTCAATCAGTGGCTATTCATATTTAATTCAATTACGTGGATTTACTTAGCCAATTATGCTATTTCGTTCCAGGTCACAGACTTCTCAGGCTGACAATTTTGCTCTTTTCCTGTCTCCCTTATGTCCATAAACACAGCCCTACTTTCTCCCTCATTTTTCCTTCCACAGGTACATAAATACGATCAGGGTAGTTCAATAATGCTAACTCACTGAATAGGCTACTAAGATGATTAAATTAAAGACTGATCTGCTTGTGGTCTTTTCCTTGGCTCCAAAATCCCCTCCGTCCCTCGCTCATTAATCTGGCTCGGTCCTTCACTGAACTCTGCCATTAAAGGAGGAGGCGGGAGGGAGAGGTGTGCAATGAAGTTTGACATTTCCTCAAAAATGATTGTATTAAAACCCACTTACATTTATAGCTCCATCTCATTTGAGAATGTTAATAAGTTGCAATTTCATCAAGAGAAAGGTATTGGGATCTAATCAAGTCAAAGGCTTGCTCACATTGGTATGGATCATGCTTCTGAAGCATCACTTTAAAAGGTCATTTTTAAATACAGCTTAGGTGATAATTAACAAAGTTCATTAATAACAATATGCTTGTGAACTACTTAAAACATTCGGGCTCCATCTGTAGTATCAGTTTGAAGCCAAATTCAGCTCAGCCTGCATCGGCTCTGATCACAGGAGCAAAATTCTGGAGACACACTCGAAATCAGTCCGGTCAATACTGCACTCCCCAGAACGAAATTAGGGTTGAAATTGGGTTGGTCAAACAAGAACAATGCCTCCAAAAGTCTAGATCTCTTTTTATACTAAGCACAGCGTGGACTGTCCTTTCTCAACATGACTGAAAGGATTGTCCGGGTGATTAGTCCCAAACCTCACTATTCCATCTAAACTCAGGCACCTAGGTTTATTTCTGCTGGCTTTGTGTTTCCTGGAATGTTTACTAAGACCACATTGGAAAGCTTTTCTGCTCCTATAATTTTGTAAACTGCCAGGAACATACCAGTAGCCCCAACCACCTTTATGCCAAAAACACCATTTTGTTTATCTCAGATTAACCCTAGGACGTAGGGAAACTCTGGGCGGTTTACGTGCAACATGGGGGATACAGGATGCTCACCACGTTGAATTACTGACCATCCCAGAATACCTGCAATTGGCTTCCCAAGTGGAGATGGAGGAGAAAATACAAGAAGATATTAAAAAAGGAAAGCCACCAGCTGGGGAGTTTATAGCCACAGAAAAGAACCATTAATGTAGAGGTTAGAATTTTAAAAATGATTTGTTAAATCACCTTCTTTTACACATGAGGAAGTAGAAAACTCAAAGTCTGAGTGACTTTCTCAAGGCCAACAGGGTTTGGTGACAAAATAGAAATAGAACAAGGACTTCTGACTCCTAATGCTGACTCCAGTGAAAAATATGTAGGAAGAACAAGCTACTGAAAGCACCACCAAGCTGCAGCGCGATCAGCAGACCTAAGAAGCAGCTACAATCCAGGGCCGCAGGACCCTGAGAAAACCTGCAGGTGTCCTCACGTCACCCCTTGGCAGGGGGTTCTGTGCTCACAATTCCTGAAAACAAAGGTCTAGTGTGTTTGGGTTGCAGGGGTGGGAATGCAGAGTTTTCCAAGTCTACATGTCGTTTCCAAGGCCCAGGCTCATTTTTGTCATGATTGCTAGAGAGATAAAAAGGAAACCAGGGAGAGCAGGATATTTTTAGACTACAGGACAAGGTTATCTGGCTCTGACTGAGATAAATGTGAAGGGTCAGAACCTTGCCAGTTTTCACTGCAGTAAGTCGAGTTGACCACATGTGAGGAAGACGGAATTTTTATAGAAGTTGTCGACATTTAAAAGCACATAGTCATGTGCAGTGATAAGTCAAGCCTCCCGTGTTTTTAATGGACTTGTCTCCCAGCCTCACTTCCCCAGCTGATGATAGCCTTATCTCCTAGTGCTCAGTTAACACTCCAGCTAGATCTACCCCCAGTCAGGCAGATCAAGGGGAAGTCGGCCTATGCTCCCTTTGTTTACCATCTCTGACTAAGCTAATTGTAGGTTCGTGAAAATGTCCCTGCATGAGAGTAATCATGACCACAAGGAAGGTAATGATGTTGACGACGATGATGATGATGATGCTGATGCTAGCATATGAGGTGGATGTGGACAGCTTTCTCTACTTACTGACGGGTGCTAAACTATTAAAGCAAATAGCCTGAGATAAGATGTAAATGAAGGAACCTGAGTCAATAAATGACTGTTTACTTCACATCATGAATAAATATGGTAGCCCTACGAACAAAAAAAATTCATTTTCTCTCTGTTTGATTTCTACTTGGTTGGCTTTATGATTTGCTTATTTTGTCAGGTTGATCAGGTACAATTAGTATGTCTTTCTAACAATGATTAATAAGTCTTCAGGTCAACAAAGGGCAATTAGATGTGGGGTACATTATACCAATACAGTGTGAAGGAGATTCATTATTTGATCCTGTGCTGTTAGTCATATGCATGGTGTCAAAGACTCCATCTACACCACAGCAATGAGGGAGAAAAAGCCATTTATTCGAGTGTAGGTAAGAGACCCTTTAGTTTACTGCCAGCACAATGCTCCTGAAAAGGGGATGTTTTGAATTGGCTTTGTGAAGATAACATCTACTGAGCAATTAACACAATACAGACACCGTGTCACATGTTTTATGTGCATTTTTATTTAATTCTTACATTACATCTATATGATAGGTTTGCAAAAACTGCTTCTTGCTCATCCATACCCATTCTCCCTTTTGTCTTCAGCAGTAGAACACTAATTTTATTCATGGTGACAATATTGGTAGCTAAAAAAGACATTTTCAGCTTCCTTTATAACTAGGAATTGCCATGGGAATAATTTCTAACCAGTAAGTTTCATGAAGAAGAGTTATTTGGGATTCAGAGATAGTTTCTTAAAGATAGTTATCATCGCCTTTGCCCTTATTCCATTTTTTCCTTCCTTCTGTCTGAAAAACAGATGTAATGGCTAAGCTCCAGTAGCCATCCTGGACCATGCATTAGGACATTAGAAGAGGAAGACAAAAGGAGCCTCAGTAGTTCTAATGAGATCTCTTACAAGGAGAGAAATAAAGTTCCATCTCTTTTAAGCTACTGATCTTTTGGATTTTCTATTATATGTAGCCCAAACTAATGCTAGTATAAGAGGTAAAGGTTCTTATCAGGTCCATTATAGAGATTAGGAAATTGAGGCTCATAGTGGCAGAGCTGGAATTTGAGCCAAGGTTGTCTGACTCTAGAGCCTCTATTCTTTTTTTTAATTTTTTTTAATGTTTATTTATTTTTGAGACAGAGAGAGACAGAGCATGAACAGGGGAGGGTCAGAGAGAGAGGGAGACACAGAATCGGAAGCAGGCTGCAGGCTCCGAGCTGTCAGCACAGAGCCCGACACGGGGCTCGAACTCACGGGCCGTGAGATCATGACCTGAGCCGAAGTCGGACGCTCAACCAACTGAGCCACCCAGGCGCCCCTGGAGCCTCTTATTCTTAATGCAATTTATTACTTATTAAGAGCAAATTGAACTGGCAGCCTCCTGCCCTTACTCCTCACACTCTTCACTAGAGGTATCTAGGATTTGTTTCAGTCCTTCAAATCAAACAGACCCTGCTCTATCTTGCTTTAGACATATACATATATTATTTCCTTTGAATGGTAAGTACTTCTCCCTGTTCTTAGCTGGATAACACATACTTGCCATTTAGAACTTGATTTAGACATCACTTCCTGTGAAAAAACTCCCCTGATCCCTCTAGTTTGGTTATGGTTTCCTCCAATATACCACCAGAGTTCTCTCATTACTCAGCACTTATCATTCAGCATTAACTCCCAATAGACTATGGGGAATACACTGTGTCTTCCCTTGTTATCTTGTTTACTACCAGATGGAACAGCGCCTGGTGCCCATACAGAGCCAGGAACAGCACTTGTTCCTACCAGCCAGACAAAAAAAAAAAAAAAAGACCTTATCATTCATAGGGTGTTAGGCATGTTAGGCAGAGTACTCAGAAAGGTCTTGTCTCAGTAGTGAGGAATAATTAGCCCTGGACTAGACACGGCTCTGGTCCTACAAACAAATCTTGAAAACAAGACCCAAATATATCTTAACTGTGTCCCAGAACAAAGCTCAACAGTATTTTTCTATCTGGCACCCTATCAAACAATACCAGGAATGCAAAAAAGCACAGAAATATGATGTATATTGATACAACAAAAAATGATGTCATAATTATGTATTCTCTCTATAATTAGAGAAAAAAATAAATTAACTAAAACTGACCCAGATGTTAAAATTAACAGGTAAGGTCATTAAAACAGTTTTTATAATTAGCCAAAATTTAAGCAGAGACCTGAAAGGTTTTTTTTTTATTTTTTTTTAACGTTTATTTATTATTGAAAGACAGAGAGACATAGAGCATGAGCAGGGGATGGGTAGAGAGGGGGGAGACACAGAATCTGAAAGCAGGCTACAGGCTCTGAGCTGTCAGCAGAGTCCGATGCGGGGCTCGAACTCACAAACTGCCAGATCATGACCTGAGCTGGAAGTCAGTTGCCCAACCAACTGAGCCACCCAGGAGCCCCAGGAAGTTGTTTTTTTTTTTTAAGATCCAAATTCAGCCTCTAGAGGTTTATGAAAACTATAGTGTGTAAGATGAAAAATACACTTGATGGGATTAGTGATAGATTACCTATCACAAAAGGATATATTAGTGAAGTTAAAGACATAGGAATATTAACTATCCAAAAGAAAACACCAAGAGAAAAGGCATTTTTTTAGTGAAAAGATTATCCATGAACTTGAATAATCTCAAGCAGCCTAATATATGTGCCCTTGGAGGCCCAACGGAAAGGGAAGAAGATAGAAAAAAATTGAAGAAATAATGGCAAATATTTTTTTTCCAAATTTTATAAAACCTATAAATCCACAGATCCAAGAACCGCAAAGAACCACAAGCCTAAGAAACTTGAAGAAAACTCTACTAAGGCATATCATAATCAAATTGCTCAAGACCAGTCATAAAGAGAAACTTCAAAAGCACCCAGAGGGGTGCACCCAGAGGGGGGAAGGGGGGAAAGTCACTTCCCATTCAGAGGAAAAGAAGTAAGAAGGATGGTGATTCTTACAGAAAAATCATGCAAACAGGAAGACACCAGTATCTTTACAGTATTGGAAGGAAAAAAAAAATCAACCTAGAATTCTGTACCAGCAAAAATATGTTTTAAAAATGAAAGTCAAACAAATACATGTTCATATACACAAAAGCTGAAAGAATTATTAGCAGACTCACACTAAAAAAAAAAAAGATGCTAAAGAAATTCCTTCAGACAGAAAAGAAAACTATAGCCACTGATAATATGGATCTGCATAAAAGAATAAAGAACATCAGAAATGGTAAATATAGGTGTAAATATGTGAATTTTTCTTATGCTATAAATATCCTTAAAGGGTAACTGTTTAAACAAAATATAAAAAACAGTGTAATGTGGGGTTTTTATAAAGTAAAACTTCTGACAACAATAGAATAAAGGTAGGAAGGGGAGAAATGGAAGTAAGGTTCTTACACTATACATTAGGTGGTATAATATCACTTGAAGGTGGAGGGTGGTAAGTTAAATATGTATGTTGTAAATGCTAAAGCGAGTATTAAAATAACAAACCAAAGAATTATACCTAATAAACCAAAAGAAAGGAGATAAAACATAATCTTTAAAAAAATTCTTAAGCCAAAATAAATCAGAAAGAGAGAGGGGGAAAAGCAAACAAAGCATAAGACAAACAGAAAATAAATGGTGAAATGACAGACTTAAACCTGATGATATCACTAATCACGTAAAATGTAAATGGTCTAAACGCTGCAGAGATTATCAAACTGCATTAAAAAGAGGAGACTAATTACATGCTGCTACAAGAAACATACTTCAAAGGTAAAGAAACAAATAAGTTAAAAGAAAAAAAATGGAAAAAGATATTCCACGCTTAAGCTAAACCCCCCAAAAAAGTGAGAGTGACTATATTAATATCATACAAAGCAGACTTCAGAACAAAAACTATTAGCAGGATTAAGAAGGTTATTCATGGGGCACCTGGGTGGCTCAGTCAGTTGAGCATCAAACTTTGGCTCAGGTCACGATCTCACAGTTCATTAGTTTGAGCCCCACTTTGGGCTCTGTGCTGACAGCTCAGAGCCTGGAGCCTGCTTCTGTGTCTCCCTCTCTCTCTCTGACACTCCGCCCCCCCCTTGCACTCTCTCTCTCAAAAATAATAAACATTAAAAATTTTTGAAAAAAATGATAAAGGTCAAGTCATGAAGAGGACATAGCAATCCTAAATGCTTATGCACCTAATAACATAGCCTCTAAAAACATGAACCAAAAACTGTTGGAACTACAAGGACAAACGGACAAATCCACAATTATAGATGGAGATGTCAAATACCCTTATTTTAATAATTGATAAAACAAGTTTACAGAAAAATCAGTGAGGATCTAGAACACCTGAATATTATCAACCAATTTGACCTAATTGACAATTATAAAACAATCCCCTCAACAACAAATACTCATTTTGCCAAGGGTTCATAGAACATTTTCCAAGGTGAAGACAGCAATGGAGGAATTTAAAAGAGCACAAGGAAACTTCTAGTCATGATGGATATGTTCACTATCTTGATTATAGTGATAGTTTCATGGGTGCATACATTTTTCAAATTATAACTTTTAAATATGTGCAGTTAATCACTTATCATATCTCAAAGAGGTCACTCAAAAAATATATATGCATGGATGTACATATACACACATATACAAACACACAAACACATATATATACAAATACATATACACACACACATATATAGCATTATTCTTTTCTAAATTTTTTTTCATGTTTATTTTTGAGAGAGAAAGAGAGTGTGAGCGGGGGAGGGGCAGAGAGAGAGGGAGACACAGAATCCAAAGCAGTCTCCAGGCTCTGAGCTGTCAGCACAGAGCCCAACTAGGGGCTCAAACTCACAGACTGCAAGATCATGCATGACCTGAGCCAAAGTCAGAGGCTTAACTGACTGATCCATACAGGTGCCCCAGTAGTGTTCCTTTCTGACTTGATTGATCTTTTCTGGGTTGATCCTAAGGTAACAGGTAAGATTAACCTGTATACCTCTAAACTGACCAGTGTATGGAATTCTCTATCCTAGACTCCATGAGCAATCACTTGAACCATTTTCTCACTAACATCCCCTACAAAATTTTGCCATATAATTTACGTGACAAATATCCAACAGTAGATTAGTTCTATAATCTCCCATCTTCGGTCTAGATTTATATTCAGGCAGCAGAGTATATGGTGAAAATCACTGCTTGTGTACACAGGTGTCCGATACCTGGTTTTCAGTCTTCAGCTGATCCTCAATCTTCATGACAATGCTCTACTTCCATTTTATTTCTCTTTCCACCTGGAATGCTTACCTGGTAAACTTTTAAGAAGACATACACATTATCTCTACCAAGAAGCTTTCTCTGATCCCCTCTCAAGTCAGAGGAGTTAATCCATCCAAGCTCTATGCTACTTCTGTACCTATTATGTTTGTTTTCTTCCCTATCCTCCTGGAAAGTTAGGACAAAGTCTTATAGTACTTGGCACATTGTAGGTGTTCAATAAATGATTGTTAAATTGAGTTAAAGTGACTATTTTAGCCACTGCCACACCAAAAGGTTTTGGAGAGATCAGGGACTAGAAAGTGAGACACTAAATATTCATGATGTTGACTCCAACTTTCTGTGTGGCTGTACTTAATAGGCATAATTTTGAAATCTGAATGAATAATTCCTAGGAGCCTTTAGTAAAGAATACAGTATATCCAGCAGAGATAAGTTCTTCCTCCAACTTAAAAATAAAAAATAAAGTATAGAAATGTCCTTTCTTTCAAAAAATTTAACAAGATCCTTAAAAAATACTTTAAAAATTCATTAATTATATAAAGGTTTCCCCTATCCTCCTCATCTTATACTACCCTGTCCCAATGTGGTTTATTGGGTTTGGGTTTTTTAGAAAGAAAGAAAATAGCCTTATACAAGTCAATGATAGCATTCTTTTGGTGACTTGTTGGAGTGTCTCATCAGCTAGAGTGTCTTATGTCTCTTTCTGGTAGTACAGTGGGTCCCTGGAGACAAGAGGTTCTTATTCAAACCCACACTGCTCAGCAGTGTAGGGGCTAAGAGCACTGGCTTTGGAGATGGGTTGCCTAAGCCTTTTGGGGGAGGTTGCCTAGGCTTAAGTCCCAGGACTACCATGTGATGCTGTGTGACCTTGCATAAGTTAATTAACTTCTCTATACCTCAGCTGCATGATAAGCAGTCAGTGGATGTTAACTGTCATAATAAGCACTTAGTAAACACATATTAATATGAGTGGCAGCTCTACAATAAGAGAAAATATACTATAAGCTATAGTTTTAGGAGCCTAATAAGAAGTAGGTCCTATATAGTTTGGGTAGATTTTCCTACCCAAAAAAATATTTCACGACTCCTATACTTCCACCATAAAAAAATTATTTTGAGTTAAACTGAACTCTCTCCCTGAGTTGTCTTTTAACTATTAGGGGTAACATCATCATCATCACCATCATCATTTTAATCATTATTACTATGTTATGTCAATTTGTCTTCACAACTATCCTGTGATCTCAGGACTCTTTTATTTCCATTGGACAGGTAAGGAAATGGGACACAAGAAGAAACTTTGCCCAAGGACACAAAGCAATACTGTGGTGGAGGTAGGAGCCAGGAATTCTGACCTCTGTCCCGATACCTAGAGGCACCATGTCTATTAGTCATTCATTGATGAAGTAAATATTTATTGTCTTCCACGTCCCAGAATCCACATCAGGCTCCAGACATAAGGGCACTGAACACTAGGCAGCAGGCAGAGTGTACCCCAAAAGGCACAGAAAAGAAGCATAAGAGGGAGGTGGCTGGGAAGTGTGAGCTACTTAGGGAAATGAAGGAATACAGTTCTCTCTTTGGTTATCTCAGGTTTCTTAATGGTCAAACTTAGAATTTCCCGTAAGATCCGGCTTCTGCTTTAGCCATGTGTCCCGTGTTTTTCAGTGTGGCATCTGGAGCCTGTCTGCCCAACTAAAGGTTGGTTCCATCACTTACAACCTATGGCAAGTGTCTGGTCTAAGCTCTCTGGGATCTCACCTCTAAATCAGGGATGTAAACCCTCACAGCCTACCTCACTGAACTGAACTGTTGGGAGAATTAAATAAATGAGTCCATGCAGGTAGAGCACCAAAACTTCTCTTTTTAACTTGAACAACTTTTTCCAGAAAATTTGGTTCTGACAGCCCATTTGGTTAATAATCTGGAAGTCTTTCACCCAACCAGGTTAATTTCAACTTCAAAGAAAAGAATTTCCTATTGCTTTCTCCTTGAGAAAAGGAGGTAGTGTGCTGTTCCCAAAAGACTTCTAAAAAGACAGTTAAAAATGTTTGAGCAGAGGATGATCCTTTTGAAAAAGGAAGCCTCAGGTCCCTGTGATCTAAACCCATCCTCAGGTCAAATACTAGCCCCCACCCCCCGCAGCTATTTGGAATTACAGTAATAGTTATCTTTGGTTGACTGACCCAAGGAGCAAAGAGCTATGAGCACATTCATTTAAAATTAAAAGGAAAAAAAATCCTGAAATCCCTACCGAAATACTGGTTCTGAAAGACATCTTAAACTCAAAATCAAGCTCAATTAAATTTCACATCTACTTCCATTCCATCTCAGCCCCAAACTTATGCTTTATTCATTTATTATTTATATTAATAATTATTTTTATATTCACTATTTTTATTTATATTTATTGTTTATTTATAGCTCACTCATCATGCAATATTCATCAGGCTATAACACGGGTTTTGATGGAAAGGTGGACTCCTGTTTCATTTACCTTTGTAAATATTTCAAACAGGTAGCCAAAATGCACAATTCCTCCATTTTTACATAAGCTCCTTGACGTGTTGGGTTATGAAGTGCTACAAATTCTTTGCTATGGGTTCCAAAAGAAGTGCTTATTAGAAGTTCCCCAAATGTCTCTCCATTTAAGAAGATACTCATACATAGAGATTATTTCACTCATTATACTCCAACCAGGAACAGGCCTCTCCAAGCAAACTAGAGGGTGCATGTTAGAAAAATTGAGTCACAGACCAAGCAGAGGAGTTAACTGCCATGCCAATTTGGAAAATTTAGTTTGTATTTATCTCTATGTTGACATTAAATCTGGTTTAATAGTATACTCAATCCAAGTATTATACAGGACCACTATAGAGATGGAAAATTCCAGTCACTTGAAGAACCAATGATTACTGAACATTATTTACATTATATTTTATAATTTAATGAAAATTATGTTTGTGCATTTGTCTCCACTCATAGAACGTGAATTTCTTTAACACAGAGAATATGCATAGGTGTTTATGAATGAGTCTGGCAGCTAATCAAAGATCTAGTCACTAACAGTAGGATTTTTTATTTTATTTTACAGAGAGAGAGCCCAAGTAGGGGAAGGGCAGAGGGATGGAGAGGGAGAGAGAGAGAGAGAGAGAGAGAGAGGACCTTAAACAGGCTCCATGCTCAGCACAAAACCCGACATGGGGCTCCATCCAACAACCCTGGGATCATGACCTGAGCCAAAATCAAGAGTCAGACACTCAACCAACTGAGCCACCCAGGAGCCCCAGTAGGATTATAATATATGAAAACACTTTGTTAGTGAATCAGAACCATACAAAAGTTTGTTCGACTCAAAACTACCTATAAAGAACCAATCCATCCTTCAATTACAAGTACCTTAACACTCTCCACTTGAACATTCTATAATAACAAAGTCAGTGGCAATTAAATGAGAACTTACTGAGTCAGGCCTGTTGCAAATGCATTATATTTTCATGAATATATTGGCATTTAAACTTCATAATGTCCCTATGAAACAGACTTGCTTTGCAAGTTTTACTCTTTTTACTAAGACATTTGTTGTTCTAAATAAACAATACAGGGGCGCCTGGGTGGCGCAGTCGGTTAAGCGTCCGACTTCAGCCAGGTCACGATCTCGCGGTCCGTGAGTTCGAGCCCCGCGTCAGGCTCTGGGCTGATGGCTCGGAGCCTGGAGCCTGTTTCCGATGCTGTGTCTCCCTCTCTCTCTGCCCCTCCCCCGTTCATGCTCTGTTTCTCTCTGTCCCAAAAAAAAATAAATAAAAAACGTTGAAAAAAAAATTCAAAAAAAATAAAAATAAAAAATAAACAATACAAATGACACCACAAGATTTCAAACAGTTCATGTAAGTTATGTATACCCTTTCCCCTTGTTCCCTGGGGAAATTATAAAATTGTACTCTTGGAGCACCCAGGTGGCTCAGTCAGTTAAGCATCCAGCTCTTGGTTTCGGCTCAGGTCATGATCTCACGGTTCTTGTGATAGAGCCCCATCAAGCCCCGTGTTGGGTTTTGCACTGACAGTGCAGAGCCTGCTTGGGAATCTCTCTCTTCCTCTGTCTCTGCCCCCCCCCCAGCTTGTGCACACACTCGCTCTCTCTCAAAATAAATAAATAAACATTAAAAAATAATAATAAAATAGTACTCTTATTTCAGGAGCAGCATCTATTCGAGGTAAGCACTTCCACACTGCATTTTGGTTTTGGTCCATGCACAATAAGGAATTATTTTATTTTTACTATAAATGCTGTGTCTCTTTAGCAGATCTCTTGTTTAACTCTCTCCTTGACGCTCTTTGACTTTTTCATTAGGGAACAGGCAAGTAAATGGGAAAAAGTCAAACCCAACATTTATCCTTTTCAGGTATTTTTCTGCTGAGTTTCACATTGGTCTCAGACATTTGTTGAACTATTTGGAACATACCTGGCTCACTGCACACAACAAAAGTTCATCTGAGTTGGCATATTCAGTAATTACAATTGTACAGTGTGCTATTCTAAATGTAATTCCATTTATTTAAAACCACCTGTATGGAATTTAACTAGAAGCTTAAGAAAGAAGATTTAATGACTATATACTCATGATTATTCTGGATAACCAGTATCTAGCACAGTACCTGACACAGGTAGGCACTCAGTAAATATGTTTTTAATAAATGAATATTCTATTACCCCTGATTCTAAATATTCCCTGCCAACTCTGTCTTCCCTTATACCACTAATAAGAACAAATTCCAATCACAGTCCTATTACATAGCCCTTAAATTAGCATGTGTGTACAACAACCAGAAAGGATGTCATTGCTTAAAAGGATAAAAGGAGCCTGGCCAGCCAGACACACCACTTGAACGTTCTCCAGATCACAAACAGCTTACCTTTGGGATGAGAAGAGAGAAAAGAGATTAGGAAATGTATTCTCGATTTCATGGACAGTGATCCAGTATTTTTTTGACCACAAATCCCCGAGGACAAGTATTAATTAAAAAGATCATTGCAGAAGAGCTTTCAGAAGAGGACATTAAAACTAACTATAGCTACAGGGAGCAAACATTTTCAACTCTTTCATATTATTTGACCCAAAGGACTTTTTCCTTCTATGTAACAATTGTCTATAAACTTCCAAAGAAACCAAGAGATGATGCTAAAAAACAAGATGGAATATATAATTTTATTTTGCACTTATCTCTAGCATTGTGTCTTAGAGTCAGTATTTCAAACTACTGGTATTTAAATAAATTGTGGGCATGGTTGTATTTCCCTCAAGCTGTCACTTCTTAATAATTGGCCCTGTCTATTGAAAGCTAAAAATGAAGCAGAAAAGGAAGAATTATTTTATTTGCAAAGCACCCACTAACTATGGTAGGCTGTGTCCCAAGTAAAATACTTCAGAGTTGATTTCATTGTTAAGTTAGGAAAAAAAAAAAAAGCCCATGTATACCTATAAACACTGATTTATTCTCTCTGATGACAAAAGCTAAATTAGTCTAAAAATTATGAGTATTGCATTTGTAAGTACTCCTGTGTTACAACTACCTCCACCTCTTTAATCAGTTTGCCATTCCAAAGTAAAAAATGATTTAGGAAAAGCTGTCAAAAAGAAGAGAAAGAAAATCTAATCTGGGTAAGTTATTAAGAAAACTGGTTCTTTGAGTCTTTAACATTTAAACTGTCCTTGGAGATTTAGAAATGAAGGTGATGAGAGGGCAGGGGGCAGAGGCTAGAAAGAGGGGCTGGATGCCACCACGAGCACCATCTAGCCCTACGGCAAAGGGAGAGGGAGAAGAATGGGGCAGGGAAGTTACCGGCAAGGGATAAAGAGAAAAAGCAACAGAGACAGGTGGCCCAAAGAACAAGTCTGAGGCATGGGCATGAATAAGGAAAAAGACAAAGGGGAAAATGAAAAGTGGAGGAAAAGAAAAAAAGAAGTAGAGAAGGGGTCACGGAGAAAGAGAGGGAGAACAGAGGGTGCCCACAGGGAAGAATGAAAAGGAGAGACACCCAGAGAGACAGAACAGCTCCTCCATCATCGGTGTTGCCTTCTTCATCTTCGTCTCTGTTTTTTTCAGATGGCACACTGACAGAAGATTAATTCAAGTCAGCTGCTGAAAATAATTATTGCATTATGGGAGCAGTAATCATTATTTAGAACATGATTAAATATGTCTGCACCTATTGACTCTGCCTATGATTTATGTATTTGTTTAGTCAATAGTCTAATGTAAATGATGTAATTAATTATAGATGGTGGTGTCAGGTCATTGGTGAAAACAATCTGAGGAGAACAAGGGCTCTGTTTTTTTCATGACAGATGCAGAGAGGGGGGGTGGGCTGAGTTGAGGGAATTCCAGGGGAACTTTTTCACGTGTGAATGGCGGCTTGGATCTCAATTTGCATGTTGTCTTTCTCTTGTTCAGCCTTCGTTTAGAAATTGAAATAACTTGTTAAGCAAAGGGGAAGGGAGCACATGATTGCCAAGAGGACGCCTGGGACTTGGGCGGGTGAGGAGGTAAAGAGCCAGCTGCTCCCTAACACAGGGGAGCGTGGCACCATCATTTACCGCTTCATAAAATTAAATGTTTTCCAAATTAAATCAGTAGGCAGTGTGCAGGAGGCCTACTATCTCTAATAACAATTTTTCAATCAATATTACCTTGCCGTCTGAAATCTGAGCCGAGAAAGTTAGCATGGGTTGGGGAGGGCACCCTGGGGGAGGGCAAGGAGAGGAGGTGGAAACAAGGTTTGAGTACTGAGGCTTTCAATCAAACCAAAGGTTTAAAAAATATAGATATATATGCATGGTGGATTCGCCATCACTGTGAGTCTATTCCCCGTAGATTTTTCTCTTAACTGATAATTCGGTCAGTCACATTCCTCAGAGGGAGGTCACAGGTCACCCCAGCCCCTGTCAGGCCTCAGAGAAACCATTTCCATTTTAATGCCACAGCTATAATCTATCAAAGATGTGATGTACAAGATACAATGAATTTAAGTGGTCTTCATATATCACTGAGCTTTCATGCCTTCACCTGGGTAATAGTCTGAATTACTCTCCCTACCTCACAATCTGTCACCCCCAGTAAAATAACTGCCATGCTGGTGTTAATGGCAGATTTGTCCAAATTGGGGCCACAGTAGCCAAAGTCATTCTGCATCATAAACTTTAGCATTCAGTGCTTACCCTGGAAAGGGCCCCGTAGCTTAAAATTCTTCTGTAAATAATTCTGCAGACAGGCTCCGCTCATGTTTTTATTTATAAGCGCTAAAATAAATCTAGCTGGGGCTGCACACAGCCTGCCTTCTCCATTTCCCTCTATCTAGTCCTCCAGTCCTCTCTCTCTCTCAAGCCCATCTAATCTGACCTGTCACTTTTCCCCGAAAGGTGTCTAATAGACACGGGTCTCTTCCTTAGACAATAAACACAGCAGAGTTCAGAAGACTCAGCTCATAGTTAGTGACCTTCTCTGCAACTCAACCGTTAACCCTTCTTATTTTACCACTGAGGAGTAAAAGTCCTCTAATTTTACCACTAAGGAGTAAAAGTTGTTGACACATATATCTCCCCCCTAAACTATCCCTGGCTGTGAGACTAGTGCACTGCAAACCTCCAGAGGTAGGGGCTCATGCATCACCTGATTCAAGTAGGTTCATGCATCCCTCTCTGTTTCTATTTGTTTCACCAGTTCCATGGTCTATCATCACCACCATCCAATCCACTATTTTACTTGTGACTTTCAAATCAAGGGGTCAAGAGCTGGGTTTGGACCCACTGTCTGAGTTCCAGATGTTATCTGTCCTAACCTGGAAAAGATCTGCCATCCCACCAAGGGATCCAAATGATAGAAGAGACTCAACAGTGATTGATCATTTGGATCAAATCCCTTGGATCAGACGAAGAAAGACAAAGAAAGATTAGGACAGTTGGATACATGTACTCCTCTCACCAAAGTTCCTGAATAAACATCTTATGATGGTGCACCGCCTATGTCTGAGAAAGTCAAAATACTTACACAATACTGAGAGCAGACCTTGGTTTCTATGCATCAGTCTAGCATAAGAATAGACTCTAAATGAAATCCCATAATACACTGCAAATTTCCAGGAAAGAGGCGGTTTTATTTTATTCATAGGTCACCTAGTACTAGAGCCACCCAGTGCTTATAGTTAATAACCACAGATAAATGTATGAAGGCTGTTAGTTTTCGAGAAGACTCTCTGCTTCTATGTCACTTAATGGCCTTTCTGTACCTTATTCTCCATATGTGAAAATTGGGACCATTAAGACTCATAGACATTTTACCTCTCAAGGCTATGAAAAGGATTAATGAAGTAAGGTTTATAAAATGTCTTGGGCCACTCACTCTTCCCAAAGGCTATAGATTTCTAGAAATGGAGGCAAAGCTGTCTAGAAAGCTGATGGCTTGGTTAAAAGGCCAAAAACAAAGTCAATAGAATTGAAATTATTTAGGAAAGGTTCAGACAGAACATGGAGCAGCAATTACTCCTTCAGGTTTCAGAACGATTGTATTTAGCAACAGCAAAAGAGTCTGGCCCTCCTGTTTCTGATAGCACTTTCATTAAGGTAAACAGTGTATTATTCATGCTGAGGGTTTCTCCAGCAGGCTCTGTTTGCTTCCACTTTATCTGAGCTTCTTTGCAGTGAATTGTAAACCCAGGAGATGTAAATTAGAAATATGCTCCCAGCCAGTCAGAATCAATGAAAGCCCTTTCCTTCAACTAGAAAGAAATTGTAGTAAAATGACGTTGAAGGAAAAAATGTTCTATCAGTGTTCTTGAACCCACCCTGGAGCAGACTTTATTGGACTCTCCTCCGGTCCATTCACCAAGTATGTTTTTATGCACATATCATATAAACACATACTGTAAAAAGATGGCCTCACTCCTACAGTCACATCTCAACAGGCCTTTGAAGAGAGAGAGCACAACCCACAAGCATCAATATCCCAGTGAAATCACTTTTTCGTAACTCTGCACACTTCTTCGCCTGAAAGATTCTTTAAATTGTTAACAGATATAAAAAAAAATCATTTAACCTGATTCTCCTCTAGAATTTGCACAAAGAATTCCAAAGAATCCCAAAAAGCTTTCCTTAAAAAGATATACCCCGATTTTACCAAGTAATTAACTTCACTTCCCTAACATGGAAAGAACTGAACAAAGAGTTAGCAAATTGTATAGCCCAATATATAGAAAATCATCCTAGATTCTCAAAGAAGGTAGTGAAAATGTCCATCTAGGAAGCACCTGTCCATCTCCCCTCCTCCCCCAACCGAACACTGAAAGGACAAGGTTTAAAAAGATAATGAGGTATGTGCTGATAACACTCAGATTTTCTAAAGTTGTTGCTTTTCCTGTGGGAAAATACTACCTTGTAAATCAGGACGGAAGCAAGGTTTCACTGACCCCACATGTGTACACTTTAGTAGTTTACAAAGCTCCTCCGAGGCATTCAGGGTCAGATCAGCAAAAACCCTGCCACTCTTTATCTCCCAAAAAGTTTTCAGCCAGAAAGCCAGAGCTCTGCACTAGTTCCGAACACATGGATAACCCCCTTAAATCAGTGCTTCTGAAACCTCAATGTGTCTAAAAATAAGGTTGCCAGATAAAAGACAGGATGCTCATTTGAATTTCAGATCAACAATAGTTTTTTAGTACAAATATGTTCCAAAAATTGCATGGGATATACTTATCCTTTAAAATGTTGTTTGTCTGAAATTCAAATTTGACTGAGGATCCTGGGGTTTTCGTTTGCTTGTTTTTTGTGTTTTGTTTTGTTTGCTAAATATAGCAATCCTAGAAACAAGAATTATCTGGATGTTTACAATGTAGATTCTCAGGCCCCAAACTACATAGATTTGGATTTGATAGTTCTATCATGGTGTCAGGAAATCTGACTTTTTAAGTAAATACTATGGATGATTCCAGTGCAGGCAGACTTGAAAACCACTCTTTGAGAAACATGTCTTAAATGGTGGAATGTTCCCTGATATACCTTGGTATATCAGTTGCAAAATGTTTTGAATTTAAAGGTCCTAGTTATTATAACTTTGCCACAGGAAGTCTAATATGTTGGTCCCCTTTCTGAAATCCCAAAAGATAGATAGAGTCCTTGATCTCCCAGAGGGGATAAGCACAAACAATACGAATTTCTGTCAAGGGATAAATGGAGCCTATTACCTCTTACTGGTAATTTTCCTTTTTCACATATAGAATAAACTGATTTCTGTTGCTGTATTTCTTTTGCAACTTGGGTATTATTTACAATAAATTGAATCCTTTCCATGCTTGACATATTACACTGATCTATGACTTTGCTTTCATTTTGTCCTGTTAACTAGAAGCCCACTTCATCATGAAATATGTTCCTCACACTTTCCTCCATAGTGAGTAAAAACATTGATAAAGCATCATAAATTGTAGGTCATTTCTCAAATGCTTCCTGTTACAGTGAGGATTGGGAGAAGGAAAAGTAAGTACTGATCAATGGCCACTTGATAAAATTTATGCTGAATGTATGGACAGAAAAGCAATGGATGTATTAGAAGCTGCATTATAAGATGCTTGCTTCACATCCAGACTTCATTCTTTACTCCATAATGCCAAAGGCAATTCAGCCTTCCTCTCTCTAGCAAACCACCCCCTGCCCCCAAAATAAATTAATTCATGAAAACTTCTAACAGAGAGTTTTGCCTAAATCAACTAGATAACGGAAAAGGAAGTAATATGCCAAGCTACCAGGATAGCTACCCTGTCTCCCCCTTTATTCTGTGTAAATCTTGGGTACGTATTGTTTGGACCAGAGATTTGAAAATAACACTGACCCTAGATCACACAATATCTCCAGTGTAATGAAATATACCAATTCACTGTGTGCCAATAAATCCACCAGGCATTTTACCAGTGTCATCTCAGGCTGGATTTCACAGGAAAATTTTAATTTTTTAAAATATTTTATTTATTTTTGAGAGAGTGCACACACATGTGGGGGAGGGGCAGAGGGAGAAAGAGAGAGAGAGAGAGAGAGAGAGAGAGAGAGAGAGGGAATTCCAAGCAGGCTCCCCACTGCCAGTGCAGAGCCCAACAACCTGGGGCTCAATCCCAGGGAACTGTGGGATCACAACCTGAGCTGAATTTAAGAGCTAAACACTCAACCGACTGAGCTACCCAGGCGCCCCAAGGTTGATGTCTTTTAAAACCTATTTCAGCTACATTGTTTCCCAGTACTCTTTAAGCCCTAAGTAGAGCATTAAATATCTGAGATCCTTGAATATCCCAAGTAAATGATGCCTTACTTTGCCGTAGTACAATATCCAATTTATCAACCTTTCCCTCCCTGGAAGCTGTGCCTTAGTAAAATTAAAATGTTCTTTATGAGTAAATTCAGTTATGAAAATAAGCACTCACCAATATGCCCCGGTATTACAATGGCACAGAGTACTGAGTCCTAAACCCTGAAATGTTTAGGGTGGCATATGCCTTAGCACAAGAGGCTAATTATTCCTCTGCCAAATCTCCTCAGCCACATATTGAGGAAAATGAACCTGCCTCTCAGGATTGGTATGAAGAATAGCTTATAAAAATGAGTGCGAAACCCTTTGCAAATACCAAATGCCATATGAATGCTAAGTAATAATAAAGATCTGTATGAATGCAGCGAAACAGCCCAACTTCTAGGTGCTTTTTCAAACTGGACACCAACCATTTAAGATTCATCCATCATTCACCTTCAGGCATCCCTTTCTTTATGAAAAAATAAAATGGGCTGTCTGCATTGCAAGGAAATAGAAAAATTGAATTTCAAAGCATATAAGCCCCCCATATCTTTACCATTCAAAGTAATGAGTTATGTTATTTAGTTAATGAAGATAATGCTCATGAAGTAATAAAGGGGAAAAAATACCAATTCCCATCATTATTCTGCTCAGAGGGCACAAGATTCTAGCTGGTAGATTTTGGAAACATCATAAAGATACATGGCACATAGTATCACAGGAATAGTCATTATGCCTATTCTTAATTCCCCCCAAGAAGCCTCAAGCATTGCCAATGTGTGGGAAGAGAGGGAGAAGGAGAAATACAGTGTTCATAAACAACGTAACAATGATGATTGTCATTCTGCAGTCCCTTGAAACAAGAAGGATAGAGAAAGAAAGAAAGAAAGAGAGAGAGAGTGGGAGAGAGGGAAGGAAGGAAGGAAGGAAGGAAGGAAGGAAGGAAGGAAGGAAGGAACTCTTCTCCAGCAAATCCTTTCATCCAAAGACATGATTCACTAACACTTGATGTGACAAGTTGTAGTCACTCCTTACATTATTTTTTCCCCTTTGTGTTCATTTGGGGAGCAAAGATTTATTGCCTCTCCTGAAAAGGACCACGGATGCACTAGAAATAAGAATTAATAGGTTTCTGTTTCCCATTGCCCATCTTTATAGAAAAAAATTATTTGACTAGATTCTTAATTATTTTTGGTCCCAAAATACAGTGAATCTTTCTCTATAATACTGAATAAAATTTGGAGATAGAAGCAAACAGTAGTCATGTTGTAGGGCAATGGGAGATGATATATTTAAAAGTCAAATCCTCTCCCTATGTGAAATTTCCTTTCCACACTGTCAATAGCCCCTGTCACTGGATTGCCCTCCTCTTTAAATGTAGTGTGCATAAGTCTGCCACACATATGAGCCATATTGTATACGGGTTTGCACTGAAGGTACACTAAGAAAAAATTAAGATTTCATTAATAAAATGCCAAGCAATTACTGTTCAATAAAACAAAGAAAAAGAAGAGGCTTGATCCTAGCCTGCACAGATACGAAGTATCTAATAAAGTGCTCTATGAAACAAAAATTAAGCCAGAAGAGCCAGGGACTCTGCCCATAGACGTTTATTCCTGGGTGCAAAAGAAAATAGTGTGTGTTTCCTCCCTGTTCGTAGATAAGTCTAAAGAGAAACAGGTGACGTTTCTTCAACATGCAGTACATGAAACTAATTTTTATGACTACTATTATGTTTTATCACTGGTAGAATAGGTACAACCACCTGATATATGCATATTATATGCACATACGTTCTTTTAAAGCAATCCTGCCTCTGGTTGTCAAAATAGCAGAAAGCCTCTCAGCATTTCCATTATAAAACCTGATTTTCTGGGATTTATAACTAAACTGAAGATTTCCTTGAAGGTGAAGCAAGAATCACCAGGTCTCAGCTCAAAGCAAAATTTTGCTTTCAGTTTTCTGGGAAGTTTGGTTTGGTCATTATCAAGTTGTGGAAATGCAAAAATAAATAAGTCAAAGCTTACAGGGATCTGGCTTTTTTTGCCTTTTCTAAAAACCCTCGTGGACCTTTCAAATAGCTTGGTTATCTGAAATGACATTTAGTCCAAAATATGGATTTCTTTCTTAAAATGGCTGCAACTTTGACATTTAAAGATTGGTTATTACACATGCATAGAAGCTGCTTCTCCAAAAGATACTTGGCAGTACTGAGCAATATTGTATGTATCGTGCATACTTAATGCCCACTTTCCAAATGACCTCCTCCTATTGCTGGGAGGAGGAAACAGCTCTTAACAGGAATGACAAATATATTACCAATTTGATTATTGTTTTATTATATTGTACTCATTAAAGACTGCTTGAGGAGTAGCATAGATTAGGCAAAAATTACTGAATTTCATGCATGATTCTAAAAGTAATTATTTACTTCCTAAGTAATATTAAATGGAAACCTTAAATATATTGCCACTGAAGGCTTTTGGAAAACTACAACAGTGGCTCTTTACAGGGTCCAGGGACATAAGAGACAATAAGTAAGATCGGGATAATGTTTAATAAACATTCAAAGAATGAACCATTGTAGTTTTACTCAAAGAGGACATTACATTCCACATGCTCTGCAATGTATTTGAAAATATATAGATTTCAATGAAATCTAAATAGTCTCATTTTTAAAAATAAAATTTAATTCATTCTGACTCTCACTTGCATGGTATTTCTTTCCCTTAATTAAAATACTTACATAACACTGGGAGAAATGGCGTGATCAAGGGGTGCCTGGGTATCTCAGTTGGTTAAGCATCTGACTCTTGACTTTAGCTCAGGTCATGATCTTGCAGTTTGCTGAGATGGAGCCTTGCATCAGGCTATGCACTGACAGCAGAGCATGCTTAGGATTCTCTCTCTCCCTCTCCACTCTCTTCCTCTCTCTCTACCCCTTCCCTTCTCTCTCTCTCTCTCTCTCTCTCAAATAAATAAACAAGCAAAAAAAAATTTTTCAAAAGTGATCAAAAAGCTTTTGCAAAGTCATTTGAATATCATCTCCATGACAAATCTAAATCTTTTCTGAATTTACAAAGTATTTAAAAGAATTTTTATTTGAATATCATTGACACACAATGCTACATTAGTTTCAGGTATATAGTATAGTGATTCAACTCTATACATCATGCTATCACTATGCTTACCATAGCATAGGTGCCATTTTAGACAAATTCTTTTGAAACAAAGACATTACTAGTCAAGACTCAAGAACAAGGCTAGCCTAAGAGCTATGGTTTGACCATAACTAATGAAACTGGTTTGGTTTGTGAGTTTATTCTTTTTTCCTGTGACCCTTAAGCCCAAGCTGAAAGCAACACACACACACACACACACACACAAAAAGGAGTATGGAAAAATATTTTTTAGAATGGAAGCATGATGGGAATGTATGACTGTTTTCAACTCATGAAGCAAATATTACATGCCTACTGCAGGCCAAATTCTGCGCTCAGTGCTAGGATCAAAAAACACTGGTCATCTTCTCAAACTTTTTATGGCCTACAATCAATAAATTTTTATTCTTTTAAGTTAATATTTAAACTTAACCATATGCATGTTAGCCTATAACATGTACTCATGAAACTACAAAATGTAGACAAGAGACATTTCAGTTCTTGTTTTTGTTCAACAAACTTAGTGAGTCTTTGGGAGGGTTTGAATAAAGGGAGAAAGGTAGCTGCAGCATCAGTCAATAACCTGTCAATAACCTGTTTTCTCAGCTATCTGAACTCCTTGGGGGGAAAAAATACATCAAGTAAGAATCTGTTCAACTGCTTGACCATAGTATAATGGATAAAAATGGTATATAATCCTGAAGAATTTTCTAGTTACAATGTATGTTCACATACTTTTCCCCTTTCCATCTTCACATTATGTCTGAGATAGGGAGGGTGTGTATTATCATTATTTTGTAGAAAAGAAACTGAAGTTTGGAGGCTAACCACACACGAAGTGACAACTCCGAGACTGGTCAGTATAGAGACAGTAAGAAATAATAATAATGGGGCCTAAATGCAAATCCTTCTGAAGTTTGGATTGTCAACAAGTCTTTTTACCTTCCAACAAATTTGTTTTTGTTTCTTCCATTCGGTAGCTGAGGCTGTTATTCACCTGCCACAATTAAGTCAGCCAAAACATACTGCAGTCAATATTTCTGATGACCTTAGATACTGGTTGAGAAGTAATCAGTTTAACTTCACAGTAAGACGGCTTGGGCATTACAACATTGCTGGCATCTTTTTCTGCCATCAAAGTAAATTAAAACCAAGATATTTGCTGTTGAGGTAAAGAGGGTGTTTGAGTGCTTGAATCACCCAGAGAGGCTATTTATAGGTGTAAAAACTATTTAAAACATGTCTAATCTCCATGTTACTCAGCCTGTGTACATCATCACTGAATTGTGCAGCAGGTAGAACTGAAGAAATAAATAATTGCAGTAAATTAAAATAAAGAAAATGTTCCATTTACCTCTGCCTTTTCTTGATTCTGCTCTTTAATCTGTAAGAACAGAGGCAGATCACTTATTTCTCTAGAAAGGACACATGGCTGCATTATATATATTTAACATACAGAAACAGAGTGAACACAGATATACAAAGAGTGTGGATTATAGTAAAGTATGTAGAGCATTGAAAAGAACAAAAGACTTACAGTCAAATTCTGGACTCTAGACCTCCATCCAACACTTGCTGGATGACCTTGATCAAATCACCTCTCAGCCTTAGTTTCCCTCTAGAAGAAAATAAAACGTGAATAATGATAGCATCCTGCCAGATCATGAGCAAAACAAAGTGAAAGCGCTTTGTAAACTATGCAAAGGACTGTACACATGTGAGGTATCACTTTTAAAGTATTTTTATTATTATTTTCATGATCACAAGGGATTCTTTTTAAATGTAGGTTTTTAAATGCCTGAGAAAATGGGGCAGTCACAGAACCATGACTTTAAACAAACTTTATTTGGGCGCATGACTGACTGGCAATTGTGTGCAATCATTTTAGCTGTCACAGGCCCAGAGAAATGTGGGAGAGCTCTTCCATGAAATGTTTATATTTCATAAACAAAATGATGTGCTTAACAGTCAGAGCGATGGGAGGGTTCCGGCTAATGCATTTTCCAATGTGTGAGGCAGATTATTAATGCGCTCCAGTAGCTGTTAATTTCAGTTTGCCGGAATGATTTATGGGGAGGTAAAGGAGAGAGACATAATCTAATTGAGATCAGAATCACTGTTCTAGCAGCAAGGCACCAGCATGGGCCCTTGGCACAGCAGAATGATTAATATCTAATAAGCAAATAATCCGTTAAATTATTATAAACATTACTTTTGACAACTCTTTTGTTGGCAAATGAAAGAGGGAAAAAAAAGAAACAAAGAAACAAAAGATCTAAAAATCACCACTTTCTCTGATACTGTAAAGGCAGATTTTGTCAGAGCATGGGTGATAGATATCACGACGGATTTGAGTGTTATCAATTTTAAGCACCCTGGGGAGAGATTTTTACCATAACATGAATGACAACTGAACACCAAAAGCAAGATCACTTTTCAGAAACAAAAATGAGTAACACCAGTTCTTAAAGTGTGGTTCCTCTTACACGCTTATCATTGGCCTCTAGTAAGTATGCCAGTCCCTTGTCACTATGAAGGTAATCATATGTAGAGCCTAAAAAAGAGAGGTAAACATCCCCTCTCACATCAGTTCCTTTTATTTTTTTTTCTAATATTTCTTTTTTTTTAATTTAGTGAAATGCACACAACATAGAATTTACCATCTCAACCATTTTTAAGTGTACAATTCAGTGGCATTAAGTACATTTATATTGTTGTGCAACCATTTCTGTCATTCATTTCCAGAACTTTTTCATTCTTCAAAACTGACAGTCTATACCCACTGAACAACTCCTCATTCCCCTTCTACCCCCATCTCCAGGAAAGCACAACTTTACTTTTGTCTCCATCTACTTTTGACCTCTAGGGAATTCATATTAGTCTAATCATTCAATATTTTTCCTTTTTAGATAGCATGATGGCTCATCCATGTTGTTCCATCTGTCAGAATTTCCCTCCTTTTTAAGGCTTAATAGTATTCCATTGTATGCATATACCATATTTTGATTATCCATTCTTTGTTGATGGACAGTTAGGTCATTTTCACCTTTTTGGCTACCATGAATAATGCTGCTATAAAGATGGGTATATACAAATATCTATTTAAATCCTTGCTTTCAATTCTTTTTTTTTCAGCTTTATAGGAGTATAATTGACAAATCTGAAAGATGTTTAAAGTGTACAATGTGATTATTTAATATACATATACATTGTGAAAGGATTCCCCTCATCAAGTTAATTAACACATCAATCACTCCACATAGTTATTACCCTTTTTTGGCAGTGGAGATTGGGAGGGAGAACATTTACATCTACTCTGTGCTGACAGCTCGGAGCCTGCTTCAGCCCCTCCCCTGCTCATGCTCTGTCTCTCTCTCTCTCTCAAAAATAAACATTAAAAAAAAAAGGGAACCTCAACCTTATTCATATTATAATTGAAAGTTTGTGCTGTTTAACTAATTTCTACTTCTCCTATCCTCCTGCTCCAGGAAACCACTTTTCTACCCTGACTTCAACTTTTTTTTCTTTTTTTAAGATTCCACATACAAGTAATACTGCGCAGAATTTGTCTTTCTGTCTGGCGTATTTCACTTAGCATAATGCCCTTCAGGTCCATTCATGTTGTCACAAATAACGGGATTTTTTTAAGGCTTAATAATATTTCATTATATATATGTATATACATATATAATCACATTTTCTTTTCCTATTCATCCACCAAAAGACACTTAGATTGTTTCCATATCTTACCTATTGTGAATAATGCTGCATCAAACATTGGAATACAGATATCTCTTCAAGATGGTTTTGTTTCTGGAGAGTATAAAAGTCAACTATGGGGCACCTGGGTGGCTCAGTCTGTTAAGCGTCTGACTTCAACTCAGGTCATGATCTCACAGTTCATGAATTCAAGCCCCTCACCAGGCTCTATGCTAACAGCTCAGAGCCTGGAGCCTGCTTTGGATTCTGTATCTCATTCTCTCTCTGCCCCTTTCCTGCTTGTGCTATCTCTCAGCACAAGAGACCTATCATTATTCACGTTTTATTTTCTTCTAGAGGGAAACTAAGGCTGAGAGGTGATTTGATCAAGGTCATCCAGCAAGTGTTGGATGGAGGTCTAGAGTCCAGAATTATTTATTTTTGAGAGACAATCTCAAAAATAAATAAATGTAAAGGTGAATCTACAGGAGGGAGTTAAGATGGTGGAAAAGCATGGAGACCCTGAGCTTGTCTTGTCCCTGAAACACAGCTAGATCAGCATCAAACCATTTTGAACACCTAGGAAACTGATCTGAAGATTAACACAACAATCTGCATAACTTGAGCCACAGAACTCTATAGGTACAGGTGCAGAGAGGTGAAGTGGGGAAAAGAAAAGCTGCAGAGGGTAGGGAGCTTTTTTTGCAGAGAGAGGACAGAGAAAGGGAAAGGGAGAGACTGCTGTGCACCAGGATCATGGAAGAAAAGTACTCCCCCAAAAGTAGCTGGAGAGAAACAGTGAAAACACTCTCAGGAAAATGAACAAGAAATCTGTTCCCCAAAACCATTGATGGGAAGAAAAACAAGGGTTTCCATACCACCAGGATTCTATAAACAGTGAAGCGCAGAGTGTGAAATTTCAGAGCTCTGTGCCTGGAGGTGCTCTGGTGAGGAAATGGGATGAATCCCCAGAAGCAGGCAGCAGGGTCTGAGGGGTCCATGTGCCACACTGGGAGAAGCAGTTCCTCTGCTTGGAGTGCATTTGGTAGAGGCCATACAGCCTTCCCACAGGCAAAGCTCCCAGCAGACCCGAGAGCAACCATGTTTGCTGGTATTGGGACAAAGACACTAGAGTGTGGTGAAACCTGGTGCCAGCTGTGTGTTGTGGTTTGCCATGATCTCTGAACTTCTGTCACTGAGCAACTGCACACACGTTTTCTGAGGCAAGCCAGCACCCGGCCATTGCTCAACGAGACTCTCCCCTCGAGAGTTGGTGCAGGTCCAAGCCGCAGGAGTCTCTGAAATGTAGGGTTTTGAAACACGACCCCAGCTGAGATAAAACTCTGGAGGGAGGTGCTGCCTGGCAGGAGGACAGCTTGGACATGGATAGGGTAGAGGTGGGGAGGGGACAGAGGCCTGAGACAAAGGAGGGGTGCTTGATAACTGGTCCATGAGAGTATTAAGTTCCTGTACCAGAAACTAGGGAACTGGGTGAAGTCACATCCACCTCTCCCCTCATCCACATGGGTACATGCTCATGCACACCACACTGATCCACTCCAATAAACTAAGCAGTGCCACATAGTGGAGAATGGAGCCATTACACCAAGGCCCACCCAACTGCACCCTCTTAGCATATCCCCTAGAAAATCAGCACAAGTATTTCCACCTGCTTAGTGTGTGGACTATAGAGTCCTTCATAATTCCAGTTCTAGGGGAATGTGGGTGTAACTTCATTCAGGTTTTATTCTCTTTGCTGATTTATTTTTGTTTTCTTTGCTTCTGTTTTTGCTTACTGTTTTCTTCCTTCTTTTTTTTTCTTTCTTTCCTTCCTCATTCTTGGATACAGAGATAAATTTTAATTTTAATTTTTATTTGTTTTACTTTATTTTTATTGTTTTAAATTTTTATTCTATTTCTTTTACTTCATTTTATTCTATTTTATTGTATAATTTTTTTAATTTTTAATTTTTTTCTTACTTTTTTTTTTCTTTCACTTTTTTCTCTCTTCTATCAAGTTTCCCTAAACAAACAGACCAAAACACACCCAGGATATAGCCTCATTTATTTGATTTTTTTGTTTTATTTTTTAATTTTTCAATTTTTATTTTTTACTTTATTTTTTTTCTTCCTCCAAAATGACAAAACAAAGGAAATTACCCCAAAAGAAAGAACAGGAAGAAATGACAGCCAAGGACTTAATCAACACAGATATAATAGCAAGATGTCTAAACTAGAATTCAGAACCACAATAATAAAACTAGCTAGGGTTGAAAAAAGCATGAAATCTCTTTCTGTGGAGGTAAAAGAAATAAAATTTGGTCAGGACAAAATTAAAAAATGCTATAACTGAGATGCAATCTTGAATAGTTGCCATGGCAGTAAGGATGGATGAAGCAGAGCAGCGAATCAGCAATTTAGAAGATAAAATTATGGAGAATAATTAAGCATAAAAAAAAGGAAACAAAAGCAAAAGATCACAATTCAAGACACAGAGAATTCAGTGACTTATTAAAAAGGAATAATATCTGAATCATAGGAGTCACAGAAAATGAAGAGAGAAAGGGGCAGAAGGTTTATGTGAGCAAATTATAGCATAAAACTTTCCTAATCTGAGGAAAGATACAGATATCAAAATCCAAGAAGCACAGAGAACTCCCATTAGATTGAACAAAACCAACCATCACCAAGGCATATCATAGTCAAATTCACAAAATACACAGACAAGGAAAGAATAATGAAAGCAGCAAGGGGGGGGAAAGTCTTTAACCTATAGGGGAAAACAAATCAGGTTCGCAGCAGACCTATCCACAGAAACTTGGCAGACCCAAAAGGAGTGGCAGGACACATTCAATGTGCTGCACTGGAAAAATATGCAGCCAACAATTCTTTATCCAGCAGGGTTATCATTCAAAATAGAAGGAGAGATAGAGTTTCCCAGACAAACAGAAAGTAAAGGAGTGTGTGACCACTAAAGCAGCCCTGCAAGAAATTTTAAGGGGGACCCTTTCAGTGGTGAAAAGACAAAACCAAAAAAGACTAAAAGCAACGAGGACAAGAAAGGACCACAGAACATCACCAAAAACACCAACTCAACAGGCAACACAATGGTGCTAAATTCATATCTTTCAGTGCTCACTCTAAATGTCAATGGACCAAATGCTCCAATCAAAAGACACAGGGTATGAGAATGGGTAAGAAAATAAAACCCATATATATGCTGCTTATAAGAGACTCATTTTAGACCTAAAGACACCTGCAAATTGAAAGTAAGGGGATGGAGAACCATCTATCATGCTAATGGTTGATAAAAGAAAGCTGGAGTAGCCATACCTATATCAAACAAACTAGATTTTAAAATAAAGATTGTAACAAGAGATGAAAAAGGGCATTACATTGTAATTAAGAGTCTATCCACCAAGAAAACCTAACATTGTAAAATATTTATTCCCCCATGTGGAGCACACAAATATATGAATCAATTAATCACAAACATAAAGAAACTCATTGATAATAATACCATAATAGTAGGGGACTTCAACACCCCACTTACACCAATGGACAGATCATCTAAGCAGAAAATCAACAAGAAAACAATGGCTTTGAATGACACAGTGGAACTGATGGACTTAACAGACATATTCAGGACATTTCTTCCTAAAGCAGCAGAATACACATTCTTCTTGAGTGCACATGGAACATTCTTCAGCATAGATCACATAATGGGTCACAAATCAGCCATCAACCAGCACAAAAAGATAGAGATCATATCTTGCATATTTGCAGACCACAACATTATGAAAATCGAAATCAACCACAAGAAAAAACTTGGGAAGATCATGCATATTTTGAGATTAAAGTACATCCTACTAAAGAATGAATGGGTTAACCAAAAAATTAAAGAGGAAATTAAAAAGTACATGGAAGCCAATGAAAATGAAAACATGACAGCCCCAAAATTCTGGGATGCAGCAAATGTGGTCATAAGAGGGAAGGATATAGCAATCCAGGTCTTCCTAAAAAAGGAAGAAGGTCTCAAATACACAACCTAACCTTACACCTAAAAGAGCTGGAAAAAGAACAGCAAATAAATCCCAAAACCACCAAAAGAAAGGAAATAATAAAGATTAGAGCAAGAATCAATGATATAAAAAAAAAAACCAGTAGAACAGATCAATGAAACCAGGAGCTGGTTCTTGGAGAGAACAAACAAAATTAATAAACCTCTAAGCAGATTGATCAAAAAGGAAAAGACCCAAATAAATAAAATCACAAATGAAAGAGGAGAGTTCACAACCAACACCATAGAAATACAAACAATAAGAGAATATTATGAGCAATTATATGCCAACAAATTGGGCAATCTAGAAGAAATGGACAAATTCCTAGAAACATATAAACTGCAAAAACTGAAACAGGAAGAAACAGAATATTTGAACAGACCCATATCCAGTAAAGAAATCGAATCAGAATCAAAACTCTCCCAACAAACAGGAGTCCAGGACCAGATGGCTCTCCTGGGGAATTCTACCAAACACTTAAAGAAGACTTAATACCTATTCTTTTGAAGTTGTTCCAAAAAATAGAAATGGAAGGAAAACTTCCAAATTCATTCTACAAGGCCAGCATTACCTTGATTCTAAAACCAAATACCCCACTAAAAAGGAGAACTACAGTTCAATTTCCCTGATGAAAATGGATGCAAAAATTCTTAACAAGACACTAGCAAACTGGATCCAACAATACATTAAAAGAATTATTCACCACAACCAAGTGGGATATATTCCTGGGATGCAGGGCTGGTTTAATACCTGCAAACCAATCAATGTAATATGTAACATTAATAAAAGAAAGAATAAGAACCACATGATCCTCTCAATAGATGCTGAAAAAGCATTTGACAAAATACAGCATCCTTTCTTGATAAAAAAAAAAAAAACCCTCAAGAAAGTAGGGATAGAAGAAACATACATCAAGATCATAAAGGCCATATACAAAAGACCCACAGCTAATATCATTCTCAATAGGGAAAAACTGAGAGCTTTCTCCCTAGGGTCAGGAACGTGACAAGGATGTCCACTCTCACCACTGTTATTCAACAAAGTGTTCAAAGTCGTAGCTTCAGCAATCAGACAACACAAAGAAATAAAAGGCATCCAAATTGGCAAGGAAGAAGTCAAACATCCACTCTTTGCAGATATAATACTCTATGTGGAAAACCCAAAACACTCCACCAAAAGACTGCTAGAACTGATCCATGAATTCAGCAAAGTCGCAGGATATAAAATCAATGTACAGAAATCAGTTGAATTTCCATACACCAAAAATGAAGCAACAGAAAAGAGAAATCAAGGAATTGATCCCAATTACAATTCCACCAAAAACCATAAAATACCTAGGAATAAACCTGACCAAAGAGATGAAAATTCTATACACTGAAAATTAGAAAGCTTATGAAAGAAACTGAAGAAGACACAAAACAACGGAAAAATATTCCATGCTCATGGGTTGGAAAAACAAATATTGTTAAAATGTCGATATTACCCAAAGCAATCTACATGTTCAATGCAATCCCTATCAAAATAACACCACCGTTCTTCCCAGAGCTAGAACAAATAATTCTAAAATTTGTATAGAACCAGAAAAGACCCCATATAGCCAAAGCAATCCTGAAAAAGAAAACCAAAGCTGGAGGCATCACAATTCCAGACTTCAAACTGTATTACAAAGCTGTAATCATCAAGACAGTATGGTTCTGGCACAAGAACAGACACATAGATCAATGGAACAGAATAGAGAACCCAGAAATGGACCCACAAACATATGGACAACTAATCTTTGACAAGGCAGGAAAAAATATCCAATGGAAAAAAGACAGTTTCTTCAGCAAACAGTGTTGGGAAAACTGGACAGCAACATGTAGAAGAATGAACCTGGACCACTTTCCTACACCATACACAAAAATAAACTCAAATGGATGAAAGACCTAAACGTAAGACAGGAAGCCATCAAAATCCTAGAGAAGAAAACATGCAACAACCTTTTTGACCCAAGCTGCAGCAACTTCTTACTTGACATGTCTCCAGAGGCAAGGGAAACAAAAACAAAAATGAACTATTGGGACCTCATGAAGACAAAAACTTCTGCACAGTGAAGAAAACAATCAGCAAAACTAAAAGGCAACTGACAGAAAGGGAGAAGATATTTGCAAATGACGTATCAGATAAAGTGTTAGTATCCAAAATCTATAAAGAATTTATCAAACTCAACACCCAAAAAGCAAATAATCCAGTGAAGAAATGTGCAGAAGAGATGAATAGACACTTTTCCAAAGAAGACATCCAGATGGCTGATAGACACATGAAAACATGCTCAATATCACTCATCATCAGGGAAATACAAATCAAAACTACAATGAGATACTACCTCACAGCTGTCAGAATGGCTAAAATTAACAACTCAGGCAACAACAGATGTCAGTAAGGATGTGGAGAAAGAGGAACTCTTTTGACTCTTTTGCACTGCTGGTGGGAATGCAAACTGGTGCAGCCACTCTGGAAAACAGTATGGAGGTTCCTCAAAAAATTAAAAATAGAATTACCCTACGACCCAGCAAATGCACTAGTAGGTATTCATCCAAAGGATACAGTAGTGCTGATTTGAAGGGGCACAACACACCCCAATGTTTATAGCAGCACTATCGACAATAGCCAAAGTATGGAAAGAATCCAAGTGTCCATCTACGGATGAATGGATAAAGAAGATGTGGCGTGTGTGTGTGTGTGTGTGTGTGTGTGTGTGTATATGTGTGTGTGTGTGTGTGTGCGTATATATATATGGAATATTACTCAGCAATCAAAAAGAATGAAATCTTGCCATTTGCAACAACATGGGTGGAACTAGAGGGTATTATGCTAAGCAAATCAAGTCAGATAAAGACCTATATCATATGATTTCACTCATATGTGGAATTTAAGATACAAAACAAATGAACATAAGGGAAGGGAAGCAAAAATAAAAAAAACTGAGGGTTGCTGGTGGGGTCTTGGGTGGGGGGAAGGGCCAAAGGGGTGAGGGGCAATAAGGAGGACACTTGTTGGGATGAGCACTGGTTGTTATATGTAAGTGATGAATCCATAAATTCTATTCTGAAGTTATTATTACACTATATGTTAACTAACTTGGATTTAAATTACAAAAAAAATTTTTAAAGATGGTTTTGTCTCTTTTGTATATATACCCAGAAGTGGGATTTCTGGATCATATGGTAGTTCTATTTTTAATTTCTTGAGGAACCTCCATACTGTTTTCCATAGTGGCTATACCAATTTACATTCCTAGCAACAATGCACAAGAGTTTCCTTTTCTCCACATCCTTGTCAGCATTTGTTATTTTGTGTCTTTTTGATAATAGGTATTCTAACAAGTATAAGGTGGTATCTCATTGTTTGTAGTTGGCATTTCCCTCATTATTAGTGATGTTGAGCACCTTTTCATACACCCTTTGGCCATTTGTGTGTCTTCTTTGGGAAAAAATTCTAGTTAGGTCTTTGTCCATTTTTTAATTGGGGGTTGGGGTTTTGTGGGGGTTTTTTTGCTATAGATTTGTATGAGTTCCTCGTATATTCCCATTGCACAGCTTGCCATTTAAGTTTGTTGATGGTTTCCTTTTCTGTGCAGAAATCTTTGATGTAGTCTCACTTGTTTATTTTTGCATTTTTTGCCTTTACTTTTGCTGTGAAATCAAAAAAAAAAAATCATTGCCAAGATAGATATCAAGGAATATACCTCATATGTTTTCCCCTAGAAGTTTCATGTCTTTTCACTTCTTACATTCAAGTTTTTTTTTCTTGTTTTTAATGTTTGTTTATTTTTTAGAGAGAAACAGAGCACAATCAGGTGAGAGGCAGAGAGAGAGGAGATACAGAAGCCAAAGCAGGCTCCAGGCTCCGAGCCTCTAGCATAGAGCTCAATGTGGGGTTTAAACTCACAAACCATGAGATCATGACCTAAGCTGAGGTCAGATGCTTAACTGACTGAGCCACCCAGGTGTCCCTATATTTAATTTTTTAATCAATTTCAATTAATTTTTGTGTATGGTGTAAGATAGTTTCATTCTTTTGCATATAGCTGTCCAGTTTTCCCAACACAATTTACTGAGACTCTTTTCCCCACTGTGTATTCTTGGTTCCTTTGTCTTAAATTAATTGACCATATCTGCATGAGTTTATTTCTGGGCTCTCTATTCTGGTCTATTAATTTATGTGTCTCTTTTTATGCATTACCATACTGTTTTTGATTACTGTAGCTTTGTAATATAGTTTGAAATCAGGAAGTCTGATGCCTCCAGATTTGTTCTTTCTCAATACTGATCTGGCTACTCGTGGTATTTTGTGGTTCCATACAAATTTGGGATTTTTTTTCTATTTCTATAAAAAAAAATACCATTGCTTTGAATCTGTGGATCAATTGGGGATAGTATTTTAACAATATTTTAATAACATTAATTCTTCCAATTCATGAACACAGAATGTCTAATTATTTATGCCTTCTTCATGCCTCTCATCAATGTATTATAGTTTTCAGTGTACAGATTTTTTTTATCTCCTTGGTTAAATTTCCTGTTTTCAATTCTCTAGGGTATATATACCCAGAAGTGGAATTGCTAGGTCAGATGACAATGCCATTTTTAATTTGATGAGGAACCACCATACCGTTTTCCATAGCCTCTGCACCATTTTACATTCCCAAAGCAATACAAAATGGTTTCAATTTCTCCACATCCTTGCCAACACTTGTTATTTTCTGCTGTTTTTGTTTTTAATAATAGCCATCCTAATGGTTCTGAGGTAGTTTCTTCTTAAACAGGTCAAGTTATTTAATCCGGCTGTGTTATTGCCAAAGGGCCCAGTAAAAACTACTTTAGTCTTGGGCCTGCTCGGGGACTTTTGTCCTTTCTACAGTACAATATGTATTTAGCGTCTACATTATGACAAATACAGACCCCCTGAGTACACATCAACTAGCTGAGGAGAAAAAACCATACTGAAATGAGTAAAGAACAGGAAAAGAAACCCCTGAAGAGGTCAGAAGGGAGTATGTGCATTTGATCAGGTGCATGCATGTACAGCCTTTTTCACCACGACCCAGAAATCCCAAAGCTGTTATTAAGAAGGACTCTCGTGCACCCTTCAAGCCTTATTTCATCTTCCTCTACTTCTTCTTTAAAAATTCCCTCTGGACCTCTATGTCTCCAAGATTAATCATGGCTGTTTGAAGCAGCACACCATTGCCCATTCCATTTCCTGCTCCATCTCCTCATCCTGATCACAAATCTAAATAGTCTTCCCTAGTGAAATAATTAATTCCTCACTGTATCAGTGTAAAATATCTGAAGTCTAAGAAGAGCAACTCAGACACCTATGGGCGTGGTGGCTCTAACCTCTTGTCTCCCACTCTATTATTGACATTCTCTAGGGCATAGACAAACTCATATCATTTCTCTTTGCCTCAATTTCTTCTTTCATAGAGAGGGAACAACAGAATTAAGTCACTAATTATGTTGAGATTTTTTTTTATGTTGAGATCTAATATGGAGACTGAAGCCTGCTTTGAGACTTTAAGATATCTCTAACATTACAATTAGCATTAAAGCTAATATTAGTAATCTAAGAATTTATTAGCCCAGGGGAAACATTAATAGACTTGGGATTATGAAAGATCTACCAAAGAATGGGTAATTAAATATTTGGGACATGGTTTTATATATAATGTACAAATCTCTTCCCAATGATAATAAAGTCATCACAAAATGTCTAGTTTGGTAATACTACCACAGAAGCTGTACGAAATCATTTGTCATCAGTCTGGGTTGTCTTCATAGAGCTTATTAAATCTAAACAATACAACAGTAAAGAAACAATATCTACATTTCTAATGAGAGAGCAAAATTGGCAAAGCAAGAACTTTCACATATTCCTAAAATCTTACTGATAATGTTTTTAGAGATATTCCCAGAATACTATGATAGTATATTTCAACCTTTTTCCTGAAATTCATCATGTAAGATGTGTCTCTGTCAAGAATGCCAGAAGAGCACATCTCTCTTCACACTTAAATTCCACACTACACACACAAAAATGGTTCTAAATTCTTTCAAAACTCTCCAGATGTAAACTACGAAAGCCAGCCAAAAAGATAATCAAATTTCTAGACAATCCGTCCATTCTTGCTTCCTCAGAATCCCTGAATAATTCACAGTGACATTTCTCCCTCACAATCACTAAAGGATTGAAGTTGGAAATAATATTTAGAAATCCCTAGCCCAAGCCTTTATATTATACCTCTTGATTATGGGAGAAGATACCTCCTCTAAAGGTTACAGACTGGCCACCATAAAATTCTAAGGGTATCATCTTTGCAAAAACTTAAGAGTTTGAGAATCTCCCCTAAGGCCACTAAATCAGCTCTCCCCTAAGGTATCTAAAAAACCTTATAAATATCAGAGCTTGAAGACACCTTAGAAACATTTTCCAGATGTAGAAGGTAGGGCTTACAGAAGTCACAAAGTTTGTAAGTGACAGAGCCACGACTATAAACAAGAGCTCAAGTCAATCCACAAACCTTTCCACTTCTCCACACTGCTTTCTCACCAATTCTAGCTGATTATCACTTATTATTGCTTTTTTCCTGCTCATTCAACAAATTTAACTGGTTGAATAAAACACATTTGAACTTAATTCATTCAATCACTGAGCACTTACTACATGCCATGTACTCTGCTAAGCATTAGAGTCAGCACCATGAGTGTGGCAGACCTGTCCTCATGCATTCATACTCCAGCAGAGAAGAAAGGAATTAAGCAAGTAAACAAAAGTTTTAAGTAGAATCACACATCATGATAAGTGCTATACAGTTATAAGATAGTCACTAAGAAAAACAAATTTACATTTGGGTGGTCAGAAAAAAACTCTCTGAATAGGTGCCATTCAAACTGAAGTGAAATGTGCAAACATACAAAGAACTGGGAAAGAGTGTTGCAAGCTGACGGACTAGCATACAGCAAAGTCTCCTGGCACAAAAGGACCTGGTGGGTCAGACGACCAGAAGAGAGTCCAGTGTGGCTGGGATGCAGTGAGAAAAGCAAAAAGAGGTATGAAGTGAGGTTATAGAGGGAGACTGAAGCCAGAGCAATCAGGATCATGTAGGCCATTTTATAAGGTTTGGTTTCATTTGAAGAGTAATGGAAAATCACTGAAGGTTTTAAGCACATAGATGATGTGATCTGCTTTATGTTTTGAAAAGATCACCCATAGCAACAAATGGGTAGAGAACAGAGTACAAAGAAGTGAGTATGGAATCGGGAAGAAAAGACAAGGCTCCAGCAATGCCCAGTTGAGAAATGAAGTAGAGCTGGTAAGAGCTGGAGATGTATAAAGTGAGTACAGGAAATAGACTAAGGATGACTCTTAGGTAAAGTCATGAGATGGTGCAATCTAGTAAACTGAAGAATTTTGCTGTCACTTTGCTTAGTCACCTGATGGTGAAAACTTCAGGGATGTGCTGCTCTGTAAAGCCAGAGGCATAACTAGAAATTAGAAATATCTATGACACCACCAAGAGAATGACCTAAAGAGGTTCATCCATCTCTCCTATTGCTAAGCATGATTCCCCCATCAATACCGAAAAGAATGGAAGAACATGTCCCTGCATTAATTACAGAGCATTGACTATAATCAGCTCATTTTGGCAATTCCACACCCCTCACTCCAGAGCTTTCCAAATGCCTGCCAAGTAGCCAGCAATTCACTCATTAAGACCTTCAGAGAGCCTATAATCTAGTATAGATGCACTAAAAATTTAAGTAAGTGGGAGAAAGAATTCTGGACAAGGTGTGCACTTTTGAACATCATCATATAACACACTATCAACATTTTAACACTTTGAACAAAATATCCATGCTTTCCTATTTCACAGTTACATACCTAAAGGAAAATTTACTCTTTTTCTGCACATAATCCAAATATGCCTAGCCTCCAAAAAAAGTGTTTTATGGTACTTCCAAGAGCAACACCTATATACATTACAATAAAAAAAAACACTTGGTATTTGCATAGAACCATATGTTTTAAAAGCACTTTACATACATTAGTTTAAACCATCTGGCAATATAGTTAAGTCAAGAGAACAGATAATATTATCCTTTATTTTCAGCTGAAGACATTATGGAGAAAAACTTTTGACTGAATTTAAAATGTTTATCTCCTTTGCTCTACTAATTCCACAATTTACCCTAAGGAAATAATTAGAAATGACAAAGACATTTATGTATAGGCTGTACACTGAAGTATTACTAAAAAAGTAAAACACTGAAAACTTAATTTCCCCAAAATAGGGAACTGCCTAAATAAATTATGGTATGTGTGGTGAAATATTATGTAGGCATAAAAAATGATTTTGTTCAAATAGTTAACAATATCAAGATGTGATAATGACATAACACTCATAAAAGCAATAAGGTTAAAAATCTATATATGTAGTTGTTGGTTCTCAAATTGGCTCCCATCCATTGAAGGCAGGGAGACCCAAGAAAGAGGCAGACAACTCCAGATTGGTAGGTAGCAGGTTAATAAACAAGAGAACTTACTTAGAAAGCTTCCCTCAGGCAGCTGCAAGACAAACAGATCTCTGCACCTGTCTGTCAGAATCTTAGAAGTTTATATAGGGGCCTTAATAGGATTTAGTCACATATATTGTCCACATGGTCTCAACACATTGCTCTCTCAAGGCTGTGTCCTTGGGGCAACTTCTGGCATGGGGAAGACAAGTATAACACACATTCCAGGGAAAGGAGAGGGAGTGATTGCCTACGTCCAGCTCACAGGTCAATTAGCAGTCATGTCCTCTGGATTACCTCCTCCAACAGTAGTAAAAATATTTCAAGTGTGTTAAAAAGTAAGTACATGTATATGTCCAGAGAAATATCTAAAAGGAAATAAACCAAAATTAAGAGTAATTATTTTTCAGTGATTGAATTGTGGTGTGGGTTCAGAGAAGGGAAATAATGACCCAAGTTCTCGCAACTGATAATGATAGTATTTATTGAATATTCCCTAAGAATTTTGCAATAATTAACTCATTTAGTCCTCAGAATCTCATGAGAAAGAAATTATTTTTTCACATTGTACAAATGAAGAAACTGAGGCACAGGTGGTTAATTTGCCCAAAGCAACAAAGTTGCTACAGAGCAAAACTCGAATTAGGACATCAATCTTCTGATTTTACATCAGGTGTCTTTTCCCAGTCATTAAGCTGATTTCCATCATACTATTCCAGCTGAGGTATTACCAGAGGGTATCTATGGTGATGCACAGGAAACTATCCACAATTCCTCCCAGAGAAAATTATTTATTCCAATTTTCAGCTAGCTCAAGAGATTTTCATGTACTTTTCCATTTGCAGGTTACCCACCAAGACATTACGGACCTACTCATGTAAAGCTGTTTCCAGTCAATTCAGAAGGCACGTCTTTGGTGTAACCATTTAATCATTCCCAGATAACTCTAGGGGTTTCCTCAGCATGAAAGACTCCAGAATTTCTGTCATCCATTCTCATCTTTCCACCAATCTACGACCAACAGAATAGTTTTACTGAATACAAAAAGCTTTTGCCCATTAAGCCTACTTTTAAAAATAATTAGCGACCCAAAGAAATTTACACATTTAATGAAGTCTCTATCAAAATACCAATGGCATTTTTCACAGAGCTAGAGTAAACAATCATAAAATTTGTATGGAACCACAAAAGACCCTGCATTCTAGAAAAAGAAAAACTGGAGGCATCACAATTCTAGACTTCAAAATATACTACAAAGCGATAGTAATCAAACAGCATAGTACTGGCACAAAAACAGACACATAGTTCAATGGAACATATTAGAAAACCTAGAAATAAACCCACAACTATATGGTCAATTTATCTTTCACAAAGCAGGAGAGAATATCCAATGGGAAAAGAATAGCCTCTTCAACAAATGGTGTTGGTAAAACTGGACAGCAACATGAAAAAGAATAAAACTGGACCACTTTCTTATACCATACACAAAAATAAATTCAAAATGGATTAAAGACCTAAATCTGAGGCCTGAACCCATAAAAACCCTAGAAGAGAACACAGGCAGTAATCTCTTTGACATAAGCCATAGTAACTTCCTCCTAGATATGTCTCCTAAGGAAAAGGAAACAAAAGCAAAAATAAGCAATTGGGACTACATCAAAATAAAAAGCTTATGCACAGTGAAGAAAACAATCAACAAAACCAAAGGGCAACCTATTGAATGAAAGAAGATATTTGCAAATGACATATCTGATAAAGGGTCAGTATCCAAAATATAAAGAACTTATACAACCCCACAACCAAATAATCCAATTAAAAAATGGACAGAAGACAAACATTTCTTGAAAGAAGACATCCAGATGGCCAACAGACACATGAAAAGATACTAATCATCACTTACCATCAAGGAAATGTAAATCAAAACTGCAATGATATACGACCTCACACCTGTCAGAATGGCTACAACTAACAACACAAGAAACAGCAGGTGTTAGCAAGGATGTGGAGAAAAAGGAATCCTTGTGCATAATTGGTGGGGATGCAAACTTGTGCAGCCACTCTGGAAAACAGTATGGAGTTTCCTCAAAAGTTAGAAATAGAACTACCATACTATCCAGCAATTGCAAAACACTAATTCAAAGGGATACATGCACCCCAATGTTTATAGCAGCATTATTTACAACAGCCAAAATATGAAAGCATTATGTATCAGGACCTGAGCCAAAACCAAAAGTCAGATATTCAACAGACTCAGCTACCCAGGCACCCCTTATTTGAAATATTTTTAAAGTTTTAAAGCTTTAAAATGTCTAAGAGTATGGTAGAAAGTTCATTTGCTATCACAAAAATTATACATTAAGTTTTTATTTAAATTCCAGTTAGTTAACATACAGTGTAATATTAGTTTCAGGTATACAATATAGTGATTCAACACTTCCATATATCACCTGGTGCTCATCACAACAAGTTCACTCTTTAATCCCCTATTTCACCCATCTCCCCGCTCATCTCCCCTCTGGGAACCAACAGTTTGTTCTCTATAGTTAAGAGTCTGTTTCTTGGTTTGCCTCTCTCTTTTTTTTCCCCCTTGATTCATTCATTGCTTAAATTCCACATACGAGTGAAATCATACCGTATTTGTCTTTCTCTGACTTATTTCATTTAGTATGATACTCTCTAGCTCCATCAACGTTGTTGCAAATAGCAAGATTTCATTCTTTTTTATGAATGAGTAATATTCCATTGTATGTGTATACCACATCTTCTTTATCCATTCGTCAATCGATGGACACTTGGGCTGTTTCCATAATCTATTGTAGATAATGCTGTCATAAACATTGGAGTGCATGTCTTGCTGTGAATTAGTATTTACAAATGCATTCTTTTGCAATTGCTGAATTGTAGGGTAGTTCTATTTTTAACTTTTTGAGGAAAAGTCCACACTTTTCCACAGTGGCTGCACCAGTTTGCATCCCCACCAATTATGCACAAGGACTCTTTTTTCTCTACATCTTCGCCAACACCTGCTGTTTCTTGTGTTGTTGGTTGTAGCCACTCTGACAGGTGTGAGGTCATATCTCATTGTAGTTTTGATTTACATTTCCCTGATGATCAGTGATGTTGAACATCTTTTTATGTGTCTGTTGGCCATCTGTATATCTTCTTTGGAAAAATGTCTATTTGTGTCTTCTGCTCAGTTTTTAACTGGATTATTTGGTTTTGGATGTTGAGTTATATAATTTCTTTATATATTTTGGATACTAACCCTTTATCAGATATGTCATTTGCAAAAATCTTTTCCCATTCCATCAGTTGCCTTTTAGTTTTGTTGTTTCCTTCGCTGTGCAGAAGCTTTCTATCTTGATGAAGTCCCAATAGTTTATTTTTGTTTTTGTTTCCCTTACCTCCAGAGACATGCCTAGTAAGAAGTTCCTGTGGCTGAGGTCAAAGAGGTTGCTGCTTGTGTTCTCCTCTAGGATTTTTATGGTTTGGGGCCTTACATTTAGGTCTTTAATCCATTTTGAATTTCTTTTTGTGTATGGTGTAAGAAAACGGTCTAGTTTCATTCTTCTGCATGTTGCTGTCCAGTTTTCCCAATGCCATTTTTGAAAAGACTGTCTTCCCATTGGATATTCTTTCCTTCTTTGTCAAAGATTAATTAACCATATATTTGTGGTATAGAAAAATTATTCAATTTTACATTTCCTTTTGGAAAGAAATTTGGTTAAATCTATTAAAATTTTAAATATGTTAACCCTTTGACCTCCCAGTGATTTTACTTCTAAAAGGTAATCATACAAGTATACTTAAAGATATGTGCACATATAACTATATATGTAATGACACTCAATACAGCAAAATTTGCAATAAAAATGTTTTAAAAATTATGAATAGAAAATTAATTATGTATCATAGACTACTTTGCAGTTATTAGAATGATGCAGGTCCATGTGTACTGGTATGAAAAGAAGTTCAAGATATATTATTAGCATTGTTATTTATTTCATATATATATTTATTATATATGTATACATATTTCAAATTGTGAATAATTGTTATCTTCGTGAAAATTAAAATTACTGAGGCCATTTACTTTTCAACATTTTTAAATTGTCTAAATTATTTACAGCAGCATTTTTACCTTTGCAACTAGAATAAATAATAAAGGAGCAAGCCCCAGGATTTAACAGTTATGTGCTTATCAGGCATTTATTATTATTTATTATACACTTTTTTATCCTTTTTACATCCTGATGTCATACTGCTAACATAAACTAGACTAGCTATCCATATACACCTATATGATTGAACATCATTGCTCAGTCAAATGCACAGGAGGTATTTTATTTGGGTGTCCTAATAAAAGGAAAGGCTAGGATAGAATACTCCAAAACTGAACTGCTGTCTTCCACTACACTAGGTTGAGGAAAGTTGTAAAGTACAAAAGGTAATCTAAGTGTGTGCATGATATTTATTACTAGCTAGAGCCTTGGACCAAAGCCTGTTGGGCTCCTATTATGATGAACTAGCCTGGACCATGCAGGAGCCTGCAGATTTATTCAGTTACTTTAGTTTAAGACCTAAACCAGAAAAAAAAAAAAAAACCATCTTCTTGCCCACTTTCACCCATACCCACAAAGCTTAGCTTGGCCACCCACCTTCTCACCTTATGAGAAGGAAGACGGACAAAACAGCACCATCCCTTCTTCCAAAGGCCCAGCATGGAAAATGCCAAAGCTTCTTCCCAATGTGTCCTTACCTCTGAGCCCCAGACTGGCCTAGCTTAGCCTTCCAAGAGTGAGGGCATCCCCCAAGTAAAAGATACCTGGAAGCTCTACCTAATCCCCAAGTTTCATGGGGCTAAGAGAAAAAAGCATTTCAAACACAGATCCAAGAAGAAGGCACAGCCCACATTCAATTGTTTATAATATTTTCATCCTTCCTACTAAAAATCCCAACTAACTGCATTTCTTTTGACAAGTGTGTATGCCTTAGTGTGTGTGTGTGTGTGCGCATGTATGTGTAAAACGTTGGGAATAGGGAGCTCCTCCTAGTGGTTGGAACACATGGTGATCAGGTTCAAAACTAAAGCCCATATTTTTATGTTTTCACTTGTTAATTTAGGAATATTTGAAGGGCAATGAAATTGAGGGGTTGAAAAAGTGATATCAAAAAGGAAATGAGAGAATGACTGAAGGAGGCAATGGTTGTTCTCACTTCTTGCATGAAGAACTGGGGAGAATATCAGTCAAACCAATGGAAACTTTGTGTGACAAGTGGATACTTCTGGAAAATCAGCATGTAAAGTTGAAAAAGCCTTTGTCCCAAATCAGTGAGTCAAAATGATATCTATACTTTGTCCCAGAAATTGATAAAAATACAAATATTTATAAGCACTCAATAAATGTATTTGTTTAATTTGTTGAATAAAGGGTCTGAAGAGCCAAACCGCCTTAAGAATTGGATTTGATTCCTAAGATCTTTATTTTCTATTATATTTGGAGTTCTGTTGGCCTAATGACTTTTGGGAGTTATCCATCGGCAAAATTCTCCTGGAGAAAACAACTGAATTTTGAGCTACTTTAAAAAACAGTAGTTTTAAATACAAAAATATATATAGTCTCTTGCCTGAAGGCCCCAAGGAGCAGCAAAACCCATATAGCCCATGACAACTTAATATGATTTGAGGAATGTTAAAGAGATAAATCTAAATATTTCCTTCCAGGACTATTCTAACATTTCATTGGATTCACTGCTAACAACTTTTCAAAATCATTTGCATTTTCCTTATAATTTTTGACCAACTGGTTGTTCAGATTAGGATAAAATATAGGATTGTTTGAGGAGGACTTTAATTATGGAAAATCTCTATTATTCTAAACCCTGCAAATTACATTTTTGTAATAAATGGTGCACTAAACTTTCTTTTAGAAAGGAATTATAAATTGAGATAAAATGTTTCCCATGTTTTTATAAGGTTAATAAAAAGTAGACTCACCAAATAAACTCACTTTAACATTAGTGACTATGATAGTTGTGGTCTCAACTATTTTTTTTAAGTTTATATTAAGAGAGAGAGAGAAAGTGCATGCACACATGCACAAGCAGGGAAGGGGCAGAGAGAGAGAGAGGGAGAGAGAGAACTCCAAGCATGCTCTGTGCTGCCAGTGCAGAGCCCAATGTGGGGCTCAAACTCACAAACCATGAAATCATGACCTGAGCCAAAATCAAGATTCTGAAGTTCCACCAACTGAGCCACCCAGGCGTACCTTAACTTCTTTTTTAGAACTCTCATCAGTCTAAAATGTATAAAGATTTAAAGTCTTGCTAAAGCAAGCACTTGAATCAAACTTTGTGGAGGGATTAAGGTGTAGCAATTCACTTAGCTTGTACAGACCATAAGACTCTTTATTCTCTGCTTGTTTTCACATGCACAGATTTTTGTTAATGTAATTAAACCAGGAAGCCATCAGACTGAGGTGGTTCTGATGCTTTGGTAGTCTATATAAGCAAACCAAAACTTAAGCCAGAGTTAATGCACTCCAATTCAAGAAAATGAAACCTAAGAACAACTAGTCACAAACAGCCAACCAGGCTTTCCCAAATTAAGTAACCACTTAAGCTATATTATAGCCAATGAAGTCCTTTCTTTGTTTTGCCTCCCCTACCTCCTCTTAGTAGAGTGCTCCTAACCACCTTTGGTTTGGTACTGGCCAATTCAAATTGATGTATATTCAAATAAACTAAAAAGAAAAAAAAAAATTAATATGCCTCAGTTTACCTTTTAATATCCTCAATACGGAACTGAAGTCCCTTAAGGAATCACTTAAGGTTTTCTGTTCTAATAAAAATGAGTAGTACAGGGGTGCCTGGGTGGCTCAGTCGGTTAAGCGGCCGACTTCGGCTCGGGTCATGATTTCGCGGTCCGTGAGTTCAAGCCCCACGTCGGGCTCTGTGCTGACAGCTCAGAGACTGGAGCCTGTTTCAGATTCTGTGTCTCCCTCTCTCTCTGACCCTCCCCCGTTCATGCTCTGTCTCTCTCTGTCTCAAAAATAAATTAACGTTAAAAAAAATTTTTTTAAATAAAATAAAAATGAGTAGTACAAAAGACATAAACTTATTACTCAAGAAAAATCAAATTCCACAGCATAACTTTAGTTTTAATTTAGATGCTACCATAATTTGTCTACAAACAAATTTTACCTTTTGACTCACAATCAACTAATAATTAAACAACAAATATTGATTGAGTGAATACTGTGTAAAAGAGAACATTAAATAGGTTAATCTCTATAGTCATGAAATTTTAGCTGGCACCCCGAAGTTAAAAAACAATAGGCAATAAGTACCCTCACAATCTAAAAAGAGATGTCACCATGTCAATTTTTTTTAACCTTTATTCATTTTTGAGAGACAGAGAGACAGAGTGTGAGTGGGGGAGGGGCAGACAGAGAGGGAGACACAGAATCTGAAGCAGGCTCCAGGCTCTGAGCTGTCAGCACAGAGCCCAATGTGGGGCTTGAACTCACGAACTGTGAGTTCATGACCTGAGCTGAAGCTGGACGTTTAACCAACTAGGATATCATCATATCAAGGGCAGCCCTACTAAAGGGCTGCTATCAACCAGTACTATTAATCCCTAACACGAGAACAATCTATTCTCACTCAGAGAGATGTTTACCAGGTACCAAATTTTTAGCCTCAGCACTGTAAGTAAGAGAAAGCTCACTGAGAAAGTTCTAATGAGAAATCAGCATGTTTAAGGAATTGCAAATTTACAGACAGGATCTGCTTCTTACCTGGTGAATTTGGAAGGGAGAAAGTAATCAACACATGCAGACAAACCATGGCAAGAAAAGAAAGGGAAGCAGGAATTGGGCAAACTACGCTCCTAGAGTTTTACACAGCAAAAGATGTTTCTTACAAGCCAAGTGAATGCCATCAAAGGAAGCTGAGTTTACGCATGGCCTCTTGGGGTGAGCAGATCCCAGAAGACACTCCTACAAGAGTTGAACTTGGGAACAGGAATTGAAGGAAGTTCACAACAAGTATACCTGGAAATACTTATTGTTCCAATCAGAGAAAGGGGTAGATCCCCAAAGAAGCCTTCCAAAGAGCCCATAAATGTACCCCTGGAGAGACCCAGCATGTGGGTGCCAGGCACTCCACGACACATGACAAAATTCTACCACCAGACCCTTACCCACGTCTGGTGTTCCTTTTATCTTTCTTCTCTTCTCCTCATGCAAACCCAAAAGCAGCAGTAGCAGCACCAGGATTAAAGATGGAGTGGGACTTATGTGGATCCTGAGAAACTTAACAGAAACCCATGGGGGAGGGGAAGGAAAAAAAGAGATTAGAGTGGGAGAGAGCCAAAGCATAAGAGACTGTTAAAAACTGAGAACAAACTGAGGGTTGATGGGGGGTGGGAGGAAGGGGAGGGTGGGGGATGGGTATTGAGGAGGGCACCTTTTGGGATGAGCACTGGGTGTTGTATGGAAACCAATTTGGCAATAAATTTCATATATTGAAAAAAAATAAAAAATAAAAAGATGGAGTGGGAGGGCCAGAATGAACAGTGAAATAACATGCTAGTCTCCCTTCCTCATTCAGTGCCTATGCCACAAGTCAGCCATGAGAGAGAGGAAATGGGCAAGTTTTGGACGGGATGTGAAATGATCACAATGTTCTTTATAATTGAACAATATTTTTAAAATTAATTAAAATAAAAATTAAAAACATTTTTTAAAAAGCTATGCAATCTAACTAAGATGCCAAAGGGACAAGGAAGGAAAAACAAGGTGAATGGCAGTAGTTGGAAGAAAACAAAACCCATTTAATAAACCCATTATTTGTGCAAAACACGTAGCTGGACATAGCAGGAACTATGAGATAAACATGATATGGCTCCAGTCTTTGAAAATCTCAAAGTCTAGGGGCGCCTGGGTGGCTCAGACAGTTAAGCGGCGAACTTCGGCTCAGGTCATGATCTCGCGGTCCGTGAGTTCGAGCCCCGCGTCGGGCTCTGTGCTGACAGCTCAGAGCCTGCAGCCTGTTTCAGATTCTGTGTCTCCCTCTCGCTGACCCTCCCCTGTTCATGCTCTGTCTCTCTCAAAAATAAATAATAAAAAAAAAAGTTAAAAAAAAAAAGAAAATCTCAAAGTCTAGTAAGAAAGGGGAGACACATTCATGAATAACTTGAATACAACAAAGAAAATATATGAGCTATAAGATTAGAGCAGTGTCATTGCACTGATGATTCTGTCTCCCTAAGAATTCGATCACAACTCTACTCTTCTGTCCAAAACTCTAAAAAAAAAAACAAAACAAAACAAAACAAAACAAAACAAAAAAAAAACCTAACCCTAACCTAGGCTGAGAAAAAGAAATGAGGCAATGACAAAATAATTGTTTATTTGTTATAAAAGATTTTACAAGGGAGATTTACAAATTAGGCTAAAATTAGTTTTAAATTTTAATTGTCTTCATTTAGCCATATAAATCTATCCTTTGTCACCACCAGTAATTGAGTTATGTGTGAAAGAGAACTAAATGTTATAATTGTTTGAAAGTCACGGATGAGAAACAAAATTACTACTATTTACAAATAACAATAGTGTGAATACTTACAAAACCTAAGAAAACCAATTGAGAAGAATGATACATCAGTATGAGAGTTCAGTAAAGTAGCTAGATATTTTTTTAAAAATTAATATTGCCTATGTACTAACAATAAACAGCTGGTAAATAAAGTAGTCCCCCCTTATCCACAGGGGATGTGTTCCAAGATCCCTCGAGGATGCCTGAAATGCAGATAGTGCTGAATCTTAGTATATACCATGTTTTTTCCTGCACGGAGGTACCTATGATAACATTTAATTGATAAATTAGGCACAGTAAGAGATTAACAACAACTAATAATAAAATAGGATAATTAGCTGAGTTGGTTAAGCATCCTGACTCTTGATTTCAGCTCAGGTCATGACCTGAGTTTGAGCCCCTCATCGGGCTCTGTGTTGACAGTGAGGATCCCGCTTGGGATTCTGTCTCCCTCTCTCTACCCCTCCCCCACTCACGCTGTCTCTGTCTCAAAATAAACGAATAAACTTTAAAAAAATAATTAAAAAATAATAGTAAGCTAAAATAGAATAATTATAACAATATACTATAATAAAAGTTATGTGAATGTGCCGTCTCAAAACACCTTGCACTCACCCTTCTTCCTGTGCTGACGTGAGATGATAAAACGCCTACGAGAAGAAATGAAGTGCGGGGAATGACGCAGCTTCCTGACGCAGAGTTAGGCTGCTATTGGCTTTCTGATGATTCGTCAGAATCATCTGCTTCCTGCCAGGGTTGACTGGCGGGTTTCTGAAACTGCCGAAAGCGAAACTGAAACCACGCGTAAGGGGAGATACTCTATAACGGAAGAAAGGACAGCTTACTGTTAGAGAAGATCCTAGAGAAGATACACCAATGGTTGACCCTCAAACTGAACCTGGACAGTCTACTCACCGCATCCCCTGTCCTTGGGTTGTTCGTTCTACCCACCATTCGCACAGTGGGGGTCATGTCCAAGGACGCAGCCTTAAGAGAGTAATGTGTCGCTCAGATCATCTGTGTGGTAGATGTGACTGAACCCATGGGTCAGGCCTCTGATTTAAGATTCTGGCAGGTGGGTGCAGAGATCTATTCATTTTGCTGCCACCCAAAACAAGCCTCATAAGTAAGTTCCCTTGCACATTAAACCTACCATCTACCAAATGGGAGTGGTCTGCCTCTTTTCTTCTGTGTATGGGGGCCAGTTTACAAACCAATACATACACAGTAACCCAAAGTACAAAATATCTAGAAATCACACTAATAAAAGCTGCTGGACCTCGTTTTTTGAAAACTGTATCTTTTTATTGAGACAATATTTTAAAAGCATCATGCTATTTTACTGGTGGCTATTTTGTGTGCCATTTTAATCTGGAACCAACAGACTTTGTCAGAACAAAATGCGTGACATATGCTAAGACATGCTCCAATCAATGGGGGCGCATAAAACATGCTACTTCACACACATAGGTACCTGCTGCCTGTAGTTCTGTTGCTGTTTATATCTGCGTAACACAAGAATTCTGAGAAAAACTATTTTTCACGATTCCCATCAAAAAGAAAAAAATAAATATCATGGTGGGTTTATAATTGTAAGCACTGTATTATTGAATATAGTTCTGACAAGAGAGAACTCCCACTATCATTAGGCATTGATGCGAACCAAATTCCCCACTTAGACTTTTTACATAACTGATGATTGGAAGAATTTCCATTAGCTGGCTTCTGGTTCTGCACATTTTAACTCTTCTTTCTCCCCCATTACTCATATATTTCCAGAGGCAGGAGCTGTAGGATGTGTTCATACTGAAATATGATCTCTGGCCTTGTATCTTCCCATCACAAAGTATATCCATGTAATAGGCTGTAGGGGTATCCCTGGAAACCTTTCCTATTCCGGGACTGCTAGGAATAACTTAACTATACATGGAAATTACTCTGAATCTCAATATGTGTCCCATTAAATTCAAACTAAATGATTTCCCAATTCAACTTCCCTTTAGCCAGGTATCAAAATTGCCTGAGGGACAGTGTAATGGAAAGGCAGCATAAGTTCAACAATGAAGGGATTTGGAATTTTAAACTAATGGAGGTTTAAATATCTTACTGTTGCCTGGTATCATAACCATTTCTGGATGAATAAAAACAGAATCTTCCTTTTCTGCACATATTCACCTCCTTCCCTGATTCCTCCTCCACTGGGAAGAGAAGGTAAGGGGGCGGTGGTATTTGTCTAGGCCCCATTCTGTTCTTGCTGAGCCAGACTGTTGTCGAGCCAGACTGTTGTCAGGCTCTTGGTTACAGCGATTTTTACACCACAGTATGGATCATTCTGTTTTCTCATGTGATTTTTCCACCTACTCGATAAAAATAGCTTGTCTCTTCTAAATGTAGTAAACTTTTAAAAGCTCTGATCTTTTCTTACCTGATTATGGCACCCTCCAATCTGAAAACAAGAAACAGCATACATTCTGGTTGTCTCACAGTAACTACTACTGTTTCTAAAACCAAAATCAGAGCAGACACACAACTGTAGTTTGGGAGGCTGGACTTCTACAGTTCCACAATCTGTTTCTCCTGTTAAATAATCCTCAGAGCCTAAAATGGAGAAAAGGAAGGACAGAAGCACAAAATGTATCTAGTTAGCAACATGTTGGGACAACGAAATTCCCAATTTTCTTTTCTCTACACACTATTCTTGCTATCCAGGAAATCTCATCCATTTCGGTGGTTTCAAACACCACCTATATCTCAGTGACTTCAAGTTCTATATTGGAACTTCCTCCTAAGATCAAAATCTATTTATATAATTCTTATGGAACATTGTAACTTACACATAACATGTCTTAAATGTAACTTATTGTCCCTTTCAAATAACTGGTATATATTTCTTAAAAACAAAGACATTCTCTACCATAACTAAGTATCAAAACCCAGAAAATAATATTGATTCCATGTTACTATCTAACCTACATGAAGTTGTTCCTATTTTACCAATTATCCCAATAATGTTTTTTATAGGAAAAACAAATCTCTGATCAAATATCACACATCGCATTTAGCTGCCACGTCTCTTTAGTCGCATTTAATCTAGAACAGGTCCTTAGTCTATTTTTTTTCATTACCTTGACCATTCTTTTAAATATCTTTTTTAAATTTTTTTAAATGTTTACTTACTTATTTTTGAGAGACAGAGAGAGAGAAAGTGAGCAGGGGAGGGGCAGAGAGAGGGAGACAGAGAATCCCAAGCAGGCTCCATGCTGTCAGCAAATAGCCCGATGTGAGGCTCCAACTCACTAACTGTGAGATCATGACCTGAGCCGAAATCAAGAGTCAGACACTTAACCAACTGAGCCACCCAGCTTCCCCATCTTGACCATTTTTTTAACTTTTTATTTATTTATTTGAGAGGGAGAGAGAGAGAGAGAGAGAGAGGGAGAGAGGGAGAGAGGGAGAGAGGGAGAGAGAGAGAATCCCAAGTAGGCTCTATGCTTAGCACAGAGCCTGAGTGGGACTTGATGCCACAGCCCTGGGATCATGACATGAGCTGAAATCAAGAGTTGGATGCTCAACCGACGGAGCCACCCAGGTGCCCCTACCTCAACCATTTTTAATGAAACTGGCAAACTATTTTGAAAATCTCTCAATTTGGTTTTACCTGAGAATTCCTCATGACTATATTAAAGCTAGATGATTTGGCAGTATTAACATGGAAGTGGTGTTATGTCCACTTCAGTACATCATGTTTAAGAAGCATATGATGTTCATCTGCTCCATTACTGTGATACTACCTTTCATCACGTGGTTTCTCCACTATAAAGTTGCTATTTTTCCTTTGCAGTTAATAAGTATTTTGTAGAAAGATACTCTGAGACTACATAAATATCCTGTTCTTCATCAAACTTTTACCAAGTAGCTTCTAACATTTATTGATGATTCTTGCAGGAATCAATATTACCATGACATTTACCAAATGGTAATTTTTCTGACTCCATCATTCTTTCTATATGTATCATTTGGCATTCTACTCTAATGCAGTTTTTCCTATTTGTTTATATCAGTGTGGTCTCATGAATACCTGTGTTATTCAAGGGGTAAAAAGTTATTATGATCATTTAAATGCTCAGATTGTCCCAGTAGGAGTCATATAGTGCTTGTATATACAATAATAACCCCCCCCAAAATGATAGAATGAGTGAGCCCTCATTAAATGCCCTATCCAATCCCAGCTTTGAAAGAACTTACTGTGGGACTGTATCTCTGGCATTCTTTCTTACATATGTCATTTGTGTGCACTCACAAAAGTAATAGTAAATCATAGACTAACTGTATTAAGAATGTACTGTGTGCTGGGCAGATTGCTAAGCACTTTCCATGTATTACCTCATTCAATCTTTAAAAAATAAATTCATAAGATGGACATTATTTTTATAATGCCTATTTTACAACTAGGAAAACTACACTTCATAGAGGTTAAACCACAGCCAAGAAATAGGAAAACTGGGGTTTGAACCCAGGTCATTTGCCTCCAGAGATTTTATCCTCTGAGACATTCTTAGGTCTTAGACTCTTAAAGAGTAGACAGAGACCGCACTTGGTAAACACCCAAATGCCTACTTCCTAGACTTCCTTCTGCATTCAGAAGATCAGCCTAGCGTAGTACTTGAGAGCACAGATACTAGAGTGAGGCCACCTAGATTCTATTATATGTTCTTCCATTCATGAGTGGTATGATTTTGCCTTCCATGAGCTTCAGTTCCTTTCCATCCAAAACAGAAGTAGTAGTAAGAACATTTCACAGAACTGTTTTAGGAATTGAAAGGGATCGTATAGGTGGAACGCTTGGCTTGGCAACTTGGCACATAGTAGGCATATGATAAATATGTTTTTTGTTTTAAATGCTAAGATGGTCACAGAAAATCTCTGCTTGTGATTTTTAACTTTAGCTACACCTATGCTATGATCATCTCTTTGATGTAGCTTTAAGTGTTTCTTCCAAGAAGCAAAAAATATTTATTGCTGCCAAATGACTGCTATGTTCTGACTTCAGAATGTCTGAGACCCTGAAAGCTTCTACATGAGTATCTTCAGATATTTTGCACCTAGTCCAAATCTGGCTTTCATTAGCCATTAAAATCGAAAGAAACTTTAAATCAAAGAATAAAAGAGACTTTTCCTAAGCTTAGCCTCACATTAGCATGTGAGAGAACCTGCATCAGCAAAAATCTTCTTTTTTTTAATCAACCTAAACCTCTGACTAAATTAATAAGAGTTGAGTGTGACCTTTAAAATGCTAAAAAATACAGTTCCCAGTATAATTCTTGTTCATCCCCGGACCGAACCATTCTCATAGTAAATTATGGCACTAACAGCTGGCTGCCAATGAAGTCAACTATTAATTGTATGTTCGCTGCACTGCCTGATATAAATCAATATGAGTAATGAGCAATTGTCCTCAGTCTATAGATACACAGATCCTACATTGCAAAATAATTTAAGGTTGGCTGTCAGCCTTCTCAGACTAGATGTCATTTGGTCTTTGCTAAAGATACAGCAAAAACGAATACACATTGAAAACCGCCTGATCTGTCTCTGCAGCAAACTTCCAGTCATCTCTATAAAAATGACAACAGAAATGATTTTTGATAGTGTATTAAAATAAATAACTTCTATATCTTTTAAACTCCCAATGGAATCTGAAGAATGGGCCTCAGGGTGTCACTGCTTTCTGATCTCACACTCTCAAAATTCCCTCTGTCCATGTCCTTCTACTTTTCCCATTCCTTCCTATTAAACCTGCTCCCCATATTCACAAAGGCCACCAGCCTCCCTGCTTTCCTGCTCCCCATTGTTACAGAACCTGATCTGGATCACCTGGCCGAAGAACCAAGCGGCACTCGGAGGGAGATCTTGGCAGGCAGGAGGTTTATTTCACGGGAGGCGGGTGGGGCCTCCTCTCAGAGGTCTGAGTCCCGAGCTAGCAAAAGCGGAAGGAACAATTTATAGTCTGTTACTTCCGCATTCCGCATTAGCAGTAATTTGGTGCGCTGTAAGCGGGGTAGGAAGAAGAACCCAGAAGGGGAGTCTTTGGTCCGGGACTGGAATTTCCCTATCAGTCCTGTCCACCATATTGTAACAGATTTTTCCCTATCACCATTACTATCTAGCTTCTTTTGTTTCTCTACCCAGTTTCAATCCCAAGGACACTAAGGAAGGGGTAGTGACACTCTCATTTTACAATTGACCATTCTCACTTTGAGAATTCCTTACACTAAGCCACCCCAGTGTTCCTCATCTCTGACTCCAGGATGGCAGAATATTGCCAGGGAATTTAAGGAAATGCCACTGACAGAATCTATCGTATACCCACCTCACCTAACTTTGATAGGGCCTCCATACAATTCAACAATTTTTAAGTGCAGGTTCTGCAAAGTGGCTTCTAGGAGATCCTTTCATAATATGTTGATGAGTATTTAGTTTGGGTGGTAGATTCCATGGTTATTTAAGCTTGAAAACCACTGGCTTAAATGAAGTTAAGCTCTTTTCTGCAGAATTTAGTAGAGCCAGGAGTGCAGTGGGGATTTCCAGAAAGGGATTATATATGCACCATTTCCCAAAATATTTGTCTAAGGAAACATTTTTTTTTCCCAGTACATCCATAACTCTAGTATACTGTGAAACAAGTTGGGGTATGATATAATAAGTCATCTCTTATTAACTCCTAACACATCTGTTCTGAACCATGTTAAATAGATTCTGGTACCAATTCCAACATGGGGGAGGGAAGGTGCTGCACCAACAAGCAATTCTCGGACACCGCCTAGACATCCTACAATTTAACACAATTCTGACAATATCTATCTAGAGATAGCATCAGATTCCACAGGGTAAGAGTTTACTCTTACAAGACTGCTCCCCCTCAAACTTTAGATTCCATTTGCAAGCCCAAGTTGTTACCTGTGCTTCTGACCAACTGGCTATAAATCAAAGGTTCCCATGACCTCCTCCTTGGGTTTGATTAATTTGCTAAAGCATCTCACAGAACTCAGAGAAACAATTTACTTGCTAGCTCACTGGTCTATTATAAAAGGATATGACTCAATAACAGCCAGATGGAAGAGATGGCAAGGTATAGGTGAGGGCACTGAGCAAGCATGCAACTCTCCCAGTACCTCCATTTGTTCACCAACCAGGAAGCTCTTCAAACGCTTTTGAGTGTTAATAAATGCTTCATTTACATAGATATGACTGGTTAACTGATCGGCCATTGTTTATTTACTCAACCTCCAGGCCCTCTCTCCTCCCAGAAGGTTGGGGGTGTAACATTAAAAGTTCCAACCCTCTAATCACATGGTTTTCCCCAATGGCAACAAACTCCCATTCTTAGGTGCTTTCCAAAAGTCACTGCATTAACATAACAAAAGACAACTTATATACTCTCAATACTTAGGAAATTCCAAAGGTTATAGGAGCTCTGTGCCAGAAACCGTAGAAGACCAAATACATTATTTATTAGTTTATATCACAATATCACACATGTATGGCACAAAAACAGACACACAGACCAATGGAATAGAATAGAAACCCCAGAACTAGACCCACAAACGTATGGCCAACTCATCTTTGACAAAGCAGGAAAGAACATCCAATGGAAAAAAGACAGCCTCTTTAACAAATGGTGCTGGGAGAACTGGACAGCAACATGCAGAAGGTTGAAACTAGACCACTTTCTCACACCATTTACAAAAATAAACTCAAAATGGATAAAGGACCTAAATGTGAGACAGGAAACCATCAGAACCTTAGAGGAGAAAGCAGGAAAAGACCTCTCTGACCTCAGCCGTAGCAATCTCTTACTCGACACATCCCCAAAGGCAAGGGAATTAAAAGCAAAAGTGAACTACTGGGACCTTATGAAGATAAAAAGCTTCTGCACAGCAAAGGAAACAACCAACAAAACTAAAAGGCAACCAACGGAATGGGAAAAGATATTTGCAAATGACATATCGGACAAAGGGCTAGTATCTAAAATCTATAAAGAGCTCACCAAACTCCACACCCGAAAAACAAATAACCCAGTGAAGAAATGGGCAGAAAACATGAATAGACACTTCTCTAAAGAAGACATCCAGATGGCCAACAGGCACATGAAAAGATGTTCAGTGTCGCTCCTCATCAGGGAAATACAAATCAAAACCACACTCAGGTATCACCTCACGCCAGTCAGAGTGGCCAAAATGAACAAATCAGGAGACTATAGATGCTGGAGAGGATGTGGAGAAACGGGAACCCTCTTGCACTGTTGGTGGGAATGCAAATTGGTGCAGCCGCTCTGGAAAGCAGTGTGGAGGTTCCTCAGAAAATTAAAAATAGACCTACCCTATGACCCAGCAATAGCACTGCTAGGAATTTATCCAAGGGATACAGGAGTACTGATGCATAGGGGCACTTGTACCCCAATGTTCATAGCAGCACTCTCAACAATAGCCAAATTATGGAAAGAGCCTAAATGTCCATCAACTGATGAATGGATAAAGAAATTGTGGTATATATACACAATGGAATACTATGTGGCAATGAGAAAAAATGAAATATGGCCTTTTGTAGCAACGTGGATGGAACTGGAGAGTGTGATGCTAAGTGAAATAAGCCATACAGAGAAAGACAGATACCATATGGTTTCACTCTTACGTGGATCCTGAGAAACTTAACAGGAACCCATGGGGGAGGGGAAGGAAAAAAAAAAAAAAAGAGGTTAGAGTGGGAGAGAGCCAAAGCATAAGAGACTGTTAAAAACTGAGAACAAACTGAGGGTTGATGGGGGGTGGGAGGGAGGGGAGGGTGGGTGATGGGTATTGAGGAGGGCACCTTTTGGGATGAGCACTGGGTGTTGTATGGAAACCAATTTGTCAATAAATTTCATATATATAAAAAAAATAAAATAAAATAAAATATTAAAAAAAAAACAATATCACACATGTATACTCTAAAAATTCCTGATCTATTCTTACCTCCCTGGTTGTAACAAATGACTTAATTTACACAGAAGCTGAAGACTTCTTCACTTGAACTCTTCAGTTTACCGGCTTTTCCCCTTCCATTTCTTTCTCTCTTTTCTCCTAAGCTGAAGAAGCGGTAGAGGTGCATGCTGGCAACTCACCTCATATCTTAACACTCCATTCCTGTACCCCGTCTATAGAAACCTCCTTCATTTAGCCACCTCACTTCCTTACTTACACTTGAATCTCATATCTACAAACATGTCAACACTCATCTTGGCATAAAAATCCTGTCAACCACCTATCTAACTGCCTGTGACCTCTCACTGTCCCCCTTCCTATACTTTGGCCACCACAAAACTATGTCAAAACTTTCTTGACTCCAGACCTTGGCTCATACTCTTTAGCCCAGATATGATTATTATCATCTTTCCCATCCTGAGTGCAATTCAACTCAGAACATTCCACAACCCAGGCAAACTAACAAGATCTCTTTTACCTCTACTCATCTAATACCTACCATGTTCTATTTTGTCTTATATTTTTAGAAGCTATATAGAAGTTTCTAAATCATATTTGTTGAGCTATAATTTAAGTATATATGTTGAGAAATTTTGACAAATACATACATTTGTTTAATCATGACCATAATCTAGATATATGACATTTTTCCATGACTTCGAAAAGTTCCCTCATGACCCTTGGCAGTTAGTCTACCAGTTAGCATCATTTAATAATGATAAAATTATTAGCTCATCAGAATGACAAAAAAATCATAAACGCACATATATTTCAAAGCAAAGCTGCAAAATACATGAAAAAGTGACAGAATAAAGGTAAAAATGGATATTTCCAGTCACAGTTGGAGATTTTTGAAGTTAATTATGTTTTAAATAATTTTTTTAAGATTTAAAGCTGGGAAAAAAATTGTTAATACTTACCTACACACTTATCATTTGTTTCATTACTTTCTGTAGATCCAAGCTTCCATCTGGTATCATTTTGCTTGACCCTGAAGAAATTTATATATATATATATATATATATATATATATATATATATATATATATCTTGTCATGAAGATATGCTGGTGACAAATACTCTCACATTTTGTCTGAAAGAAGAAAACTTTTGCTTTTCCAGTTGATAGTTTTTCTAGATATATAATTCTAGATTGACAGCAGCACTTTAAAGATATCATTTGTCCTCTGGCATGCACTGTTGCTAACCAGAAGTCTGTTATCCTTTTTCTTTTTTAATGACTTTTTTAAGAGTAGTTTTAGGTTCACAGAATAATCAAGAGGAAGGTACAGAGATTTCCCATATGTCTTCTGCCTCCACACATGCACAGCCTCTTCTGTTATCAACAGAGCGGTATATTTGTTACATCTGATGAACCTACGTTGACACATCCTAATTACCCAGAGTCCGTAGTTTTTATTACAGTTCACTCTTGGTGTTGTACATTCTATAAATTTAGATAAATGTATAATGACATGTATCCATTATTATGTAGTATTTGACAGAATGTTTTCACTGCCCTAAAAATTCCCTGTGCTCTACCTATTCATCCCTCCCTCCACCCCAACTCCTGTTAACCACTGATCTTTCTACTGTCTCCATAGTTTTGTTTTTTCCAGAATGACATATAATTGCAACCATATAGTATGTAACCTTTTCAGATAGACTTCTTTCACTTAGTAACATGCACTTAAGTTTCCTCTATGTCTTTTCATGACTTCATAGCTCATTTTTTGGCAGTGAATAATATTCCATTGTCTGGATGTATCATAATTCATTTATACTTTCACCAACTAAAGGACATCTTGGTTGTCTCCATATGTTGGCAATAATGAATGAACTGCTATAAACATCATGCATGGGTTTTTGTGTGGACATAAATTTTCACTCCTTTGGACAAGTACCAAAAAGCACAATTGCTGGATCTTATGTTAAGAATATGTTTAATGTAACAAACTGTCAAACTGTCCTCCAAAGTGGCTGTACCATTTTGCATTCCCACCAGCAATGAATGAAGAGCTCCCATTGCTACACACCTTTGTTAACATTTGGTGTTGTCAATGTTCTGGAGTTTGGCCATTCCAATAGATGTGTAGTGGTATGTCATTGTTGTTTTAACTTGCATTTCACTGATGACATATATGATGTGGAGCATCTTTTCATATGCTTATTTACCATCTGTATATCTTCTTTAGAGACTGTTAAGGTCTTTACCTCATTTTTTAATCAAGTTGTTTTCTTATCATTGAGTTTTAACAGTTCTTTGTATATTTTTGATAATGGTCTTTTATCAGATGTATTCTTTGCAAGTATTTTCTCCCAGTCTCTGACTTATCTTCTCATTCTCTTGACATTGTCTTTCACAGAGCAGAAATTTTTAATTTTAATGAAGCCCAGCTCACCAATTGTTTCTTGGATGGATTATACCTTTGATGGTGTATCTAAAAAGTCATCACCTGGCCAACAGACACATGAAAAGATGCTCAACGTCACTCCTCATCAGGGAAATACAAATCAAAACCACACTCAGATACCACCTCACGCCGGTCAGAGTGGCTAAAATGAACAAATCAGAAGACTATACATGCTGGAGGGGATGTGGAGAAATAGGAACCCTCTTGCACTGTTGGTGGGAATGCAAACTCGTGCAGCTGCTCTGGAAAACAGTGTGGAGGTTCCTCAAAAGATTAAAAATACATCTACTCTATGACCTAGCAACAGCACTGCTAGGAATTTACCCCAGGGATATAGGAGTGCTGATGCATAAGGGCACTTGTATTGCAATGTTTATAGCAGCACTTTCAACAATAGCCAAATTATGGAAGGAGCCTAAATGTCCATCAACTGATGAATGGATAAGAAGATGTGGTCTATATATATACAAGGAATACTACTTGGCAATGAGAAGGAATGAAATCTGGCCATTTGTGGCAACATGGATGGAACTGGAGGGTATTATGCTAAGTGAAATAAGTCAGGCAGAGAAAGACAGATACCATATGTTTTCACTCATATGTGGATCCTGAGAAAATTAACAGAAGACCATGGGGGAGGGGAAGGGGAAAAAAAAAGTTACAGAGAGGGAAGGAGGCAAACCGTAAGAGACTCTTAAATATTGAGAACAAACTGAGGGTTGATGGGGTGTAAGGGAGAGGGGAAAGTGGGTGATGGGCATTGAAGAGGGCACCTGTTGGGATGAGCACTGGGTGTTGTATGGAAACCAATTTAGCAATGAATTATATTAATATAAAAAAAGAAAAATGTAAAAAAAAACAAATAAATATAAATAAATAAATAAATAAATAAATAAATAGTCATCACCATACCTAAAGTTACCTAAGTTTTTTCCAATGTTATCTTCTAGAAATTTTATAGTTGTGCATTTTACATTTAGGCCTATCATCCATTTTGAGTTAATTTTTGTGAAGGGTGTAAGGTCTGGGTCTAGATCCATTTTTTTTTTCATATGGGTGTCCAGTTGTTCCAGCACCATTTGTTGAAAAGACTCTTTGCAGGTCATCTGGGTGGCTCAGTCTGTTCAGCTTATGTCATTATCTCTCAGGTTCATGAGTTCAAGTCCCACGTTGGGCTCACTACTGTCAGTACAGAGCTTGCTTTGGATTCTCTGTCCCCTTCTCTCTGCCCCTCCTCCACTTGCACTGTCTCAAAAATAAATAAATGTTTAAAAAAAAAAGACTGTCTTTGCTCCATTGTATAGCCTTTGCTCCTTTGTCAAAGACCAGTTGACCATGTTTATGCCATGTTTATGTGAGTGTTTTTCTAAGCACCGTATTCTGTTTTATTGATCTATTTGTTTATTCTTTCATCAATATCATACTTTTTTCCTATAGCTTTCTAGTAAGTAGGGGTTGTTTGTTTTAGTGGCAGAAGGACAGATTTTATCAAGCCCCTCAACCCTAGTTCTCTTTCTCCTACACAGTCTAGGTTCCCCCAGAGGTCTGGTAGGCAGCAATAAGACCCACTATGCAGCCAGCAGGGGTATCTCTACAGATAGTACAGGGTTTGTGATGTGCTGGTGCTTGCCACCTCCGAAAGGATGTTCCCACAGGATTCATAGCCACACCCAGTATGTGTGGTCAGCAACTCCTCTTTGCCTTATACTTGTGGTAGGCACAGCCAGCCTTCAGATTAGTCTTGTCAACGTGGCCACCTCCAGCCACCACATCAACATAGTTGTATTGGCTGAAGAAATGACCTTGATTTCTGAGGTGGCTGAGGACAGCTTCACTTGGGTCTTCTTTGGTCTCAGGGTTGTGGGAGATGAAGTAGCATCATTCCCAGAGGCTTGGGCCAACTTGCCAAGTCACCAAGCTTCTCCTCCAAACAATACACAATGGTGACTTTGGGCATAGTGCCCACTAGGAGCACATTGCCTATGTTGAGCTGGGCCTTCTTGCCACAGTATACAAAATAGCCAGTGTAGATGCCATTGGGGGTGATGAACAGCTCCTGCCACTTCTTAAACCAGTACAGATCCCAGAAGACTACCTCGGTGAGGGGTGCACCTCCACCCTGGTCATGAATGATGTCCTTCACGATGCCCCTGATGTAGCCCAACTGCTCTGCAAAGTCCATGGCAAGCAGACATGCAGCACCCTTGCCATGCTTCATGTGGGCATGGAACACTGAGCCAGCATCCTTCCTCTACCCCAGAATTATGTGGCCCATGGCAGTAGTCTGCTACCCCCATAGCTGGAAGAGCTCTAATAAGTTTTGAAGTCAGGTAGTGTCAGTCCTTTGACTTTCTTCTTCTTCATTATTGTGTTGGCTCTCTGGGTTTTTCGCCTCTCCATATAAATGTTAGAATCAGTCTGTCAATATGCACAAAATTACTTGCTGGGATTCTGATTGGATTTGCATCAAATCTATAGCTCAACTTGGGTAAAACTGATACTACCACATATTGAGTCTTACTATCCATGAATATGAAAGTATCTCCTCCATTTATTTAGTTCTTTGTTCTTGTTAATCAGAGTTTTATAATTTTCCACATGTAAATCTTGTACATATTTTGTTAAATTTATACTAAGTATTTCATTCTTTGGGTGCTGATGTAAATGACATTAGGCTTTTAACTTCAAATTCCACTTGTTCGTTGCTAGCATATGGGAAAACAATTGACTTTTACATGTTAACTTTGTATTCTATAACCTTGCTATAACTACTTATTCCAGTCTTTTTGTCAATTCTTTCAGAGTTTCTATACAGACAATCGTGTCATGTACAAAGATGATTCTATTTCTTCCTTCCCAATCTGTGTATCCTTTATTTTCTTTGTCTTACTGCATTAACTAGAACTTCCAGTAGGATGTTAAAAAGGAGTCATGAGAGGGAACATCCTTTCTTTGTTCCTGATCATGGTAGGAAAACTTCTAGTTTCTCGTTAAGTATGATGTGAGCTATAGATTTTTTGTAGATATTATCAAGTTAAGGAAGTTCCCTTCTATTCCTAGGTTGCTCAGAGTTTTTATCATGAATGGGTGTTGTATTTTGTCAAATGCTTTTTTCTGTGTCCATTGATTTGATCATGCAGTTTTTCTCTTTTAGTCTCTTGATGTGATGGATTACATTAATTGGTTTTTGAATGTTGAGTCAGGCTTGCATACTTGCAATTAATCCCATTTGGTTATAGTGTATATCTGTGGTCTTTTTAATCTTTATTTCACTATACATAATGTGATCTGTTTCTCTAGTTGCTCTGAAAGTTTGCTTTTTGACACTGGTTTTCAGTAGTTTAATTGGGATATGTCTTGATCTTTATATTATTTCCTTAATGTTTATTTTACTTGCCATTTGTTGACTATGTTATATCTCTGGGTTTGTACATTTTCTCAAATTTGGAAAATTCATTATCCTTACTTCTCCAAATTTTTCTTCTGTCCCATTATCTTCTTAGACTAGAATTACATTCATATTAGATTTCTTAATATTGTTCAGCCTTTTTTTTCATATTTTCTTCTATCTTTCAACTTCAATGTTTCCTATTTCTAGATTTTCAAGGTCATTACTTTTTCATATGCAAGATAAACCTGTCTTGCAAATTTTTTAATTTAAATCTACAGTTAACCACTGAACAATGCAGGGGTTGAGGAGTACCAATCTCCTACACAATTGAAAATCCGTGTATAGCTTTTGACTCCGAAAAAGCTTAGCTACTAATAGCCTACTGTTGACTGGAAGCCTTACTGACAACATAAAGAGTCAAGTAACACATATTTTGCATGTTTTATGTTATTATATACTGTATTCTTACAATTAAGTGGCTAGAGAAAATAAGAGGTTTATTAAGAAAATCATGAGAGAAAATGCGTTTTCACTACTCTACTGTATTTATTGAAAAAAATACACATATAAGTGGATCCATGCAATTCAAAACCTTGTTTTTCAAAGGCCAACTATATACTTTTAATGTCCAAAAGTTTCATTTTGGTGGGGTTTTTAAAATATTTATTGAGAAACAGTGTGTGTGTGTGTGTGTGTGTGTGTGTGTGTGTGTGTACACACACACCCATTAGCAGGGGAGGGGCAGAGAGAACAGAAGAGAGAGAGAATCGCAAGTGGGCTCTGCACTGTCAGCACAGAGCCCAACGTGGGGTTCAATCTCATGAACCATGAAATCATGACCTGAGCCAAAATCAAGAGTCAGATGCTTAAATGACTGAGCCACCCAGGTGCCCCATTCCACTTTTTTTTATCTTCCACTTTCATTTTCATTGTGTTCATGTTTTCTATTAAATCCTTAAAAATATTTATACTCGCTATGTTGAAGTCTTTGTCTGCTAATTCTATTACCTCTGTCATTTCTGGCTTTGTTCTATCGACTGATCTTCTAGTCATGGTTATGGTCACACATGTTTTTTCACATATCTAGTAATTTTGATGCTGGACATTGTGGATATTACACTGTTAAGGGCTAGATAATTTTGTTTTTGAAATTTGTCTTAATAATGAGATAAACTACAGCATAATCCTTTTAAGATTTTTTGTTTAAACTTTGTTCAGGTAGGTTTAGGAACTTTACTCTCAGACTAATTTAACCTTGTTATTGAGGTATGACCCTTCTGAGGCTTCTACTAATTGCCTCAAGTGTTCAATCAGATCTCTCTAATCTGACTAGATGGAATTTGGTCATCTTTCTGCCCTATGTGAGCTATTAGATTTTTTTATTTTATAGCCCTCTTATGATACATATTTTTCTTCCTGACTTCATAAACAAATGCAGTGATAGGTATTCATTCAAAGACATTGAGGGCCACCTATGCAGGTTCAAGACACTCTCTTGCTCTGCATTGTTTGTTCTTCTCTGGTACTCTTTAAAAATTCAAGCTATTTTAGCCCCCAATCTTTGTCTCTTCAAATCAGTAAATGTAATGTGCCATGTCTGAGTTCCTCCTATCTCTGCCACCATTTAAAAATTGCCTCTAGAGACTGAAGCATTCACAGGGCTCATATTTTTCTGTTCTTTCAAGGATCACAGTCCCGGACTACCTGTTGTCTCGATTCTGCAATGTCTGAAAAGATTTGTTTATTTTGTCCAGGTTGTTAGCTGTTTATGGTGGGAAGACAAGTTCTATACCATGGCAAGTCCTATCATGGCCAGAGCACATGTATAAAACTTTTTGCTCTATTAAATTTGAATAAATAGGTCATTTCATTGATTGACATTTCTTTTCCAAAATGTTTAATATCCTTAATACATCTTTAGATAAACATGTGCCTAAAGGAAAGAAGCATTTAAAGACAAAGATCTTTATGAGCTTCTCACAATGGATCTAATACGGTTTTCTTACCACAATCATGAGTACAAAAAGCAAGTCAAGGCGATTTTTATAACAGTATCTTCTCTTGGTTACAAAAGGAAGTTATTGGCTCTCCTCACCTGGAGGTTCAAAAAATCTGAACTCTAAGCACTTTTCTTAGTTACTGACTAGATTTCTATATCCATTTGATTGGATAACAGGGACTGAGGGAATTAAAATTGATGTTTAAAGGTATATACAAATAGGGAGACGGGAATTTCAGAATTATTTAATATGCATTTAAGCCTCTAATATTTGCTTCCACCTAGATCAGGCAGGTAACCTAGAAGGTTGAAAGGATAAGCAGGGGGACTTGAGGTAAACGGAGGCCCATCTCAAGAGTTCCAACAGACTACGGACATGTGGGATGCAAAATAAGTGTTTTCATCTTTCTGATTATTTAGCCCAAGATAGAAATCTTAGAAATGTAAATATTTTAGTGGCGCCTGGGTGGCTCAGTCAATTAAGTATCCAACTTTGGCTCAGGTCATGATCTTGCAGCTCGTGGGTTCCAGCCCCACATTGGGCTCTGTGCTGACAGCTCAGAGCCTGGATCCTGCTTCCAATTCTGTGTCTCCATCTCTCTCTGCCCCTCCACTGCCCACACTCTGCCTCTCAGTCAAAAATAAATAAACATTAAAAAAAAAGAAGTGTAAATATTTTATATGAAATCCCCCAACATATGAAATTTGGAAATTAATTTAAAACTTAAAAACATTCTAAAAACAGTGAGATTTAACCTCCTGGCCACCACTGCACTCTACTGCTCTTCTTCCATTCCTGAAATCAAACATTTCAGGCAACATTAATAATTAGGAGCAAAAACAATATGTAGCAACTCTATAGAGGACTTAAAGGGAAGGTTCAACAGGGGTTGAGATCACCATGTAAATGATCACAAGACATCTATAACAAGAACCTAATACCTTTTGTGGAGAAGGGATGTTCATAAGAGATATCTTGACATTAAATTTCCAAAAGGTTTTTATAATATTCCCATGAAAATTGTTATTAAAATTGAGTCACCTTAAGATTAATGGGGAAGGATAAAAAGCTAACTTGAAAGAAAAAGGAAAAATTGGGTGGGAATAAGTGAGTATGCTTTTAATAGAATAGTTAGAAAAATGTTAATGGAGGAAAGCTCTTACAAGTTGTTGAGGCATTATACATTGAAAACTAGTAAAATAACTGTAGAAAGTGTAGAAACTTTGGAAAGATATCATCAGTGCACGAATCAAAAGTGTGAGAGTGGAAGATAAGCTTCTCTAGGGTGAAACATTTGCTATCATCACTTCACATGTTTAAGTGTAGAAATTCAACATTAAACAGGTTGCTTATTCTTCTTAAATATTCTGTTTGCAGTTATAGTAAACCCGATCCAAAAGAGAAGCAGATCTAGAAGAGATGCATGGAAAGCCAAGCTTTCAGCTACTGGGTAACCAAAGAAACATTATCACATTTTTTGTCTCCTTTACATATAAAAGTAACTATTAATCAAAATGTTAATATAACAATATTAACAGCATTTTGAAAGCTGTATGTAATGCCCCAAATTTAGATAAATTGAATATCTAAATACAATTTAGCACTTACACATTATTTCTTAGCTGTAGTCAAATACCTGGTTTTATGCATGAATTGAAAAGACAGTTCCTTTCTAATTTCAGGTCATTATCTGGGAATCAGAGCCTCTTGAGGGCCAAGCCCATGGGCTCCAAGACCTTCATCTACTTTGATAACAAACATTTGTGACTTTTTCTTTGATTCCTATTGTTTTTCACTTTCAAATAAACAAAAAAACCCAGTTATTTACTCTTGACTTTTAAAGATAATTAAAATGGTGGTCTTTTGACTCATAGTTTTCTTACTTTATAAGAAAAGAAACAAAAATTTAAAAAGTCATTGCAGTATAATACAGGTTCCTATATTTAACCCAATTGTCTCTTCTTTAATTGAGAGGACTTAAGTTTCCTTACCCAACTTTCAATTTTCACCCAGCTCAAGAAGCTGGCCCACCTGTATCCTGTCACTTGCCCTTTCTAGGCCTGATTCATCTATTAAAGGAGGAATTTGAATTGGATTACCTCTGAGATTCTATCATTCAGTCCAAGTCTATAAAATTTCAACCAAAGGCAAAATCTGATTTGGATTTCCAAAAATAACAGCTTACAATGGAAATTGTTCTCTGAAAGAGTTATTACCTCTTCTAGGAAAAAAAAATACTTTCAAATAATATTTATATACAAAATTTAATGTAGTTTTCAAACAGATATAAAATAATATTATCACAATAGTATGTTAAGAAAATTTCCAAATATACATAAAAAGTACTAGGCAGAACATCAATGCCCAGTTAATGGACCTACAAGTGATTGTGAGCATTTCTAGGATTCTGCTGCAGTCAAGAGTACAAAAATATTAAACATCAACCCAAGAGACACAGAGTAAATAAAAATTAGCAAGAGTATCTTACTTTCATACAAAATTATAAGTTATGCACAAAATTCTAGTCCCCACAGCACAAAAAAGCAAGCCTTGGAGAAATACTATTTCAATAATAAATGAATGGGGTGGCTGAGGCCATAGTCTTTGAGGTTAAACTTTTCTAAAGTAAGACTGCTTAGTTTTAGTGACAAAGGGTGAAGGGGAAAAAAAATCAAAGTTATTATCATTTTAAATGGAATGGACAGCTTAAACATGAACTCATTAATCAAACCCTAGAACACCAGAGTTCCAATTGAAATTGGAAAGAGGTTTTTATAGAGCAAAGGAAGGAAGATAGCTAACATGGAAATTCTTACTTTCAAGAAATGAAACGGGCTGGAGAAAATATGTGTGTGTGTGTGTGTGTGTGTGTGTGTGTAATTTCAATGCAATTTGAGATAAGTTGAGATTTAATTTAGTGAAGATGTACCTGTTATTGTGTCCAGAACAATACTAGATATGACAGAAATGTTTAAAACATGGACCTTCTCCCCAAGATTTATAATCTGTCTGAGAGAAGTGTACATTCATGGATTAACAATTCAGAGTAGGCTGCTAAGAGAACAGAGTTATGGTGAGGTATAAATCTAACCTTCTAAACTTTTTTGATGGCATTGTTAGAGATGAACGATGCTTGACCCTTGTTCCTTATGTCACACATTCTTAATGAAAACTATAATATAAACTATAATTTTCTCTTCACCTATGACTCTATATTTCATGAACTAAAAAAATAACCTACGAGAAAATAAGAAACATTAGCAAAAATACAAAAAGGCATAGAAACTAGGACACACATAAACCCCACAGTGATACACAGTAGAACATTAGTGTGCCAGTCTTCATGGAGGGCCAACACAGTAAGGTTGGCTTGGAAAGGCAGTTAGCTTAGTGATGAAGAATACGGATCACGGAGTCAGCCTGCCAGGGTTTGGATTTTAGCTTCAGCACAGAAAAATTCTTAAGCCTTCATTACTCTCAATTTCCTCATCTGTAAAAGGAGGACAGATATTGTGTTAACCTCACAGAGTGGTTATTGAGATTAAATCAGAGAATCTATGTAAAGCACTCAACACAATACCAAGCATATTGCAAACACTCCTGAAAATATTAGTTATTACTAACAACACATCCTTGCAATATAGACAACAAAGAGTCCCAGTTATTCCATTAATAACTAGTTGAGTTTATAGAGTTCTTTCATTTCTAAGACAAGAGAATTGGTTTTCATACTTGTAAAAAGACAAGTGAAAACTCCAGTAAGAAGCAGAATAAGAACGTGTATGAAAAAACTCATTGTAATACATAAAGTGGTAAACCCATGTGGGTTCTTGCTACACTAACAATTCCTGTGCACCCTTCTGAAGAGATTGACTGCCTATATTTTTGTCTGTTTTGTTCACAGATGGATCCCAGCACTTAGAAAAGTGATTGGCACATAATAGTGGTCATTAAAAATAATTGAATGAACATCACATTTCTGTAATTCTGAACTTCATTTTGTTTGGTCTTTTATGTCTCTGAAGTCAGTATAGATGAGGAATCCGAAGGCCTAAAAGTAGTCACATATACTGCATCGGTTTTCCTTTGCTGTGTAACAAATGATCACAAACAACACCCACTTGTGCACTCATGGTTTTGTAAGACAGAAGTCTCACTCTACATAGCTGGATCCTCTCCTCGGAGTCTCACTGAAAAGTCTCCAGGAGAGAAGTCTTCCACGCCTACTTGGGTTGTGTGGCAGGTTTCGATTCTTTATGATTGCTGAATGAAGGTGTCCATGTCCTTGCTGGCCGTTATCCTGCTGCTCTCAATTCTTGGAGGCTGCCTACATTCCTTCCCACATGGCCCCTCCATAAGCAGGTCACAGTATCTCATCAGCAGAGCCCTTCGTGGCCAGCGGCAGGACCCTCCTCACTGTGTATCCCCCACCTGCTCCCCCACAAGTCTCTCTGACATCTACTGCTCATCTGCTAGAGAAAAACTCTACTTTTAAAGGAAAACCCAGATAATCTCCCTTTTGCTACAGAATGTAGCCTAATCAAGGGAGTGATAGCTCATTATAATCAGAGTTTCCACATATACTTAAAGGGGAGGGGTTTATGCAAAGGCCAGGGTCATTGTAAATTATTCTTAGAATTCTGCCTACCACAGGGGCACCTGGGTGGAACAGTCGGTTAAGCATCCAACTCTTGATTTTGGCTCAGGTCATGATCTTTCAGCTCAGGTCATGATCTCATGGTTTGTGAGTTTAAGCCCCACATTGGACTCTGTGCTGACAGCACGGAGCCTGCTTGAGATTCTCTCTCTCCCTCTCTCTCTCTCTCTCAAAATAAATAAACTTTACAAAAAAGAATTCTGCCTACCACATACACTATATTGTATGGACAAGAATACACTGTCATGATATATTGGTGAATGTTTTAAAAGCAGGTGATAGAACATATGTCTAGGATGATCCTTTGTGTTTTAATTAATGTGCTTAAATATGCAAGAAGAGGGTCTGACAGACCACACACTAATCAATTCACAGTGGTTATCCCTGGGGAGTGAAAATAAATCTCTCACAATAAACATACAGTATCCTTAAAATTAAAACTAATGAAAAAAGGAAATAGAAACTGACCCTTTCCCTATACTTTTTTATCTTTTTTCAGTGCAAGTTCTAAACACTTGTTTCTCCTCCACTTTAACTCGGCTTACCAATAGTGCCACAGATCAAGTAAAATAATTTCTTCTCCTTTAGAGCATCTTTCTGCAAGAGTTTTACAGACATTTCCTTATGAATCATCTCTGAGTTCTTGCACCATGCTTCCCCAGATTCTTTGCTTAAGGTTCAGAAGACTCTGTCTTCATGGTCCCAAAGGTAACAGGAGCTTATCAGTTCTGCAAACCCCACTCTCCCACACAATGGACTCAACACCGTCATTTTTATCAAGTAAGCAAGGTCTCATCTATGTTTTTCTGCCCAAGGAAGGAAAATAAAACCTCAGAAAACCCTCCAGTTCAAAGAAAACCATTGTGCTGTAGCCGAGCATAACTGCACAAACCACGTTTGCAGCAGTAGATTGGATTAGCTGTATATTGTACAATAAATGAGTTAGAAATCCAAGCAGTAGGTGCGCTGATATTTTGTTGTAAAATCCATGTGTCAAGAAGTATTTGACAAGCAGTATTTCCATACTTAAATTGAGAGATGGATTGAAGCCTGAAAAAAAGCAAAGGGAATGTATTCTGTAGTTGTCTCTTAAATCGTGTTATCCACTGATAGAGTTTTCCCATGGAAAAAGCAATCCCTCCAATATAGAGAGACTGCAAGCCAAGAAAACAAGCTTTAATTAAATCAGTTGTGTTGTATCATATCATGTGAACAATAGGCGTCCATAGCAATCTTCCCATGGAAAAATTAAATAAAGCATATTTATAATTCAAATGTATATAAACATGGTTGGGGTACCTCATACATTGCCTGTCACCTGTTCAAAAAACCCTCTAAATTCTAAATATAATGGATTCTTGGCTGGGGTTAGAGATATCAAAAAGATTTTATAACATATTTAAACTTCATTCAGATTTCTACCTAACCTTCTCAAATAAGCTAGAAAAAGTCCAGAAATAGTGGTCTTTTGTCAGTACCAGCCCCAACCGTGATTATCTACTCTTGCGGTTTCAATAATACATTTCTCATTGTGCCCTGGTATCTCCCATCTTTAACTACCCACACAAAGCCTAGATGGCTTCACATTTTTTGAAACTACCACAACACCACAACATATAAATCAAAAGCAATATAAGTATTAGCAAAGAAGAGCTAGTCACCTTGAGTAACTTTCCCTAGCTGCCTAGTAAGGTTAGGAGTGAGATATATTTTTCAATGCGATAGCAGTGTGTGATTGTTGTTACTATGATAGAGATTTTTAACTTACAAATGCATGTTTCATCTTCAGAAAAATTTCTTATCCAAATCTTTCAAAGATCTAAGCAAACATTCATTATTCTATACATTATTATGTGGAAGTGTTAAAAGCCAAAAGTGCTACATAAAATTTTTTTAATTATCAATATTCCTAGTGTTTAACTTCCGAAATATGTTGGATGCTGAGATAAACTGACTTTTGGGGGGCATTTGAGTGGCTCAGTCAGTTGGGCATCCAACTTCAGCTCAGGTCATGATCTCACAGTTTGTGAGTTCGAATCCTGCTTTGGGCTCTGTGTTGACAGCTCAGAGCCTGGATCCTGGATTCTGTGTCTCCCCCTTTCTCTGCCCCTTCCATGTTCATGCTCTGTCTCTCTCTGTCTCTCTGTAATAAATAAACATTAAAAAATTTTTTAAAAATTAAACTGACTTTTATAGTTTTCTAGTTAACTAACAGGTGGGCTTCAGCATTCTATCTATTACTTGAACATGTTCACAAATATTTCCCTTAACGCTTAATTTACTATGAGAGATTGAAGAACTGGGTTTAGTTAATTGTATAATGTCCCTTTAGGGCATGTAATTAGTAAAAATGGGTCACAAAGAAGCCAAAAGACATAACCACAGCAAGAAAATACAGCAAACAGCAGAAATGAGCCATATGTTTTAATCCTCAAAGTTCCACTTCTCATGTCAAATAAAAATTTAAATAACAGCAACTGAATTTCTTAAACAGCACAAAATCTGGATAATAAAGATACCAGTGAATCAGTCAATATAATGCTAACTGATTAACATTTAAAATCTGAAATCTCAATGGATTATCACAAAGGATATTTCTTTCTCAGAAATATCAGGTTCAGGGAGGAAGGGAGAGCAGGAACTCCATGCAATCATTCAGGGACCCAAACTGATAAAGGTTGTCATCTTCAACTATTAGCCATCAGTGTCTCCCAAAGAATAAACATCTATCCAGTAGCTGGAGCAAGAGGGAGGATGGAACATCATGGAGAAAGTGTTTCTGGATCAGGCCTACAAGTGATATGCATCATTTCTACCCACATTCCACTGGCCTGAACTCAGTACTATGGTCACATCTAAATACAAGGGGGTAGGGCTGGAAAACATGGTCTATCTGTGTGCCAAAGAAGGAAGAAAACTGCGTTGGTAGACTGCAAGCCAGTTTCAGTCAAACTACACATGCTCTCTTAACCCCCATTCACAAGAAAAAAGGAAGAAAACAAACATCAAGAACAATTTAAAAAAACTAAAGTTTTCTTCTAACAGGGCAATTTAATCTGGCTTTTCCAGAACTTCCATTTCTCCAAGCCATTTCAGCCCCAACGTTTGTTCTTCTATTGGGCGGTATGTCCATTCATATGGCATTCAATAACAGAAGAATCATAAAATATGGAAATAAAAGGCAGAGGCAAAAACTTATGCAATTCAGTGCTCAGAAGTTTGTGGGCCAACTTGATTTGCTAATCCACAGACTGTGCTCCTGGAGAGGAGAAGAAGGGGGAGTTCACAATCCACAAACCAATTTGTGTTGTTTCTGCAACACTGCAAAAGTGCGACTCATGAATATGCTAATGAAATTGCAATGAGAGTTTTGGCACTATTTCATCACCTCAACTAGATTAGAGAGTAATAACACTATGGGTTTACATGTCTTCAGAAACTGCTGTGGTAGTAGAAAAAAAATTAGATCTGTGATATTTATAATGTAACAAAAATTATAACCATGCTACAATAAAATAATGATAATTATTTTATATGTAAGTAATAGTTTGCAGCACACACACACAACAGTTCACTACTAAGGTCATTCACTGCTTTCCATGTTTATGTCTCCTGGTGTTAATGTGAGTCTGTATTTGTGAATGGGTCACATCTCTATGCCTTCTTCCAAAGATAGGAAAGAGATAAAAATAGAAATACTGGGAGGAAATTTTTCATTGGCAAGGCAGGAATCCCCTCTTTGTAAGTATTTAGTACCTTTTTTTATCATTGATTATGGTTCTAAGGACAGAGGGACTAACAAAAATCTATTCTTACCTTTAAATTCCAATTACTAATAGTCAAACTATATCCTGTGACTCTAAAACTGTCCCACACTTCAAGCCTATTTAACAGTTTAAAAATGCATTGTTTTAAGGTAGTGACCTATTCAACAGGTTAGGAACTATAGAGAGACAAAAAGATTAAAGATTAAATGAAAAGTCTTCCACAGCTTCATTAATCAGCCCAAGCCAAAAAGAGGCATCTGAGCATTTTCTCCACATGGCATTGAGAATGCCTAATAGGATCGGTCAGCTGAGCTCACCCCCTGCAGTATCAGAATTTATGCTCCGCCTTCAACTTCCCAGTAGATGTTCTCATTAGGAACCATAAGAAGCAAGAGAAGATATGGAGAATAAAAATCCATAGGCTCCAGGATTTGGAATCCTCTCTGAGACCTAAGAGATGAGGATTTGCTCATTTCCTATGAGGGAATGAGATGAGGGAATGCTGTGGATTTTCTCACGTTTCACAGGCACTTTATAAAAGAAAAGACACTAGGGTTTCTTTTACATTTGTTTAATCAAGAGTGAAAAATGTTTTTTCAGATTAGTAACGACCTATGTTTAAGAGACATGTAGCTTCTAAATACTTTCATAAACATTATCTCAAGTATTACCATCCATCCATCAATATGAGGCTAGGCATCCACTATTTATGATGTTAAATATCCCAACGTGATGAAGTTATAAGGCTATATATATATATAGATCTTCAGTACCTCTGATATGTCCACTCAGTTTATTATTTTCAAAGCAATAAAAAAATTGTGACTAGCTCCAGTGACACTTTCAGAGTATCCCTGACCCAGAATGTCTTCATTTTGAGGACAATTAGGCACTATTAAATGAAGAAGATTTTGCTTTTAAGAAGTTTGTTGGGATCCAAGAAATGGAAATAATTCATTCTAACTGTATATAAATAGCACTGTACACATTTGGGCTTTTACATATTTATATTTGTGTGTGTGTGTGTGTGTGTATACACACGTGCGCGCGTGCGCACACACACACACACACACACACACACACTCATGGGTGGGGGGAAGATTGCCAAATTGGAAATTATCTTTGAATTGGCGTGCACTGTGAGTTCTGTGCTTACTTTGATCCCAAACACACACCTAATCGCCTTTGGTGATACAGGGTCATAAACAAGTTCAAAGTTGGGATTTAACAGACTGGAGTTCTAGCTCAAAATCTTCTAACTTGTTAAAGAATAATGATTCAGTAATGTCAAAGAGCTCTTTCAACTCTAAAATTCTGACTCTGCTTTTGTTGTACCTTTGGAGACCTGGATTCTAGGGTCCTAAACACATCTCCACATTTCCTTGGATCTCATTTTGCACAATGGTAAAACTATTTTATATGTGCTTTATCTCACAGGGATAATCCAGGAACATTAGTGTTTCTGCTACATTTGTCAATCTGAAATATTTGAGTAATGATTAGATTACTCTAGGAAGCTTATAATGTGGATAAAACAACCTTAGAAAGAAAAAACACATAGCACCAGAAAGGATCATTTATATAGAGATTGATTTATCTTTGTTCCTGTTTAGTCTCTCTTTAGACTGATTTCATTTGACCAAAACCTTCAGTGGCTTGGTATCAAAAATGACTTCAAGAAATAAAGATTGAAATTAGAACTATGAAACTACTTAAGGTGAAAGAGTGTTGTGGAGTGGAAAGTAATGTAGAAAAATGCAGGTATATGAAACACTAGGATTTCTTAAATACATATGTCTACAAAGGAAACTAAAGGATTTCTTTAAAAAGTCAAGAACTCTTAGTTCTAGTTAGACCATAAACAAGTAGCAGATATTCATTCTAATTAAGTAACACTTCCTGAAAAGCAGAGTGTAAATATGATTTGATTTAGTAGGACCATCTAGAATATTTATACTATGTTATGGTTCTTAGACTCTGGGTGCTGAACCCCTTTGAGAATATAATGAAAGCTCTGGATCCTCCCTCTAGAAAAACACACAGGCATGCAATTTTGCATGTAAATTCAGGCCCTACTGGGCCATGGACCACAGGTTAATAACTCCTGATTTACAGTGTTACAGCCCTGTTTATAAAGTACCAGGGCTCTTGGATCAGAAGAGTCTGAATTTGTAGGGTTATTTACATAAATTTGCATACTCTATTCAATCTGCTCTACCTCTATGTTTATAAGATAAATTATTTAGTCTAACCTACTACAATAGTATTCAAATTCAATATCAGTGACATGATATACATAAAATCCTTTAGCAGATTTTTAAACCAATCAATTTAATCACATCTCACAACTGAAGCATAGCTAGAAACACTCTGGCTAAAATGAAGATTGCTCTGTGGGCTTTCATACAGTGAAGCCAGGCACACCCCAGCTAGGTCTTACTGCAAAAATGCCACAGCCCCTTTCCAATGTTGCCTGTACCCCGCGCAGCCCTAGAATGTGATGAAACTGCCTTTGGTAGTTTATTTACTAGCTATCAAAGCTATTCTTTCATTACCTTCAGAATGTAATGGTTATTTTATGAACACTCATTAAATTTAATGAGATACAGCCATGTTTACTGCTATCCTATAAAATAGTGGGTAGGAGGGAGACCCATCTTCAAACTGACTTGCTTCTATGGAGTACCAAAAATAAAATGTTAGCCGTTGCACTGTACTCAGGAAGGCGCTTCAGAATTCAGAAGTCACTCCCAAGAGTCAAAGTTGATTAGGGTCATAATGACCATTGTTGTTCTTATTACAACCTGGCCTTATTAATAATAATGGAAAACTCATACAACTCAATAGCAAAAATACAAATAACTCAATTAAAAAATGGGCAGTGGATCTGAATAGACATTTTTCCAAAGAAGACATACAGATAGCCAACAGGTATATGAAAAGGTGCTTAACATCACTAATCATCAGGGAAATACAAATCAAAACCACAGTAAGATATCACTTTATACCTGTTAGAATGGCTAAAATAAAAACGGCAAGAGATAACAAGTGTTGGTGAAGATGTGGAGAAAAGGGGATGCTTGTGCACTGTTGGTGAGGATGTAAACTGGTATCGCCACCATGGAAAACAGTCTGGAGGTAACTCAAAAAATTAAAAATAGAGCTACTATATGATCCAGCAATTTCACTTCTAGGTATATACCCCAAGGAAATGAAAACAAGATCTCAAAGCAATACCTGCACCCCCATGTTCACTGTAGCATTATTCATGATAGCCAAAACATGGAAACAACATAAGTATCCATCAGTGAATGAATGGATAAAGAAAATGTTTTATATAGTATGTTATATCTATAAACATGTATTTATGGATATATAAATGTGAAATATATATATAAACATATACATGTATATATAACAGAACATAATTCAACCATAAAAAGAAGGCTATCCCACCATTTGCAGTAACATGTATGGACCTGGAAGGCATTATGCTAAGTGAAATAAATTAGATAGGGAAAGACAAATACTATATGATCTCACTTATAGGTGGAATCTAAAAAAGCCAAACTCACAGAAACAAAGAGTAGATTGGTGGTTGCCAAGGCTTGGGTGGTGGGGGAAATGGGGAGATGTTCATTAAATGGTACAAATTTTCAGTTATAGGATGAATAAGTTCTGGAAATCTAATGTACAACCTGATGACTACAGTTAACAATTCTGCATTGTATACTTAAAAGTTGCTAAGAGAAGGGTGTCTGGGTGGCTCAGTCAGTTAAGCCTCTGACTTGGCTCAGGTCAAACCAAGGTCAACCATACTCATGGTTTGTGAGTTCGAGCCCCACGTCAGACTCTGTGCTGATAGCGCAGAGCCTGGAGCCTGCTTCAGAGTCTGTGTCTCCCTCTCTCTCTGCCCCTCCCCCACTCGTGCTCTGCTTCTCTCTCTGTCTCTCAAAAATAAATAAACATTAAAAAAAGTTTATTAAAAAAAGTTGCTGAGAGTAAATCTTAAATGTTCTCACCATAGCAACAACAAAAAATGATAATTATGTGAGATTAATATAATTAATCTTATATGTGTAAGAAATCATCACGCTGTATGCCTTACACAATGTTATATGTCAATTATATCTCAATAAAGGTGGAGAAAAAATTGTAACTGTGAGGGTCATAGTAGTAATATCAATAATAATAACAGCTACCAATTTTTTAAAGATTATTTTATGTTTCTTTATTTTTGAGACAGAGAGAGTGGGGGAAGGGCAGAGAGAAGCCTGACACGGGGGCTCAAACTCATGAACTGTGAGATCAAGACCTGAACTGACATCAAGAGTTGGACACTTAATCAACTAAGTTACCCAGGCACCCCAACAGCTACCAATTTTTGCATGCTTACTTTGTTAGGCACATTACATATTATCTCACTTAATTTAGCTATGCCGTTAGCCATAAAGCAAGTAGATGCAACATTTTCATATGCAATCTGGAGCCTCAGTACAGTCTAAAAAGTTGGGACATGATGCCTCATAAGAGTCCCGTACAAAAGGCCTAGATCTCAAAGTAGAACCATGGCAAAAACTAAGAAGAAAGTCCAGATCCACTCTTAGGTACAAGTTCTGCCTTGTAATTTTACAGCCATATCTCACAATGGGGGCATCCTGTCTTAGGGCTCACCTAAACCAAGGGCCACCAGTCTACCAGTAGTGACCAAGAGCTGAAAAGTACTCACGAAGTACCACTTATATCAAATCTGAACGCATGGAATTTGGAAATAGGATTTGCTGCCTCTGTGGTCCATCATGCTGCAGATGAAATCTTTATCTGGCAATGGTGATTGAGAGACCATACATTTTAGATGGCAGGCCTTAGAGCAGATTTTAGATTTTGTCATATTTAATATATGAGAATTAAGTCCTATGTTAGAAATCAGGATAATTCCAGAATCTGAGTGATGGGTATATTCATTGCATTACCTTAATTTTGTCATTCATAAAGGAAAAAAAAAAAAAAAAACTATGCTGGGCCCTGAAATTAAGTTATATGTCTAACTGACCTTGCTTGTCTCCTCTTTTCTTTACTTTTAACCTTGTTCCAGAGACTGTCCAACTTCAGAGGCACTCAAAGAAGGACAAAGCTGTTTGGAAGGCAGAACAGGAAACTTCCATTGCTCTCAGCCCAGATTCATCCCACTGAAAAAAATCTTCCACAGTGTATAATGAATACTGACCATCTGGAAATGGAAATATTTCTATTGTCTAACTATTTCCAAACATATTTCTAATTGATTCTAAATATAAGCAGCTTGTCCCTGCAATCTGTGACCTGCATGTGTCCCAGAAAGTTGCATTCCAGAGGCCAGGTAGAAAAACAGTCTTGATGAAGAAACACTAGAACAAAATGTGTACTTTTCCTTTCAAAAGATTTGGTCCAGCCAAAAGGGGAAAGTAGATGAAACAAATAAAAAACAAAACAGTGCTGAGGTATGGAGTCTGAATAACAAATCCTCCCAGTTACCAAGAAAAGTAACAGTGAAGTAGGATGCTTATCTGAAACTTTCAAAATTACACTGAACGTTACCTTAACTTTTTTTGTTTGGGGGGCACCCGTGTGAGCTAATATGATATAATTAACAGTCTGCCAGTCAATTTATTAAGAAAGAAGTTTATAGGAGTGACGGAGTCCCATAAGAAACTGTCCCTGGAAATTACAAATCTTTTTTTTCAGGAGTCAGAAGGAATCGTTCAGCAAATCACTTTACCATGGCTGTGATGGGCATCCTGTGATCTACTCTTACATCTCACTTAGTTGCCACAAAGGACTTCCTAACTGCAGAGATCAGGCAGGCCATTTACATTTGGCGGTGTTAACTGTCATACACACCATGAGACAGTTTTAATTAAACAACCCCGATATTATCCTACTCAATACTTGTTCATTAAATTCTTGTGTGAATTAACTACAAAAACTTATTTATCATAGAACCAAGTAGCTATCTACATTTGTTAGGCCTTCTCCTTCTATCATGTTAAACTATATGAAAGTATAGGTGCAAATTAAGATAAGAGTCTAAAATTATGAGAAACAGTTTATAAATAAAGCATCTTAAAATTATGTGTAATATGTCCATAAAGGGAGCATAAAGCAGTTTAACTGATTTAGAGCCTGAGTTTGAATCCAGATTAATACTTCTGTTAATCTTGGTCAAGTAAGTAATCTCTCTGAGGCTCAGTACCCTCATCTGTAAAATGGGCATCATAATAATACCTACTTTGTATGGTAATTGATAGGATTACATGAGATGATGTAAAGTATGTGAAGATGTGTACAGTCTGTTGCTTAGTGTCTGGTATGTAATGAGCGCCCAAAAAGTGACAAATATTGCTAAAATTTGGGAAAGGGAAACTTAAAAATTGTATTTCCAAAAAGTTCTTTTTACCATTCTAAGAAATGGGCTACAATCTCTAAGGAAACCTTAAAGGGTAAGGCAAGGTTGCCTATGCTTATTCAGATGAAGTTGAGTAAAAGTCTATTCCTGTTTTAATGCAGTGATCTAATTAACCTTTTGCCAGTATTAAAATGACCTTGAGCTGATCTTGTGACCTCAAATGCTTCATGTTGTTGACTTTAAACCAGCTTTTTGAGATGGTCAGAAATAGCATCTGGTGAAATGGGCAAAAGGTCATATTCATTTACTTTGTAATAAATAGCAAATATATTTTGGATTACCTGCTTATAAGTAGGAAGAAATGCATAAAATTCATTTGTCAAAGCAAGTAAGGTATTACATAAAGAATTCAGAATAAATCAAAAAATTCCAAAAAGGATCCAACATTGATTTTTGGTCTCTTGCCACATATTTATACCAGGAAGTGATTAAATTATTCATTTTTATAAACTAAAGAAATACATTTCCAGCTAACATTAAAATGAAGTAAAGATGCATCTAATTAAACAACACTGATTTATCATCATAAACATTCCTGTCTCAGGCAGAGAAATCACTGAGCTATGATGAAAGGGAAAAGATAAATGTAGCTTGTGGAAATGTCAGAACTGTAGAACTGTATGATTTCTAAAACTCTTTCTTGTTTTACAAATGTTTATGCTTCAAAAACCAAAACTCTGGTGGCACCCTCCATGTTATCGACAAACTTTAGGGTGAATGGCTCAAAAATAGCCTCTTTGATCAACAGAATCACACTGGGAAAATTAGTTTCAAAAGAGAATCCCAACCATGTATAATATTACACATATTGTTTAACCAAAGCCAGTAGATACAACTACATTTGATTTTTTGTACCTCTTATTGAAATCTTGAGGGGGGTGGTGGTCACACTACCAGTAGAGCAGGTTTCTTTCTACTCATACAAGTCTAAGTTGAGTTTCATTGTATGTAATAATCATAATTACTCTTGATACAGCAGAAGTAGCTGTATCTTTTTTAGTTACAAATTCCATTCATCACCTTAATGTCCATTTCCATTTCAAAAGGACAACAAAAGGAAGGCATGAAAGCATTCAAATATACTGTTAATACGTGTGTAGTCTAGAGTCTTTTTCAAAATGAAATCAAGTTCAAACGCCTGCCTGTCCAGCATTGTTAAGAAAGATTTGTAAAGCATCATCCTATTGGAAATATATCCAGCTTCTCCCTCTTCCCTGTAATAATTGTTAAGCTATTTAGTCAATATCTGGCATCTGTGCATGGTTACATTATGCAGAAGCACTTTATGCCTCCAGTGATCATGTAGGGCCATCACTCGCCTTGTATTCCTCTAAGCTCAAATGTTTAGCTCTGCACCAGGCTCATTCAGTTATCATTTATATCAGTTATTGGTTACAAACTGATCATTCCAATCCCTCCATTATTAATTTTTTTATTGCCCCTCAGATCACGCCCCATTTTTCAAGTGGTGTTTCAGAGCCTAAGTCGTTTCTTCCTGCAAAAAAAATCTAACCATAAATGCCAACTATTTGTAGTGCATTATCATTTGTAATGTTCTAATTATTTTACATAATCAATAACATCAAGTCCCTTTTCTTGGGGACTTTCTGTTTATTTACATTTTATTCTACACACGTCAGTTTCCATCAAGAGCAAAACCGATTTTCTTGTCCTGCATCTGCTCTCAAGACAACCTTAATTCACCATAAATCTATTTGTGTTCACTACATAGTTAGACCTACTTGGCTATGTTGATGCAATCTTAGGGCCAAACATGTCTTGTTCTGCAAAACAAGACTTAAGTATAACAAAATGTTACTCTGATGATGACCATGGTGACCAGAGGTGGTGTTTTATTTCATTGTTGTTATTTTTGCAGAGGCCTCTGTTTATGATGTGATGCATTTGGGCCTAAGCACATTAGCTGCATTATTCATTGGGTACATTTGTCAGAACATGCATGTGTATAAAGAACTAATGATCCATATTAAATTAATGGCGCTATAAAAAAGAAAAATACTCCATACAAGCAGCTATGTCAGAAACTACAGACTTTGATAAACCATAGAAAGGACCTAATCAGATGAAGCATTGGACTGTTCTGTCTCCAAAATTACATTTCTAGAAATGTACTTGTACACAATGTTGGTTTTATTAAAACAAATTAATTCAGTCATTAAGGAATCATAAGGCAAGTGTCTCATAAGTCAGGACCTCCAGTGTAACAAATTGATTAAATGACTGTGTAATAGTCTCTTTAAACAAATCTAGTGTAACAAGTTAATAGATCTGCTCAATTACCATGCTGGGGTGATGAGGATGTGGGCGACTCTCTCATTAAATCTGGGAGATTGTTCTTAGTTTTTTCCCCTTTTCTCTCTATTTTTCTGTGAGGGCTGTGTTGTGTTTTGGATTTGAGGTTTATTGTTAGGCCTCTGGAAATTGATTGTTCTAATGGCAATTAAAAATAAAAAACTGAATTTGATGCTGCTGACTTCTTCAGTGGATTTGTCAGCCGCTGCTACAGATCGGTGTCCGCCCACGCTTCCCTTTATCCACCTCAAACCCGGGCGTTAGCTGATGAGTTTCGGGACACCACTACCGCCCACAGTCTGTCTTGCGTACGTAACATTGCAAAGTCCCTCCGGGATCAGCCTAGCGCTTTCCCTGGTCTAGCAAAATTTATAGCAAAGCGTTCTAACCAGGAAAACGCACGGCCCGGGGTGGGGGTGGACGGGGGTGGGGGTGCGGAAAGGGGTGGAGCCAGCAGGGGGCACCTAGGTTTCTTCTGAATCGAAAGCTTAAAGGAGGTGTCGATTTCAATAGAAACTTCCCCCCAGGCTTTTCTACACACCAGAGGGAACTTTGCCAGCAAGTCCCCGGGCCTTCTTGGGCATCGCTTGCTCCTTCCCGATCTTCTGACCGGGAGAAAACTGCATCTCAGAAAGCACTTGAAGTGGGGTGAGGCTCCAAGTGCGGTTAGTGTGGACTGAGAAGCAGCCTTGATGGGGGCAGGGGGAGAGCTAGAGAGAAAGAGAGCGAGAAAGAGAGATTTGGAGAGGGAAAGAATGGGTTTTGACCATAAACTCTCCATTGACATTTCTCTCTGGTGAATGTTGAAATCCTGGAGCCGAAAGATGGAGGCCAGCTACAGAGAAGCTCTGGAAGCTTTCCCTCTCCTAACTCTGAGGGTATCTATCCAGGGCTGATTCTGGGGTTGGGACAGAGCAGAGTGACCTCGAGCCTCTTGCCTTTTCCGAGGTGTGGGTGCCCATGACACCCTTGCGCCAAAAGCCCTGGGAGAAAAATCTATTACCCCGCTGCCATTTTGTTAAGTGTTTGCTCCTGCGATGTGACCCTGCCACTTTATCTGTTGGTTTTTATTTTCTGAGTGCATGTTGCCCATATGTTACTCTAATAGTTGCTATAATTCTTGAGCAATGGGGCTCGTATTTTACGGGGCTGAATTAAAAAGAATGCACTTTAATAAAAACCTGAGCAATACACTAATGGCCTGACATTGATATATTTGCATAGAAATGAATTATACGGGCCTGCTTGACACGACTTTTAATAAATGATTGAGGAGGTTATTATAGGGATGCACTTTGGTGTGTGTTAACAGGTTATTTTAGTGCATCCGTAGCCAAAACCGGGAGCAATACAGTCCCGCGTACAGTTACAGGGTACTTTTTTGTCTTATATCTTGTGACATTTATTGGGACCAATCCGTTCCCATATTACGGTCGCAAACTATATATTATTAACCATTCGTAACGCTCAATGTGAATGGAATGGGGGAAATGAAAAAGAAAAATGAATCCACCCCTCCCCCATAAGCCCCCCACCCCACCCACATTAGACATCAGGGTAGTCAATAATGAGCGTTTTATACCAGGAGCCCTCATTTCGAAAGTTACAGAGGGCTAGTTACTCTCGACTAGAACCCGGCAGGAAAAGTGGCGGCTCTCCCAGGAACCGCAAGGCGAACTGCTGCTGAGCAGAGGCGATGAGAAAAACCATCAAATGAGAAATTGTCTGAGGATGTGGATGATTCAGGAGATGACCCTCCTGGGTCTGTGGGCACATGGGCCTATGAGAGTCTCAGACTCTCCTTAGATAAGGTACCCAAGAGAATATATTCAAATACCTGCTTGCATGTGCGTCCTTTCGTCCTGTTTAAATTTCTTTTCCTCTTGTGCATGTACTACCTAGGAAAATATAAACAAACAATATAAAACTTATTTGTAACCGACAGCGGCCCTGCCTTTCCTCCCTGTCTTTCGAGAGACTGCTCAAAAGCGCTCGCCCGCGGGGTTTCCCAGCCAGGACCGGGCAGCGCCCACGCTCCACGCAGGCATAGCGCCGCCACCACGCCTCGCTGTTCCACCCGCACGGGGTCCGTGGGCTCGCGGAACAGGGGCGCGGGTGCAAACCTTCACCTCCAGCGGACGAGCACAGTGGAGGAGGAAAGACCGCCACCCCGAGCCTAGTAGGAGGTGGGGAGAGAACAAAGGGCCAAGGTGGGTAGAGTAGGGCGTGAGAGAACGCAACGCCCCGCCTCGCGCATTTCGGGAGGTGTCGCTGTGCCCTTAGCTAAGGATACCTGCCGTTTCGAAAATCATTTGCGACCGGCAGGGGCCCTCTCCCCTGGCGCCACGCCGGGGTAGGGTGCGTCCCCGCAGCGCCGCACCCGCCGCCAGGGCGTCCAGCCTCTGCCGGAACAGATGTTTTCGTCCCTCGCGGAGATTTGTAACGGATGTTCAGGACAGCTGGTGGACGGCGCAGGCAACCTGTATCTGTTCTAGAACATACCTGGTGGGAACTGCAAGAGGAGGGAGGTAGAGACAGGAAGGAGGAGAGTATGGCCAGGGAAGAATCAGGTGTGTATGTTATGTATGTGTGAAAATATATCCACACACCCGTGCACACACTTCTCTAAATGTATCGTTTAATAGCCCTTTTTAAATGGTGAGGTTCGGCATAGCTGCGGTGGCCTTTATGGTTTCATCGTAAAGCCAACCAAGGGAAAACAATACTGCGCGGAAGCGAGAGCCGGGCGTCTCGGTTCCGAGCTCAGGGAAGAGGGCCCACACTTGCCTAAGAATTGAGAGACCCGGCAACCGCCGCCCCCTCCCTGCGGCTCCGTGACCTCGGGAGACCCGAAAGAGCCGACCATTCCCCCAGGGGGCAGCAGTGAAGGGGCAGACGGCGCTCGGAGCGTCGGAGGCCTGCCCGGCCTGCAGGGGGCGCGCTCGGCCTCAGTGGAGGCAGCCTGGACCAAGATCCCGAACGCCCGAATAAACCGCACGGCCTGCAGAGGGCGCGCCCTGGGCCTCGGTGGGCCGTACCGGCGGGCTTCCGAGGCGCAGCAGTCAGCCTGCAAGCTCGAGGTAGGAAAGAAAGAGGGGTGGCCTATGCTTGGCTCTGCCCTGGACACCCCGGTTTCGTTCCTCTGTGAAGCCATTCTGTCAAGTGCCTCGGCAGGAGTGGGGTCAGTCCTGGGGACGGCAGTGTCAAGGGCAGATAGTACCCCAGGGCTTTTAGGGACTCCCCCAGGGAGCTTCTCAAGCCCTCTCTTCCGTGGGAAGCTGTCCTGGACGAGGGTCCCCGACTGATCGCACACCTGGGGCGGGCAAGTGGACCCCACAGGCACCTGCAGGCGTGTGCCCAGTATCCCAGGCTGAGGGGCCCGAGGTGGACCCTGCCCCAGTTACAAGTGAACTGAAGCCAGGTGTGGTGACCAGGGTCTTGAATCAAAAGGAAGGAAGGAAGGGAGGGAGGGAGGGAGGGAGGGGAAAGAAGAAGAAAAAGAAGAAGGACTTCCGTTCAGCTGGGTTCAATAAGGAATTTGCAAAGGCAGAACCCGGACCAGAAAGGGAAACGCGGTGCCTGCCACTTCCGAATTCTCTCGAATTTCCTGGGCATTGTCATCCCCAAAAGAGAGGACATGGTGGGGAGTGTCTGATACTGTGTGGAAATGAGTTGCCTGAGACCCGCTGTCCAGTGACTGGGTTTTAGCTCAATCCAAACCGTGGGAGGGCCGCAGAGAACAGGAGAAGAGAGGGTGTGTAAAGGGGCAGTTAGATGGTGGAGGGCAGCGGCCACAGGTGCCCTTTCTGGCTCTAGGGGGAACTTCTGGAAGCATCCAGAAGCTGCAGTGCCTGGCACTTCCTGGGCAAGAGGGATGTGCAATGCTGGTGTCCTCCAAGGCACCACCCTCTGGCCTCAAAGGAGTCAATAAGCAAACTAGAGAAGCAAAACCGATACATTCAGGGAGCTGTAATTGCCAACGTCCATCAAGTGATGCAATGTCCAAGTGATGCCAACTTGGGCATCACCCAAGTAGCGAGTACTACCATTAAACCTCACCCTCCAGATACGCTCTGGCCCTCTTGTCTCCCTTTCCAATCGTGGACTCAGGAACCCAGAGTGTGCAAATTAGAAAAACGGGAGAGGACCCAGCTTGATCCTGTGTATAGGATTTCCGCGTGCGGAGCTCCTTTCAGAGCAAATGGCATGACGCAGGCAAACAGCGTTTTTTAAAACCGTCTTCCCATTTAATCAAAACGAATTCTGATCTGTCTCCTTCTGACCGCTTCCTGTGATTCAAAGGGAGCCTTAATCCCTCGAACTCCGCATCTTTTCTTTCCAGGTCCTTTTTGAAGCGGAAGCACCGCTGAGAGGTCCAGGCCTTTAGGCCCTGAGGGGCGTCCCCTTTCCCCTCACCTGGACCGAAAGTTGTGGGAGGCCCAGGCATTCGGGGAGACTACTTCAGCCCCCGCCTGCAGACGGGACCTCTGAGCACATTCCAAACGTTTCTCTTAGGAACAGTAGTGCCGGTCCGGGAAGTCTTTCCGCGCCACATGTGGGCCTTTTCGCCCTGAGGAAGCCAAGTTTCCTCATTCTCTTCGCGTATACAGACCCAGCTCTTTAAAGACAGCCTCATTTGTGCCAGTAACAGGGGAGAGGTGGGATCCGGGGAACCAGCTCCGTGAAAGGGGAACAAATCTTCCGCCCACAGGTAAAGTAAGAGAGCCCAGACTTCAGCTGTGGAACTGAGACCCGCGAACCACGCCACCACTCCCCGAGTTAAAGGACGCCCCCATTTCGAGGGAGCCAAGACCCCACACACGGGGCTTTCCTAGGCTGCCCGGGCTCCTATAAGACAGCTGTTGCTGTAATCCAGCTACATGGAAAAAGTACTGAAGAAAAGGAGCTGAACGATGAAGCAATGGCTTCAAGTGGAAGAATACGAACCCCTTTGGAGAGGGGGCGGGGTTAGGGAACTGAGGAGTGGCAGGTGGTGACCGTTTTATAGTCTTTTTTAAAAGACCTGAGATCTGAACTTACTCATTGCTCCTAGTCCTTGGGCCCTAAATTTGTTCATGACCCTCTCTCAGGAAAAAGAAAAGAAAAGAAAAGAAAAGAAAAGAAAAGAAAGAAAGAAAGAAAGAAAGAAAGAAAGAAAGAAAGAAAAGAAAGAAAAAATTAACCTTCCTCTTGGAAACGCAGGTGGTCATTGGCAGTTGGCTTTCAGTACGGAGGCTAATTGGGAAGAGTAAACAGAAGACCAGGAGCTCCTAAATTCCCTGTTCTAGGGGAAAAGAAAGGGAGTGAACTAAAGAAAACAGCCTTAATTGTAACTCCGGCCAACAGGTTAAGAGAAAGTTGACTCCAGCCCCCTCACCACCACCTAACTGCACTAAGTTCTGCTTCAGGCTTAGCTCTCACACAGCCTCTAAGAATCAGTTCACCGCAAAGGGGTCTCTAAAGATGCAAAGGTCTCCGCAATGCATCCAGATTTTTTAGGTACTGAGATAGGCATGAGAGAGACATGGAGAGTGGTCAAGAGAAATGCTTCCAAGTCTTAGGGGAAAACCTAGTTAAAATATGTAGGACTTAGTTGTGTTAATTTATATCATCCTAAATTTTTGTCTTAAAGAAAATATTGCTGGAAATCTGACTTTGCTGTTGCAGACTCTCTGTCTGCAAAGAGACATGAAATCCCAACTGCAAAGAGTATTTTAAATGGACAATAAGTCCTCCTCTTACGTATTTATTGCTCTATGCATTATTATAACCCATGTGCCTTGGAGAGTGACATACATTTCTACAAATGATAGTTATACTGAAGATTTTATTTTAAAGTAATTATGTTGTGAGCTGGTAAATGAATGTATTTAATACCCTTACTTGATCTTCCATTTTTCCCTAGGAGAATCTTTACACTGAACTCACCCATTTTCTATTTAAGCTGTTCATGCTTGTTTTTACAGAAATTTATCAGATATTTACATATATACTCAGAGCTAGAAGAGGCTCCTGACAGTTTGAACATCATTTCTCTCTGCTTCCAGGCTGGGAAAAGAGAAAGGGTTGCATTACAGGTCTATCATTTTCATTAAAACCTTCAAGAGAAAAAACAAAAACAAAAAACCCTTCAAGAGAATGCAAAGTTCCCTGTGGCTTCACTGTGTGTGTGTGTGTGTGTGTGTGTGTGTGCGTGCGCACGCATGTGCACACATTCAAGAAATGTTCGTTGAATACCCTCTATGTGCCAGGCACTATATAAGGAATACAAAGTAAGCAAGGAGTGTATAGTTCTGTGCCTCTGCAGTTCAACTATCTTGGGTTTCAGTTTTCCTAGAGGTAGTTATAGCTCTTCCAATGTCACCCGCTCTGGTCTTTCATGTCTCTCTGAGGGACATTCTTCCCCTAGGTGAAATGGCACAGCACTATACTCATAAAGAAGGAGAAGGAGGAGAGAAGAAGAAGGGAGAGGGGAGGAGGGAGAGGAAGAAGGAGAGGAAGAAGAAAAGGAGAGAGGAAAGGTAGGAGGGAGGGAGGGAAGAAAGGAAGCAGGCAGACTGTCCACCTGGAAGCCATCGTGATATCCAGGTAGACCATAGGTCCCAGGCTGACATAGTCATCTTAAGGGTGCTGAAAGCAAGGTCCCTTGGAGTCATCCAATTCTGCCTTGCTCTCTGTCTCATGGAAGTTAATGACAATGTGCTGATATCATATTTGCCTTTACAGTCCCTTTTCTCTGTAATTGCTTTTAACAGAATACCTAGGCAAGCACCAGGATGGCTTCTTACACCAGAGCCAATGAATCCCAAGTCTTCCACTGTACTTGCAGTTTTTATTGTTACCCTGGTGCATGACTTCTCTCTGCTGCTATGTTGGGAAGGGTGCACAAGAGTCGAGTAGTCATACAGGGAAGAGGAACTTTCTGCCCATCAACTTCAGTTGGTGAATAATGTCCAAGCTCATGCTGGAAAGAGCAAGGAGATTTCTTCTTAATCAAGACCTCTTCAGACTTTGGGGCAGGGCATGGTGGGGAAGGGGAACAAAATTTCCTTTGCCTTTCTAGAGGCTTGCTTCCTCTCTTCCTTAATTCCAAGTAACCAACAGTAGCTTCCAGAACTATTACACTCTCTCTCTCCTGCCTTCTTGCCACCTTAACTTTCTTGGAAACAAAGTCATGTCCCTAGTTCTCAAAGGAAAGGTAAAAGGGGCAATTCTAAGCCCTCAGTCTCTAACTTGAAATCCAGGGTCCCTTCTCTCCTTTGCACCTTTTTTTTCTTTTCCTGAGCCAACTCCCACTGGGTTTCCCAGCATCCAACCGGTCTGAGTAAAGTTGGAAGTGTGTTTGGGCCATGTTCCATGGGGAGAGAAATAATATTGCCCTGCAAAGCCAGATTCAGGTTTTTCCCATGTCTGAGATTCCCTTATAGGAAACAGCAGTATGACATGTTTAACCAAATTATACATCTATTATTATAGGACAATCATCACCTCTTACATTTATATGCCACTTTATGAAGCCCTTTTGCTTTTGAGTTCCACAACAACTTTGTGAGGCAATAATTATGAAGATGACTTTGTAGATGAAGAAATGGAAGCTTATCTAAGTTAAGTGACTTTTGGGGGGTCAAGTTATCATCAAGAAATAGAAACCATTAATAGGGCTCAAGTTTTTTGACCCTGACAAAGTTACTCAAGGCTTCTTTCATACCACATGGGGTTATCCTGGTGGCAGTTTCAAATGACTCTGAGTAATCATGAAAGATGCCTTCCTCAAGAGTCTGTGAATACACTGCTCTTTATTCAGAGAACAGAGATAGGTCTGTTAAATACTGTATTAGTTATCTATGCTACCTAACAAATTACCCTCAAATGCAATGGCTTAAAACAATAAACACTGATTATCTCACACAGTGGGTAAGGAATCCTAGAGAGCTTAGATGGGCGATTCTGCCTCGGGGATTATAAGGTTGCAGTCAAGATGTTGTCCAAGTCTGCAATCATGTGAAGGCTTCACTGGGCTGGAGGATCTGTTTCCAGTGTTTGTTTACACTCCTTGCAGATTAGGGCTGATTGTTGGCATAGGCCTCAGTTCCTCACCAAATGGACCTCCCCATACAGTTGCTTGAGTGTCCTTACAACATGGCAGATGACGTCCCCCAGAGTGAGTGCTCAGAGAGGAGGGAGCTATAATCCCCTTTATGACCCAATCACACACCATCACTTCTGCTTCGTTCTGTTCATTAAAGTCACTAAGTACAGTCACACTCAAGAACGGGATTAGCTCCACCTTTAAAAGGAAGGTATATCAAAGAATTTTTAGAAATATTTGAAAACTACCACCAGTGGTTACCCTTTAAGATATATATATAGATATATATCTATCTATATATAGATAGATATATATCTATCTATATATAGATAGATATATATCTATCTATATATAGATAGATATATATCTATCTATATATAGATAGATATATATCTATCTATATATAGATAGATATATAGATCTTTCTTACTTCTCCTGCCACTTTCACTTTAATAACCTTTCCTTAGTTGAATCGTTATCCTGCACAAGAGAGCAGGGCCCAAACTAGGAGCATCCAAAAACTAGGCTTTTCATGATGATGGTGGTGGTGGTAATAATGGTTAAGGAATCCATAGCCTACTGGAGTACCTGGTTGACTCAGACAGTTAAGCATCTGACTCTTGATCTTGGGGTCCTGAATTTAAGCCCCACGTTGGGCTCTTCAATGGGCATGAAGCCTACTTAAAAAAAAATTCCACAACTTACTATGTGCTGGGCACTGTCCTAAGAACATCTATACATTAATCCATTTGATTCCCCTAACAATCCTATGGATTAAGTACAATCATCTCCATCTTACAGATGAGAAAACTGAGGCATAGAAAGGTAGAGTCATTTGGCCAAGATCACAAAACTAGTTAGTGATAGAACTGCAATTCAAATCAGATAGTCTGGTTTCACAGTCTTATTCTCAACCACTAAGTGATCTCCTGATTGTGGTGAAGACAAAACCTTTCTCAGACCCTCTCATTCATGTGGGACCATTTGGATTTGGGAGAAAATTAGTCAAATCCTTACAGACCAGGTAAGGAGCTCAGGGAGAAAAGAAAAAAAAATCCAAAGGGGATGGGGAAAGGTTTACAAAACTCAAGAGCTGAGCCAGATCCTCAAGCACAAACCAAAGCTACCCATGATGACTACAGGAATTACTATAAACCATGGACCATGTAGGAAGCTCAGATTGGAGGTATGAAACTTGGATGCCTTTATCTGAAGGTGGTTAGACCATCTGGTAATAAAGTTAACAGGTTTTCAGCAGCCTTGCCTTTCTGTGATCTATACAAGCAGATTGGTCCCAAACAATTTACTGGTGATTAATAATTTTTTTCATAATTTTTGTATATCCAAAAATGAAACTATATTATATAGGTGTGCTGGTTTTATTTCTCAATTTGATGTGTTTGTCTCCCTTATAATAACCAAATATATGGGATAATGAAATTTTAACATTTCCTTTGGCTTTACTAAGATAGACCTAGGCAATAACACTAGAGAAGTAGTAGGGCTCTTCTATAAAAATAATACTCACCCATTTTAATTCTGTAGTACAAACTCTCTTCCTAGAATGAAGAAAGGATCCATCTTTGAATGTATATTCATTCAAACTAGCCCTTAGTATTCAAAATATACTAAAGTAGAAGCTCTAGATGGGGCTTCTGCTTCAGAATTCTGGCCAGGCTCCAGTAGATATTAAACACCACAGAGACATTATGCTCTACTTTTTAAAAGTCTTCAAGTGTGGTATTCAATGAAAATGTTTTGTTGAAGCCAGAAAACAAATGACACATATCTAGACATTTCATCTTTGGTAAGCATGATCTGTTGGATCAAAGAGGAAGACTATAGAGTGAACTGAGGCTCTGAGATAAACTTTCCTGTTTGTGGAGCAACCCCAAGCCAAAATATGGAATGCTGAAGGCCAAAATTCAGGAAAAAGCCCATCCCTTTCTCATCCCCTCACACCATTCCTCTACTCCTTCATCAGACTTTACATCAACTGAGAAGAAGGGTTATATCATTCTGTTTTCTGCAGATCTGAAAAAGGGCTATGTTAGGAATACTGTATTTCTCTGTGAGCTTGCAGTCTAAATACTGCAGAACAAAATACGGACTTTCCTGTCAAAAAAGGAAGTATACTCAGGAACTGGCTTTTTTAAAAAAGTCGTACTGAAAAGGGGAGAAGAGTGTTTCTGCATGTATCTGTCTGTGTGTGTGGTAAGAGCAAGGAAATTTAGTGCAGAGAAAGCTCTTCAAATTAGGTTAAAATAGAGTTTATAGATGAAATCTACTGCTTACCTCTGTTGTTATTACATGATCTTACTGTCAATGATTAACAAAGGAGCCACTGTCCCTTTAAGCTATTCAGTGCTATGAGTTCCCAAGTGGAATTTCACCTCTCTAGTGTGTGTGTGTTTGTGTGTGTATGTCCACTGATGGCCAGCTTAAAGGACAAGACAGTGCAGAACTAGCCAAGTTGATGCTGGTCTAATAACATAGTCATGTACATGACATTAGGCTCCAGAAGTTTTCAAATGCACACTCAGACTCTTCTGCCTAGTACATTATTTCCAAGAAGAGCTGGCCTCCAGTCCAAACTGCCTGCACACTAAGCAATGATTAAATGCATGTCTTTCCAGAAGAGAATGAGTGGTTTTCAGTTCCCCCTCTTCCCACTGTCTCCCAAGGAGTGAAAGGAAAAGTGGATTAAAGTGCTCACAAGCTTGGAAAGCCACTCACTTACTATACGACAGTTTCTGGGAAAGGCATAGTACTCTCAGTTACAGAATCATCTGAATATGAACTGAAGAGAAGGTTAAGCACCAATGGAGAACTGAACTTGGACTTTGGGGACTGGGAAAATAACATGTAGAAGCTGCAAATTATAAATCCTGCTGGGACATCTGAGAGACCTAGTTAGGGTCCTCCCCTTCCATTCTATATCCTTCACCCAAGCTCAATAACTCTCTCTTTTTTAGAAAAAGAAACACTATAAAACAAAAATGAAAAATCATTTTTACCCTTCCTTTTACTACACACACACACCCACACAAATCCTTGTTTCTCTTATTTTGTTTCCATGTTGACATTTTGTTGGCTGCATTTTTAAAAGTAGAGGTTGACTGTGAGGGCCGGAGGAGGGGGGCAAGGCTGGGGTGGGGAATGGGTGATGGTGGTCAAAAGCAGAAAACATCTGGAGATGTAATGTACAGCATGGCGACTACAGTTAACAATATTGTATATTTGAAAGTTGCTAAGAGAGTAGATCTTGAAAGTTTTCATCACAAGGAATAAAATTGTAACTGTGTGAGGTGATGGATGTTAATTAGACTTATTATGGTGATCATTTCACAATATATGCATAATACAAATCATTATATCTTAAATTGATACGTTATATGTCAATTGTTATATACGTTATATCTCAATAAAAGTGGGAACATTTTAAAAATAAAAGTAGTCCATCAGGTCACTTGCTGTTACTTTGTTTTTAAATCATGACCCCTTTAGCTGTAATGACTGGTTGGCAGCCTTAATCAGATGCTTATGGCTGGTTAATGCCATAAAAATTTGGAGTCAAAATGGAAAATGATTCTTACTCTGCCTTGCTTGCCTCGGCTTCCCCACCAAGCTAACTCTTTAAAAAAAAAATTCTTATTGCACGTACATAGAACTAAATCAAACCAACCAGTATAAAGGAGCACCTAAGTAAACTGTCCCCCACCCACTTATCCCTTATTCCCAGTCTTATGGGACCAGTTGCAACTGGTGGCCAGCTGGAACCTGGGTGAAAGTAAATTAACTGGAAACGTCAAATCACTGCTGCAGTCAACTGGAAAAAAGGAACAAATACCAGTGCAGCATGGTCCCAGAGCCTGACTCTGGCTGCCACCCACACAACTGAGAGCACTTTAGTGAAAGCATGAAGACCGTGTCTGCCCTCTGTATATGTGCCTGTAGGACGGAGGCTAGGCCACCAACTTCACTTCTCAGATGCTCTCAATGTAAACATGAAGAGCTCAGAGGGAATGCTTCCTAAAGGAATTGGAAGAGGTGTCTTTCCACATTTCTAACTTGGAATAAATACTGTAACCCTATTTGCTTCTTGAAAGAAAGCTTCAGTCTTGGTTCCAAGTTTTCTATGATTGATATTACCATATTACTATTACTACTACTACTACTAAATAATAATAATTATATTCCAAGATTAGCATTTCTAATTATCTTGTAAATTTTTGTTTTCTTAGGAAGAAGGAACAAGTAAAAAGTTGCTTGCCTTTTCAAAGCAGAAAAGGTTAAAAAGTAGTAATGAAGTTGATAAGACACTTTCATTGGTTGCAAGTTAACCAGTAATAAAGCACACAGTTTTACAATAATAGATTTTCCACAATGCCCTCTCCCCAGATTCTTTCATAAAAAGAGAGAGAAAAGAGAGGAAGAGAGGAAAGAAGGAAGGAGGAAGGAAAGAAGAGGAAGGGAGGAAGGAAGGAAGAAAGGAAGGAAGGAAGGAAGGAAGGAAGGAAGGAAGGGAGGGAGGGAGGGAGGGAGGAAGGAAAAAATGAAATTCTTATTATAGCTAAGACTCAAATTACATCACCCCAGCACAGCAAAACCTCTTTTGAAATATCTGCCTCTCTATAGGATATACACCTCAGTCTTGCTAAGAATGCAAATTTGGAACTTTAAAACCTTTTGGGAACTTCACAAACTAGAGAAAAGAAACGGCAGATTTTCATCCTTTCTTTCCATTACACCATACCATCAAGAATATATTCTATAATAATTTCCTTCAGGCAATCTCATTCCCAGTTTTCACAGTTTTTTTTTTTCCAAGGGAGCAAAACAGACCCACACTTTCTTTACCTAACGCTAGCCTGAAGAATCTACTGAATTCTATTGATTTTTCTCTCTTTGAACACAAGCTCATTAACCTGAAACACTAAGGGGATAACTATATTTCACTGAGCTCTAACTGAGTGTCTGAAAACAAAAAGATCCCAAGACAGTGATACAGCCCTCTCTCTAGGATTCCTTTTTTTCCACCCCTGCAAAAATTCAGCTACAGAAGCCGTGACATTGATTCCATAACCCTAAAGACTTTCGCATAAGTTAGAAGAAGCTCTTTAAATTCATCCTTTTTTATTGTAGTGTTTAACAAAATCAAGGTTCCTGTCTTTCCACCAAATTCAACATTCTTCCAAGCTACAGGGGGTGGGTAAATGTTAACATCAAACAGCAATGCTGTTGCCCCAGCAAGCTTCACTGCCTCCTCTCAGCTAAGCGAGCTAGGGCTCCACTAAGGAACTATCTTGGATATATGGAAATGAGGCCTTCCTAAAACCCTCCAGGGACTCTCTCCAGAAGGAAAAAGCGATCAGGAAAAAATTAGACAACACAGACATCAGAAGCAGCCTTTTAGACAAGTCTCTTCAAGAAGCCATAGGAGTGGGGCTGCATTTCTTTAATCTTTCTAATCCAAAAGAATGAGAGATGCAACCCCATAAATAAATAAATAAATAAATAAATAAATAAATAGCAGCTATTTTACCCAAGAAACCAATATAACAATTTTGTGGTCTTGACTTTTGAGATCTCTGGTGAGATCAGATGATCTGTACCCTTCCATTCAAGGCAACAGACGTCTTCAAACTGTTTTTTAATTTGATTTATCCTTTGAAACAGAAAGTGCATTACATTTAACTGGTCTTGCAAAGGGGGTTCTCTTCTCTTTACAAACCGAATTCCTTATATAAATTAATAAAGGTTAAAGATGCTAATATATCACCATTATTAGCTTAAAAAAGAAAACAATATACATAGTCTATAGTATTCTTATGATACAAAACACTTCAAATTCAATTACAGCAACTAAATGGATTTTTATGTTTCTGACCCAGAGCAGTTGTAACAATTCCCACCATCTACTTTAACACGCATTTTTATCAGAAAGGAATTAAATTAAATACAAGCTATTGTAGCCCCTCCCTCCCCAATACTTTCTTTAAATCACTAATAAATAGCAACAAACGACTGTGCAATTTCAGAGAGGAACAGAGAGACAGGTCTGAGGCCTTCCCTGGTTCCACGTCTTCTACGTCAAGTCCTGGAGGCTGGAGCGGGGCGCGGGGCCAGGGGGTGGTCAGGGACCAACAGGAAGGGACAAAGGGAAAAGTGAGATTGAACAAATCCAAACCCGGGAGAGGAGCGAGAGGAGAGGGGGTGGAGTAGGAAGGGGGGGGGAACATTCTTCTCTGCGCTTCTCAAATTAAGTTCAAAATAAAAGGAAAACCTGTGGTTTGAGTAGCTCTTAAAGGGGGTAAGGGTGAAAGAAGGAGGGCCGTCTTTTTATACCAAATTCAAAAAGGCATTTTACATTTTAAATATTCACAATAAAGTAACTTCTAGTCAGTGTGACTCACGATTTATTTACAAAGAGCCTTCAACAGGTTGCTTTAGTCGGCACAGCACTTTGTGGGGGGCCCATCTGGGGCGGCCGCCCGCCCGCGTGGCTCTGCGGTCCCCGCGCCGGGTGTGGAGACTCGAAGAACACCTCTGGGCGCCCCCGCCCCGGCCGCCCGCGGGGCCTCGGGCGCGAGGGGGCGGTGCGGGCCCTGCGGCAGCTCCCGCCCGGAGGACGCGTCTAGGGGCCCCAGCGGGGCTGGGAGGGTGGCCCGAGGCGGGTTTCGGTTGCGTTACCTATGCAGTGCATTTCGTGGACTTCTCTGCCTTCTCCTCCGCCCCCGAGTGTCTCTCTCCCCCTGCCCCCCTCAACTTGTAGGTTAAAAAAATAGATATGTACATCTCAGAAAATAGCAAAGGGCCCCGGCAGGGGGCCGGGTCCTCGGGGCCCCGAAGGGCGGGAAGGCGGGGCGCGCGCGGTCCCCGGGGCGGAGGCCCGAGGCCGGGCAGGCGCCGGGGGCGGCGAGCGCTCAGGACGAGCCCTCGGTCTCGGACGCGTGCAGCAGGAGGCCGCCGCCGCCGCCGCCGCTGCTGGACTTGTGCTTCTTCAGCAGCTGCGTGATCTTCTCGTCGTCCGAGTTGGGGTCCAGAGGCTTGTTGTAGTCGTCGTCCTCCTCCTCGTTCTCCGAGGCCCCCTTGAGCCGCTCGGTCTCCGAATCCTGCTTCTTCTTGGCCGTGGCCATCTCGGCCGCGTGCTTCTTCCTCCACTTGGTCCGGCGGTTCTGGAACCAGACCTGAGGGCCAAGAAAGGGGAGGCGAGGGGAGACAGTGGGGGAAGGAATTGAAGGCCAGCCGCTCCGGGCACACGCTGCTTTGCCCACTTGCCCCTGGTCGTTCCTGCGGGCGGGCCCTTGACAGCCCGCCACCCTCCCTCAGAGACCTCCCTTGTTTGGGCCGCCAAAGTCCGTCTCCACCGCCCCAGCTCCCTCCGGGTGTCAGGCACCGACCGACGGCCTGCCGTTGCCATAGCGATAGGAACACAAGAGTATTGAAGTTGTCAGTGAGCGATCTCTCGAAAAAACTTGGACACTGAAAATAAGTTCCCCTGAAAATGAGTCCGCTTTTCTCTCTCCAGTCGGAACGCGAGAACTTCTCACCTTCCTAAATTTGACTTACCATGACTGTGATTTTATTTGCTATTTACTCTCTGAGATTAAGACTTTCAAACAGCCTGAACTGTACTTGCTGTTTGGTGTGATTTCCGGGAGAAAGCACAGCATTCGCCCCCATCACCTCTGCTCTCCTTTTCACGTTTGGATATTTGTCTCTTTCACGTATCTCAAGGCTGAATCCACACAAACACGGTAGGTAAACGCGCCCCTCCCCATTTACACTTGTAATGTACCACATAAAGTTAAAAAAAAAAAAAGATTTACTAAGACCGGAAATCTCTAATCACTCATAATAATCAATATGAATGCATGAAAATATTGAATAGGTTAGCCAAAATCATCACAGAAGTTTGTGTGTGTCTCTCTCTCTGACTTAAATGTTTTTCATAAAACCAAATCAAGCTAGAATTTTCATTAGTTATTTTTTAAAAGTGAAATGTTGCTGATTACATTACTTCCCACTGTTAGCATGCCTAGTCTTTCAAATATTATTTTAATTTGTTCCTCTCCAGGACATGTATTGTATATAACAAATATTTTAAGCCTATTCACAATGTTTGAGATCATGTTTGATATACATATTTTAACCTAAAGCATCAGCCATAAGCAACCAATTTCCCAAACATTATCCTCTCTTTATGCATCTCATCCATTTTCTCATCCGTTATGTATTTTATCTAGAGAATCAGAATTGTGAAGAAAGCGATTTTTATTTTCCTTATACAGCTATAATAATTCACTTCCAGCCACATAGACATATTTACGGTGACAAATGAAGACTTCCAGATTACTGTGGTAGGCTCTGTACCAACCACTGCAAAAATAATTTTAACTGTGATGGTATTCTAATGGTCACATACAAAATCACTCCTGAAATGCATTTTAGGATGCTTGCCCCCCGGGGGAAATACACTCTAACCAGCAGACGTGGCTAACAGTTATTCCTACTTAATTTAAGAAGCAACAATATTACTAATGAAAACAGACATTCTCTCCCCCCCCCAAAAGTCCCAACTATAATAAACTGAAGAAGAGAAACAAAAGGGAATACAGGAAATATAGGAAACCATTAGGTTTCATTTACCTTGATGTCTCAATCCTTTTATTTTTCAGGGAAAGATTTCTCAGATTTGATTCCCTGGAAATATACTGTATAACTCAATTATAAGATGTGACATTTTAATTATAAAATGTCACAGACTGTAATATATCTCACAAGTGTTGATAAACTTAGAATTCTTTCATAATACAATAATAATGTCAATTCATTTGGAAAATTGCTATTCCAAAGTTATGGCCTTCAACTAAACTAAAAGTAGATTCATCCTTGCAAAGTGGTTGGATCCTATGGATATTGTTTTAACCTGCTAGTTAATATAGTAGCTCTATCAGGTTGATTTACGTCAGGAAATCATATAACTCGCGGAGCCTGAATTGACAAACAAAAGCTTGAATATCCTTACAAATAGAATAAATAGGAGCTATCTAACTGGCCTGATCTATTCTCAGGGCTGATATTTCGGTAATGCTTTTATTCTCTAATAATGGCGAGTTCCCCCAGCACATGCTGCTATCTAGATTAACCTAATTTCAAAGGCGGGGGCTTGATTCCTTTTGTTCATCAACAGTTTGCCCGCCTGGAGACCCCAGGGCCTTTGTAAGCCCCACTCCCACCCCTTTCGCTGATTTCATCTTCTCCCCCCCGCTCCTCAGATCCGCACCCCCGGACGGCTGTTTGTTAGAGGGTGTGCGTGTGTGCGTGTGTATGTGCGTGTGTGTGTGTGTGTGTGTGTGTGTGCGCGCGCGCGCGCTGGGGATTGGAAGGACATCCCTCGACGTTTGCAAGGTCCACTCACCTTGACCTGACTCTCCGTCATCCCCAGCGAATAGGCCAAGCGAGCCCTCTCGGGCCCCGCCAAGTATTTCGTTTGTTCGAAAGTCTTCTCCAAAGCGAAGATCTGCTGGCCCGAAAACGTGGGTCTCGTGTGTTTTCTCTTCCCGTCTTTGTCCAACAAAATGGATCCTTGATCTGCAAGAACAGATAAACAAGGGAAGGGGAAAAACGATCGTTTACAAGCGGCTCCACTGAAAATAAACGAACTCAAAAAACAATGTTTTTTGGAAAGCTTATTCTTCGGCAGACATCAGAAGTATCTGGCGCTTCCAGCCCCACCGCGCGTCTCTCTTTGCCTTTTTACGCCCACCTGTTTTTAAAAGCCGGGTGTGTTTGGAACAGCAGTAAATAACCTTCTACCGAGCACAGACGTCAAACAGAAAGGGAGCGCATTGCTGAAGTTTGCCGGAGTCGAATCGCCAGGACCGAGTAAATTGAGATGCGGGGGAAAAAAGCCCTTCTCGCCTCCCAGTCCAGTCGGTGCTCGCTTGGCCCCGGGGACTTTGCATGAGGATGGCTAGTTTTGTTTTGTTTTTCCTTGAACGCTTTCCTAACCTGTGTCCGCACAACAAAGGGCGCCTTGTTTTTTGCACACAAGAGAGCTAAATCGCGCCCAAGTCTAACTAACGCCGCTGCGGCCGAGGGGGGAGGGGGTGCCGCCTTTGTTGGCGGTCCCTACTTGGCCATCAAAACGAATACAATAAAGTCTCCCCGACACCCTCACCCTCCCAGGCCGCCCTCAGTCCCCAAGGGAGACTCCACTTGGCTCCCGCAACTTATCTTAGTTACTGCCGCTCAGCCACACCAAAAGAGGTCTGGTGACTTAATGGAAACTTGGAGCACTTGGTCAAAAGCAAAGAACAGAGCAAGAAAAAGACCTGGGCAGGGCCTCGAACTTCACCTGGAAGACTAGGAGCATCCGCGGCGGTGGCCAACTACCCAGATAATTAGACTGCGGGACGCCTCGGTTTCAAACAAGGTCTTGGTGGCATGTGCATATTCCCCAGTCCTTCTCCCGCCACTTCGTTCTTCCTCTGGTTCATTTTCGTGTTAGGATGTTGAGGGCCACGATGCCTCTCAATATGTTCAGGCCCAAGGCGTCCCAGCCCTTCGCCACCCTCCCCCCCCCCCCACACACACACCGGGGGGCCGAGGCAGGTGACAAAGCTGAGGCCCAGAGGAGAGGAATGGCCCGCATTGACGGCGCTTGCTCCTGCTCCTGCCTCTGGCCTGTCTTCAATGGGCTCACACGGCCCGAGTGTACTGGAAAGGGGGGGGGGTGGGCTCCTCGAAGGCAAAGAGGTTAGGTGGGGACACCCTGGGCCGAGACGCACAGCAAATACATGCGCTCTGCTCAGGGCTGTGGAGGGCTTGCCGCTATCGTTCCCCACAGATTCTCAGAGAAGCCAGTTAGGCTGGCGGAAGGTGGAGTGGGGCCCTGGCCGACAGGCGGGAGCTGAGAAAGCAGGGGTGTAAGCGGGGGCGCAGTGGCCTCTCCTGCCCTTCCCACCTCTTAAACCCAGGCCGGGCCTGAGTTTCCCCTCAGGCTGTTCCAGAGTAGCCGGGGTCTCGGAGGACACACACGCCCAGTACCGCGTTGTTTTCAACACGGACGCACGCACACCCGCTCCGCGAGGCTTGCTGGACACTTGGAGAGAGGGGGGCGCTTGGACGCAACCACGCGAGCTCAGGAAAGCCAGAATCCCTCAACGAATGCCCTGACCCAGCCTAAATCGTGCGATTCTGGGGCTGCCAAACTACTAGGGAGCCAAGAGAGTGCACCGATCCCCATGCACACCAGGGGCCAGGACCCAAGAGCGGGCAGAACACGCACAGCTGGACTCAGGGGATCGTACTCACGAGGGGTGCAGGCCAGGCGCGCGTCCCTCCAGGGTGGGCTCTGCATAACTCCTGGCCAGAAGATGGGCGTCCGGCCGGGCAGCTCGGCCAGCGGCTTGGGGTACCGACCTACGGCGGCCACGGCCGCAGCGCTGGGGCTGAAGTAGAGCCCGGGCGGTGGCGGCGGCGGACTCAGGCTGCTGAAGCGGGGCAGGCCGGCCAGCAGCCCCGCTGGGGATGAGGCAGCGGCTGCTGCAGCCGCGGCAGCCGCGGCAGCCGCCGAAGCGGAAGAAGCGGAGGTGGACGAGGAAGAGGAGGAGGAGGACCCCGAGGGCGAGGCGGAGGGCAGGGCGGCCCCAGAGGCCACCGGCATGGAGGGCCGGCTCAGGATGTCGTTGATGCCGTGTGGGGTGGCGGCTGAGAGCTGCTGTGGGGGGCTGCCCAGGGACGAGAGCCCCCCCGCGGTCGGGGGCTTCAGGCTGCCTGAGTTGTGAGCGCCCAAAGGCGGGGAGGGCGACGACGAAGAAGACGAGGAGGACGAGGAGGAGGGGGGGCCGGCGGGCAGCGGGGGGTACGCCGCGGGGTACAGCGGGGTCTTCATTTCGGCCATGCTGTGCAGGGCAGCCAGGGGCGGGCTGCTGAGCAGGAACGCGCTCTGCCGGGTGCCCTCCATCGCCCCCACCGCTAACATCCCACGGCCAGGCCGGAGCCGGCAGCCACACAGCGAGGGCGCCGGCCGGCGTCCCGGCGGGGCTCAGGAGAGTGAGAAGTGCCGAGGGCGCGAGCGTGGAGTTGCTCCGCGCTCCCGGAGGCGACCTGCCAACTGGGCCGAGAACGCCGCCGCCGAGAGTTGCTCTCGAAGCTGCGCAGCAGAAATGTCCAAACACGCCACTGGAGAGGCGGTGGCTCGCGGAGATCAGGGGGCGTCCGGGCGCGTTTGGATGTCCTTTCGCTCCTGGAGTTCCTGGATGCAATCTTGGTCTCTTCTCTCTTCCCCACTTTTCCTTGCCTCTCAATGTGCACTACTTCTCATTTTCTCCCCCCAGAGAAATAAGCAAAACAAAACCCAGGCCGGCCCCAGAGTTTGCAACAAAGTTAAGAGTCACCGAATCTCCGCTTTGATGTTGGAGTGTGGGGACTGGATCGCTTTCTTTGGGGAGGTTCAAAGGACTCCAGGTTCCGCCGGACGCGCTCCTCTAATCTTACTTGGCTGCTCTGCTCTTTCGCGGCGAAGCTGATTCGCACTTGGCGCTCGCTGCGCGCCGGGAGAGAGCGCATCCAGCCCGCGGGAGGATCTCGCCTCTGCGCGGACTTCCTCCGCCGGTTCTGCCCGGGGCCGGTGTGCCAGAAAGGGCAGTGCCACCAATCCCCGCCGCTCCCGGATTCGGCGCGCCAACCCGCCTTCTCCTCTGGGCCACTGGGCACTAGAGTTACAATATTGAAAAGAAAAGCGGGGAGAAAAGAACAGAAAAGAAAAGACTAAGTGCGAAAAGTCTGACGGCTTCGGTTACGGCTCCGCTCGTCTGTCCACTTCTGCAAACGGGCCTGGCGACCCCGCCCCACCCGCCCAGCACCCTCTCTTCTTCTCACTCTCCGCCTTTGCCTCTCCTCTCTCGCATTTCTTCGCGGCTTTACAGGCTTCGTTCTTCTAAGCCCTGTCCTCTGGCCAAGCTGACCCTCTCCAGCGCTTCCACTCCCTCTCTCTGTTCCCTCCTCTCTCCTCTCTCCCTCCGGGCCTGACAGTTCAGATGAAGCTCTCAAAGGTAATAAAACATTTGCATCACTCCCTACCCTTCTTTAGCTGGGGGACAAAAAGGAGGGGGAAGTGGGGGTCCAAAATGAGAACTTTGAGGGACGTCACACGGAGGCGGCCGTGAGGGGCGGGGCCGAGGAGCTGGGTGCAGGCCGGGGGCGTAACCACCGTCTCCAATTGCGCGCAGCCTGGGACCTCGCGTCGCCTCCTGGGCGCGCCCACCCCGGAGCGCCGCGCTCTCTGATTGGCTGAAGAGGACGAGCCGTAGTGCCGCGCCCGCTTGGTTCCCGCCTCCTCCCGTCTCCGTCCCTTCTGTGGGTGGGGCCAGGGGGCGGGGCCTGGCGAGTGGTGCGGTTCCGCCTTGGGGCCAGGGGACGCCTCAATTAATTGTGTTAAATAAAATGGAAAAGTGGCGGGGGGAGCAGAGACGAAGAGGGTATTACTTTTTAAAGAGAAGAATAATGAAAACCCAGACCTTTTATGGAAAAGCAGTTCATATTCTTCCCTCGCCTCCCCCCTCGCCTGCCCGCGTCACCCTACCCACCCCCCTTTCCCCTACGAGCTCGCGACGCCTCACCTCGAACAGTCTGGTCCCTTGTAAAATGGAGCTAATGGAGCGGGCAGCCGGCGCAGCCCTGGCCTAGCTCCTTCTTTTGAAGGGATTAATTAAAGGCCATCTGGGCTCTCTCAGAATTGTGTAAATTAATTTGTTGCTCCTTAAGCCTATAGATGTCCTTAATCCCCTAGTAGGCCGAAGGATCGTCCTCGTCCATTTTTGCCACCTCCCTCTTTCCCTCTCTGTTCTTTCTCGGTTACTTTTCTTTTCATTCCTAGGTCCCTTCGCAATGTTATAATTTATAGATTTACTCAACACACAGAGAACGGAATCAGTTTAATAGGAATATTTGTTTCTCATGTGATGTTTAGACCTGAGAGGAGTGAGCTCTTTTTTTTTTTTTTAAGTTTTCCTTCTTTTGATTATTGTTGCTATTTGTTCTGAATTTACACGGGAGCAGAATCTCCAAAATTGGAGTCTATATACAGAAGCATGTAGGTACCCCCTGGAGACTGTAAGTTTTTGAAAACCATCTCTGAACCTGTAGCTCCTTGCCCTCAACTCCAGGGTTGCTTTGAGAGATGGAGATGTCCAGACTTCCAGGCTGTGGTGATCGGACGTCTAAGATTTAGGAGTTGGAGAGTGGTTTCCTTTATTCCCTCTCTATCTTCCATCCCCGGTCCCTAGTAAAATGATCTTGAAATTGCCGGCAGGGTTGAGCTGTACAAGTAGAAGGAGGAAGACCCCTGCACATTCTGAGATTTCAGGATGTTGAAGTAACACACCATTGAGGGGTGGTCATTAGAGCAATTTGGATGAGATCATCAAGTCCAAACCCAATTCTTAGAAAATAGAAATAAATATCTCAAGAATAAAATTTGAGTGGCATGACCCATGGGTGGAGTTTGGCTGTGAGTGCCAAAGCACTCATATGGGTCAAAGCCCCAAAACCCAGGAGGGCTTATTCCATTTTGATAACCCTCATTTCTAACACTTTGCTTTTTTAAGAGTGGCAGCTTGAGCTTGAGGTTTTTTGGTTTTGGTTTTGGGGGATTTTTTTTTTTTTTTAGTTTTTTAAGTTGTCTTTTAAAAATGTTTTTGTTTACCCTTTGCCACTTTTATTATTCATTTCTGAAATCGAAGTAATTTTGTTCTTACTTGGTTCCCTCTTTCCTCTCCACCCTTGTGCATTAACTTCAAGACTGAGCTAAATCCATCACTTCACAGACATTAAGAATCTGACCTGCGGGAAGATGAATTCTTTCCTCCGCATGGATTATGCTGAGTCGGGCAAGAAGAGAGTTCCTGCAGGACCGTCTGCATTTTCTTGCGGGGATGTTCTGCTGGGCCGTGGGTCTAAACCCCAACACCCTGCCGTTTTGGCCAGAAGACTGCGACAGAAGGATGAGGTAGCCCCGGCCCCTGTGGCTTAGCTGCTGGGGCCCCTCCGCCTCTCGCTTCGTTACAAACGAAACTTTTTCTTGCCTTGAGAGATCCCAATTGGCGGTGACACACAATCTCCCTCCTGGACCCCGCTACTGGGCCACCAGCGATCTCCTCATATTCCACCAGGACACCGCATTCTCAAGAACTAGGTAGGAATGGAGGGGGGAGGAGGCTGGTGATCCCCAAATATTTCAATATCCGAAAGAGACCTCCCCTTTATTTCATGTAAATATTGTGACCTGCGAAAGAATTGGATATTTTTCTTTTTTACTTGTAGTATCTGATATGGGGAGGGGTGAAGTAAAGAAACAGAAAACAGAGAGAGAGAGAGAGAGAGAGAGAGAGAGAGATTCAACTCAACCAACTCGGGTCAACTGACTTTGGTAAATAGTTGCAAAGCTGGGTGCAAGGCGTCTCCACCGTTTGCTTTTACTTATCATTCACATTGAGGAATTAAAATAGCGGCATTTTTTCTTAACTGTTACAATAAACAAACTCTGGGGTCTGTGTACCTCGATCCCCGGGGGGCGGGGGGTGAACCCTGGGCGCCTGAATCCCGCGTGGGGCCGCTCATATTCCAGGCGCACGCTGCGCTGCGCTGAAGGAAAGCGGGTGCCTCCAGCCTGGTGCTGGTCGTCATCGATCTGCTCCGTCTGTCTCCAGCTGGGAGTGGAGAGAGCCAGAGGCGTCTTCAGAGGGGGGTGGTCTGCTTCTGTCACTCGTAGGGAGAGATGGCCCTGCCCCTGCAGGAGCATTACCACCTTGGAGGCTGAATGTTGGAAGAGCGGATCCTGACACTGACCAGGGAGGCCAGTTTCTGATTCGCGCGGTCTTACACGCAGCTTACAAACGCCCTAGAGTCAGGACTTTCCCTCAGGGGACCCCCAGGACCCGCACGCCTTTCTGCCCACGACCTAGTAAAGTCAGACATTTCCAAGTCCAGCTAGGAGTAGATGCTAGGAATAGAACGTGTAACACGTGGTCGTCCCCTCGCATCTCTGCACAGTACATATATTGCGGGGGGGGGGGGGGGTGCTGTGTTTGAAAGCGAACGATTTGCATTTTAATTGAAAAATTAATGAAAGAGTGAAGCGTGTTGGCATATTCTGAGGTTGCAAAAAGAGCTAAAATGGTAGGGATGAGGAAGGCGACGCGCCTCCCTTGACTTTCTTGAGCCCCTGAACAAATGGACCTGTTTTCAAGTTACTGTTGTTCGCCTGCTGCTACTGTTACGAAGCCTGCGCGATCCTCTTGACCACCCTATCCCTCGGTCTAACCCTTCACTCAGAAACGCCTAGCGCATTTTGATACTTCTGCTTTAAGTTAAAGGAATAGCCACTAAATTCAGGGTAACTCGCAGAAGGAATGCAAATGAAATCTCAGCTAAATGTACTAAAATCCAGCAGTCGGGAATGAATGGTAACTCTTCTTCCCCAAATATATCAAATGTCGGGGTACTGAAATGTAGCCACAAGAAGCCTATTCTATACTCGCAAAAGGCCCGGGACTCGGGCGGGAGGTGGCGGGTATGGAGGGAATTACGTGTGTGTTTCAGGCCAAAAACCTGTCTGAAATGTGTTTGCTTGAATTGCCTAGATGACTTCTTTAATGACTCCACTTCGCCAGCGAGTGGGGCCTGTACCGGCTGAACCCGGAGGCTGGCTGGGTTTATGTTAGTGTTGTAAGAGGGGTCGATCCGGCGGCTAAGTACAAACACAAGGGAGAAAGAAGAATGTCGGCAAGCTTGAAACAAGCCGGTCTCCGAGAAGGAGAGCAGGGGAAAGGGTGCGCATGTCTGTCCTCTTGGCCTCCTGTAAACGAGCAGGAGCTGGACCCTTGGTTGCTTCTGCTGACCAGCGACTAGAAAGATGGTTTGGGAAGCGTTGGAGCGGGGAGGGGGCCTAGAGCACTGTAGGATCCTGCGGTCCGCGCTCTCCCAAGGAGGAGGCCAACACAAATAGGGGAGGGAAGTGACTGGGATAGATGTGGAATCCACTACCCAAGAGATCTCGAACCCCAAGCGAGAACATCCCTCAGGGATCTTCCAAGCGGTAGCATGGACCTCCTGCTGCACAATCGCAGAATATGTACTCAGTTCTCTTGGGGGATACGTGCACTCTGAAGCGAGGGTTCTGAAATGTCCCAGAAGATGGAGAATATAGAGCCCAGAAATGCCCGCAATATCAAAACCCAAATTCAGGAATGAAAGAGTAAATGCAAGAAAACACCAAATTCCTACTGGTCTTGAACTTCAGCAAAGCACATATGTATATATATGCATATGTGCATATGCATATGGGTATATGTCTGTGTGTGTGTGTGTGTGTGTGTGTGTGTGTAAAATCTCCTCCCCTCCAGCATTTTCCGCAGGGACCCCTGGACTCCAGGGAACCCCTTTGCTTAGGAGTATATTCTGGAAAACGGGATCGGGTGTGGAAATCATGAGCTTGAAGGAATGTCTGTAGATTCCTACACGTTCCTTAAGGAATAAAGTGCTGGTCCGGTGTGATCCAGCAAATTAAACAGTGTCTGGTGTGAACAGCCATGAAAAACTTTCACCTGTATAAATAACATCCACTGAACGTAATTTAGGTAATTTTAAACGAGTCTGTAAGTTAGTTTTTCTTTATGTCCTGCTTAAAGTTGTTGCCTCTGACTTGGGTGTGTCACACACGTGCGGCTCCTGATTCTTCGTGGAGAAAAAGTTCTTTCATTTGAGTCGTTGCTTGGTTTACAAGTAAGTGTCTGGGTCCTTCTCAAGTCCCTTTTAAAGAAACCCTGAGCAGCTACCGCCCTCTTGTGGAAAAACTTCTTAGCGTTTCCTTCTGTGTAGGGAAGACCAGCCTCCCCGGTTGTTAAGTGCTGGATTTATTATGTCAATGAGGTGGTCGGCCTTTGTTTCACAGCAGCGTTCGTTGATTAGCATTTACTTAATTTTTTATCGGAAACGCCAAATTGATAAAATGAAGTGTGGGTCTGACAGTTCTAGCTTTTTCAAATAGCAAAAGCTCTCTAAAATGAACATTTACATTTTAAATCGTTCTTCCTCTCCTACCCTTCTTTACGCTCCACTATTTGCCGCAATGGTGATATAACAAACTTCTATTTTTATTTCTATTTTATTGAAATTATTTTAATTTTCTACTTTTCTTCCCCGTTTACCAAAACAATGCTGTGCCCACTACAGAACACATGGAAAGTGGAGACAATTATAAAAACACAAAGAATGGCCCGTAATCCCACCTTCAGGGGCAAATGCTTCTGATATTTGGCCAATGTGCCTGCTATCTTTTCTCCAGGCTTTACGCTATGCTTTGTTTTAATGGTTGAGATCATATTGAGTATATAATATTGTATCCTTAAGCCCATTTTAATAACCTGCTTTATTCACTTATTGAAGCAGATACAACTCAGCACTGAAGTCTCCCAGACTTAGTCTTCTGTGAAGTGAAGGGCCCTGAACATGTGTTAGAAAGTCCTGGATCCAACAAAAGTAATCATGCACTGCACAGAGGCAATGTGCTCCAGTGCCAGTGTTTCTGCCCTGATTCTTCCACTCACCATTAACCCCGTCAGCTCCTCAGGCACTTTGCCATTAGTTCTTAGAATTTTATGATATAATAATAATAATAATAATAATAATAATATAATAGCTAACACTGAGTAAACACTCTGTGTTTGAGTACTTTACTGTTCTGAGTACTTTATCATATAAATTCAATAGCAACTCTGAATCTCTGAATTAGGTACCACAACTGTCTCCATTTATAAGGATGGGAAAAGATGATGAAAATTAAAGCCCAGAAAAGTTAAGTAACTCACTTAAGATTACATGCTACTAACTGGGGAAGATGGGGTTTAAACCTCTGGCAGTCTAGCTCTAAAATCTATTCTTTTAACCACCATTTTAAACTGCCCCTCTGACAAATAAAAAAAAATTTAATGCATATGAAAGCAGTCTGAATATTGTAAATTGGTAAGCAAATAGAAAGTGAATCTTGGCATATTCCATCACAGAAAAAAAAACACAATTCACATTTCTTAGATAAGAAAAACATTCAAATGGGTTTGGGAGCTTCTTGAATTCCTTTTTAAATTATTCAAATAAAAATGTAATTCCTAAAAATATTAGGCCTTAGTTTACACACAAGACAAATATTTGAGTTTCAAAATAATTTTGATTTTAGTAACTTTTAATTAACAGATTTTATTTTTAGAGCAGTTTTAGGTTTTAGGTATTTTAATTACTTTTTAACTTTAGTTTTTTTTTTTAGCATACATACACCTCAGCTTCCTATCTTTGTTCCCTGTTCATAGATTTGGTTCACAGATGGTATAGATTGTAGTTTAAAAAGCCAGTCAAAGGCCAAGTAGCCTTCAAAATAAATCAATCATCCTGGCCATTTTACCCTGCGAAATTGCCAAGGATGTAGGTATCCCCTTGGTCACCAAGAATATCTCCTGTTACTTGGGATACTTGGGGTGTCATGGAGTAATGAGCAAATTGAAGTGGTACTAAAGCCATTTTACATCAGTACAGTATAGCTATCAACCAACCAGAAGTGATACTCTGTCTATTAAAATGAATGTAATGTTCATCAGCCTGGAATTCAGCAACGTTATCAATTTCTGATTCATGCTCTATAGCCTCCTAGCTGTGATAGTAGGTAAGTTATTATTATTTTTTTAATAGAAAACTGGCACTCTTGAAGAGATACTGTGTCTAGTGCATTTTCCTCCCTAGGATTGTCTTGTAGAGGTGATCTTGCAGCTATTGTAAACCCCTGCATATATATGGATGAGGTTTCCTCAAAGGATGTGGACCTTCCTCATCTTAATTATTAATGGGAGAGCAGGAAGGAAGAAAGAAGGAAGGAGGGAGATACTTGAAGGCAGGCCTTAGATAATTAGAAAAGAGGAAATGTTTATCTCAGTGTCCCTTGGTTTCGTGTGGATTTCGAGCTCTCCAAGGTGTTTTTAAGGGAGAGGTTAAAAATAAGCACTATCACCAGAGACAAAACTTGATCTTGGAAGGTGGAAACTCTGTGAGGAATCCCAAATTGACGATGAGTACATTGTATAAATTAGTTTATCTAGTTTTATGATACCCATTTTTACACTTCAGTTTTCTCTGGACTATTAGTAAGGCTTTGTTTAAATGTTCTAGTGTGGTCTAAGAATTGCTCCTAAAAAAGTACAAATCCACTTTCCGCGTTTGGACAGAATATTAGAGATCTGTGCTTCTCCGAGGCTGTCTAGGTCAGCTATCCAGGTACTTCTCCCTGCCAGCACAGAAGCATTGGCCCACTTTAGTAAGGAGAGCACTAGCATAGTCTAAGATGTTACAATTTCTGTTTTTCATAGAAATGTGCAGTCCCCTGACAGGTTAAGAGATAACAAAACAATGAGAACAAGGACCACACTGGTTTAAAACAAGGTTGTTAACCCTACTAAAACTATTGTTACCTTTTTATAACAAATATTTGGTAATGGCTCTTTTACTACTCTGAAATTATATTCATAGGTAATGTAATCTACCCACCCACATAATTTCCCAAAAAAATCAATACAGAGCTTGACCTATAAGACAAAGGAGAAATAAAAGGAAAATTATTTATAAGGATATAATATATAATACTATATGTAAATGCACAGGGACTGTCTACACTGAAGACAATGAAATAATCAGACATACATATATATAGAATCATAATAAATGCAATCACTGCAAATACAGGCTGATTACGGAGTTTCATATATTTTTTTAATATGTAAAATTTATTTTCAAGTTGGTTTCCATACAACACCCAGTGCTCATCCCAAAATGTGCCCTCCTCAATACCCATCACCCACCCTCCCCTCCCTCCCACCCCCCATCAACCCTCAGTTTATTCTCAGTTTTTAAGAGTCTCTTGTGCTTTGGCTCTCTCCCACTCTAACCTCTTTTTTTTTTCCTTCCCCTCCCCCATGGGTTTCTGTTAAGTTTCTCAGGAGTCACATAAGAGTGAAAACATATGGTATCTGTCTTTCTCTGTATGGCTTATTTCACTTAGCATCACACTGTCCAGTTCCATCCACGTTGCTACAAAGGGCCATATTTCATTCTTTCTCATTGCCACGTAGTACTCCATTGTGTATATAAACCACAATTTCTTTATCCATTCATCAGTTGATGGACATTTAGGCTCTTTCCATAATTTGGCTATTGTTGAAAGTGCTGCTATAAACATTGGGGTACAAGTGCCCCTATGCATCAGAACTCCTGTATCCCTTGGGTAAATTCTTAGCAGTGCTACTGCTGGGTCATAGGGTAGGTCTATTTTTAATTTTTTGAGGAACCTCCACACTGTTTTCCAGAGTGGCTGTACCAGTTTACATTCCCACCAACAGTGCAAGAGGGTTCCCATTTCTCCACATCCTCTCCAGCATCTACAGTCTCCTGATTTGTTCATTTTGGCCACTCTGACTGGCGTGAGGTGATATCTGAGTGTGGTTTTGATTTGTATTTCCCTGATGAGGAGCGATGTTGAGCATCTTTTCATCTGCCTGTTGGCCATCTGGATGTCTTCTTTAGAGAAGTGTCTATTCATGTTTTCTGCCCATTTCTTCACTGGGTTATTTGTTTTTCGGGTGTGGAGTTTGATGAGCTCTTTATAGATTTTGGATACTAGCCCTTTGTCTGATATGTCATTTGCAAATATCTTTTCCCATTCCGTTGGTTGCCTTTTAGTTTTAGTTTTGTTGATTGTTTCCCTTGCTGTGCAGAAGCTTTTTATTTTCATGAGGTCCCAATAGTTCATTTTTGCTTTTAATTCCCTTGCCTTTGGGGATGTGTCAATGATTATGGAGTTTCAAATATTATTAGTGGCAATGACATTTGTGTGTTGATTTTCAGAAATGGTGAATAATTCTTGAATGAAACAAAGTCTGTCCTTCCCTTAGTTTGCAATGGAAGTTACCTTCTTGGGTAAGTCAGTGTTTATTGAAACCATATAAAAATTCTTTGTGTTTATATATAAAACAGTGAATTCTGGGCTCAATAATAAGTAGATTTTTCACCTACATAAATGTTTATTGGGAAAATTGAAATTTTTACTTTTTGCATCAATATTCCATGTATTATAGGACATCTCACCTCCCTGGGCCCTGCCCATTAATGACGTATTGCTCCCTAACCAATCTGACAAGGGAAAAGCATCTACAGATTTGCCAAATTCCCCCAATGAAAATCACTGTTTAAGAACTTGAAACACCTTAGAAAGCATTTAAATACATAGTAAGATTACATAGCATTATCACATATATTTCATTTAATCCTCCCCCAAACCCATGAGAAGTACATCATTACTGTCATTTATTGATGAAAAAAATTGCAGCTCCAAAAGGAGATGTGAAAACTCAAAGCCATTCACCACAGCACATCTTTATCATCTCCTGTACTCATCAATCTGGAGCATATAGACAGATGGAATAAATGATAAAAGTCTGCATATAGCCCAGAAAATTCCACTGCACCTAGCTTGGCTCTCTAGACCTGGACTGTGCAATACAGTAACCACTAGCTCCAGGTGACTATTTAAATTTAAATTAATTAAAAATAAAATGAAAATTAAAATGTAGTTCCTCAGTCACACAACCACATTTTAATGCTCAATAACCACATGTGACTAGTGGCTGCCATATTGGACAGAATATTTCCACCATTGCTGAAAATTTTGTCAGGCAGCACTGCTATATTATTCCAATTTATTGTTAAACTTTCTATTGCCTCCATAAGGCCCACTCTCCCCTCTAAGCTGCTAACAGTCTTACACACACACACACACACACACACACACTACACTCAGCTCTTTCTCCACACCTTGGTTTATGCTGTTCTGTGCCTAGAATGTCCCTATTTTTCACTATCGCATCTATTTGCTTACATTTTTATCTCCCTACCGGACTATATACTTCTTGAGATCAGGACCATACCTTATTCATCTTTACATCCCCAGTACCCCACACAGTACCTGGCACATGGTCGGAGCCTATCCTAGGCTCAATCAATACTACCTTGCATGCATTTTCATTTTGATCTTCATCTTTCAAGGTAATTGAAAATGAAAATACATGTGCTCCCATATAGAGTGGATATAACTACAATTAATCTTGAAATCCAGGTTATGAATTAGATTTAAATGAAAGTATTTGGCATTTACTAACTCCCGTCTGTGTGCCCAGTACTATCGTGGAAATTTAGTAGATATAAGAAGCATAGGTCTTGCTCATGACAGTCCATTGTCCTTGGAGAAACCAAGTACATACAATATTTGAAATGCCTGGAGATAATTAAGCAATATTTAGTAGAGTTTGTGATTTAAAAGTGTGAAATGTTTCAGGAATACAGAAGTATACAATGTTATTAAAGAGTGGTGCTTGGAAGAGAAAGCTTTTTGAAAAAGGGCCAGTCACTTACATTGGGTCTTAAATGAAAGCAAGATTTGCATTAAAAAAAAATGAGAAAGAGAATTTGGTTTTAAAGAGGAGCATTGTACGTAGAAAGAGAGCATGTAGTCAAGAAATCAAGAAAGAAATGAATGTGATGTTGGCAAGGGAGGAGATGATACAAAAATACATTGTAGCATTTACTAGGTGCTTATTTTGTGCTCTTGACATAAATGGAGAGATGAGGAAAGGGCATTGCTTCATAGAAGTGGACACTTTGAGTTCTTACTGAAAATATGAGCTTTCCTCAAATTTCCCTCTAATTGTGCCAAATATTTGTGTTCTTTCCATTGGTATTTACCTACTATTCCCTGGATCCATTTTTGCATGATTTGCCTGCCCACACCTCAGTCAGGTGGGAAAAAAACAAAAACCAGAATGGAGTCATATGACACTGGATCGGGCCAAGGGAGAAACCAGAAGCACCTCTCCCAGCCCCATGGGATAGTTAGACTTAAAACACGTGGAGATAATGTACTGAAATTAGTAGTTAAGGACGCTAAACCCCACAGGAATAAGAACAGAGAGATTCAGGGTTCCTAAGCCACATTTGAGAATCCTACTTCAGGAGTCTCAGCCAAAGACAAATAAAGTTGTTCAGACCACTAAGGAACAAACGTCATGTCATATAAACAGCCACAGTTCCCAGGTTTGGGGCCTCTCTTCAGTTAGGAGTAGCCTGGATTAGGATTAGGAGTCCCAGAATAGCATGGGTTATTTAATCTTGGAAGATCTAATGTTTCTCATCTTTAAAACATTGATGAGTGAAGGAGAGAGCTGACTTAGGTCATTTCTATGGTGCCTTTTGATGCCCATATTCTATGGGTCTAATAATCAACCAACATCCAGGTCTATGCAAAAGAGCAATCTAAAGGCTGACATAAAGCAGACTGCAGGGCTAGAACTAGGAACCCAGTGAGGAATCCCAACAGAGTCCAAAGAAGGGCAGAAATGAAAATACTGTTCACCAGCTGCTGTGGGTTGGCTTCCAGAGGGCTGGCTTTCTGGGGGGCTGCTACTCGCTGGCTATATGCAATTTCTGCACTTGGAGCAGTGCAGCACACTTGTGATCACAGCTCATTTAGGCACTCACTTTTAACTTAACACTGTTTACATTATGCTGATGTATTACAGCCACGTCAGTCTGCACAGCATTTACTTCTCCAGCATTCTAAGACCTGTGACAGCGGTGGCTCATTCCTTAAGAACTCTCCACCATAATTCCTTCCCAATTATTTATTCTTTAAAAGAATTATATTACAGGCAAGAGATCTCAAAGACTTACGAAGGATGGCATCACTGCTTATCTGCAGTTTGGAATATGAAGAGATACATGGGCAGATACAAAGATGTTTCAAATATTTTGAGAAAGAATTCAAAATATGTTTCTACATTTTAGATGCAAATCAAGCCCAGAAATGGAAGCAAGGGTGATATTAGAGTTTCATAAAATAACTTGCATTTCTAAAATTTCTGGAATATAGTGAGCAGAAAGAGCACTTTATTAGAAATTGGAATCTTAGGGGGCGCCTGGGTGGCTCAGTCGGTTGGGCGTCCGACTTGGGCTTGGGTCATGATCTCATGGCTGGTGGATTCGAGCTCTTTGTCGGGCTCTGTGCTGACAGCTCGGAGCCTGGAGCCTGCTTCGGATTCTGTGTCTCCCTCTCTTTGCCCTTCCCCCACTTGCACTCTGTCTCTCTCAAAAATAAATAAACATTAAAAAAAAAAGAAATTGGAATCTTAGGTTCTAGTGCTCAGTCTGGTTTTCCTCATCCTTAAAAAAAAAAACAAAAACAAATTAAAACATATATCTATTCAAAAACTTTTATGCTAATGTTCACAAGTAGTATTATTCATAATAGCCAAAAAGTGGAAGCAACCCACATGTTCATCAACTAATTGATGGATAAATAAAATTTAACACATATTCACATAATGGAATATTATCAGGCAATAAAAAGGTATGAAGGACATGCTTCAATATGGATGAACCTTGAAGACAGTATACTAAGTGAAGAAGCCAGTCACAAAAAACTGCATACAATATGATTCCATTTATGTGAACTGGGCAGAACAGGTAAATCCATAGGGACAGAAAAATAGATTAGTGGTTTCTTGGCAATGGGATAGGGTGAGGAAGCAGAAATGGGGAATGACTGCTAATGGGTACTGGGGGTTCTTTGGGAGATATTGAAAATGTTCTAAAATTAGATTGTGGTAATGGTTGCACGACTCTGTGAATATACTAAAAACCTCTGGATTCATTCCTGGGATGCAGGGCTGGTTCAACATTTGCAAATCAATCAACGTGGTACATCACATTAATAAAAGGAAAGATAAGAACCATATGATCCTGTCAATCGATGCAGAAAAGGCATTTGACAAAATTCAGCAACGTTTCTTAATAAAAACCCTCGAGAAAGTCGGGATAGAAGGAACATACTTAAAGATCATAAAAGCCATTTATGAAAAGCCCACAGCTAACATCATCCTCAACGGGGAAAAACTGAGAGCTTTTTCCCTGAGATCAGGAACACGACAGGGATGCCCACTCTCACCGCTGTTGTTTAACACAGTGTTGGAAGTTCTAGCATCAGCAATCAGACAACAAAAGGAAATCAAACGCATCAAAATTGGCAAAGATGAAGTTAAGCTTTCACTTTTTGCAGATGACATGATATTATACATGGAAAATCTGATAGACTCCACCAAAAGTCTGCTAGAACTGATACATGAATTTAGCAAAGTTGCAGGATTCAAAATCAATGTACAGAAATCAGTTGCATTCTTATACACTAATAATGAAGCAACAGAAAGACAAATAAAGAAACTGATCCCATTCACAATTGCACCAAGAAGCATAAAATACCTAGGAATAAATCTAACCAAAGATGTAAAAGATCTGTATGCTGAAAACTGTAGAAAGCTTATGAAGGAAATTGAGGAAGATATAAAGAAATGGAAAAACATTCCGTGCTCATGGATTGGAAGAATAAATATTGTCAAAATGTCAATACTACCCAAAGCTATCTACACATTCAATGCAATCCCAATCAAAATTGCACCAGCATTCTTCTCGAAACTAGAACAAGCAATCCTAAAATTCATATGGAACCACAAAAGGCCCTGAATAGCCAAAGGAATTTTGAAGAAGACCAAAGCAGGAGGCATCACAATCCCAGACTTTAGCTGTACTTTAGCTCTACTACAAAGCTGTAATCATCAAGACAGCATGGTATTGGCACAAAAACAGACACATAGACCAATGGAATAGAATAGAAACCCCAGAACTAGACCCACAAACGTATGGCCAACTAATCTTTGACAAAGCAGGAAAGAATATCCAATGGAAAAAAGACTGTCTCTTTAACAAATGGTGCTGGGAGAACTGGACAGCAACATGCAAAAGATTGAAACTAGACCACTTTCTCACACCATTCACAAAAATAAACTCAAAATGGATAAAGGACCTAAATGTGAGACAGGAAACCATCAAAACCCTAGAGGAGAAACAGGAAAAGACCTCTGTGACCTCAGCCGTAGCAATCTCTTACTTGACACATCCCCAAAGGCAAGGGAATTAAAAGCAAAAATGAACTACTGGGACCTTATGAAGATAAAAAGCTTCTGCACAGCAAAGGAAACAACCAACAAAACTAAAAGGCAACCAACGGAATGGGAAAAGATATTTGCAAATGACATATCGGACAAAGGGCTAGTATCTAAAATCTATAAAGAGCTCACCAAACTCCACACCCGAAAAACAAATAACCCAGTGAAGAAATGGGCAGAAAACATGAATAGACACTTCTCTAAAGAAGACATCCGGATGGCCAACAGGCACATGAAAAGATGCTCAACGTCGCTCCTCATCAGGGAAATACAAATCAAAACCACACTCAGATATCACCTCACGCCAGTGAGGGTTGATGCGGGGTGGGAGGGAAGGGTGGGTGATGGGTATTGAGGAGGGCACCTTTTGGGATGAGCACTGGGTGTTGTATGGAAACCAATTTGACAATAAACTTCATATATTGAAAAAATTAAAAAATTAAAAAATTAAATAAAAAATAAAACAGTAAAAAAAAAAATAAAAAAAATAAAAACCTCTGAACTTTAAGTGGATGAATTTTATGGCATATGAAACATACCTCAATAAAACTTTTTTTTTTAATTTTTTTAACGTTTATTTATTTTTGAGACAGAGAGAGACAGAGCATGAACGGGGGAGGGTCAGAGAGAGGGAGACACAGAATCCGAAACAGGCTCCAGGCTCTGAGCTGTCCACAGAGCCCGACGCGGGGCTCGAACTCACAGACTGTGAGATCATGACCTGAGCCGAAGTCGGCCGCCTAACCGACTGAGCCACCCAGGCGCCCCAAACTTTTTTTTTTTTAACATGTATTCATTTTTGAGAGACAGAGACAGTGCAAGCAGGGGAGGGGCAGAAAGAGAGAGAGATACAGAATCCAAAGCAGGCTGTCAGCACAGAGCCCTGTGCGGGTCCCAAACCCACGAATTGTGGCATCGTGACCTGACCTGAAGTCCGACGCTCAACCGAATGAGCTACCCAGGGGCCCCAAACTATTCTTTTAAGAAGGAGATTGTGGGGCACCTGGGTGGCTCAGTCCATTGAGCATCCGACTTCGACTCAGGTCATGGTCATGATCTCATGGTTTGTGGGTTCAAACCCCGCATGGGGCTTTGTGCTGACAGCATGGAACCCACTTGGGATTCTCTGTCCCTCTCCTCACTGCCTCCCCTGCTCATGCTCTCTCTCTCTCAAAAATAAACATTTAAAAAAATAAAAAAGAGAGCGATTGTGTAAAAACACCAAGAGGAAAATGCTCCCTTTGGTCAGGAATCATTGTCATCTTCACCTAAGGAAATTTGCTGGGAGGGAGACGACAAATTGCCAGTAGCTAACAGAATAGATAACAGAGGACACGCGCATGGGAATAACTGCCTTACCAAAGGAAGATTAAAGTAAAACATAATAACACAATACGAAACAATGACCTCAATTTACTTATTCTCCTTCCAGGTTTGCCTTATGTGTCATATGTAAACAAGATGTAATTGGCTTGCAGAAAACAATAAATATGCGTTTCAGATACCTTTTACTGTTTCAGAATCATAGAGTCCATAAATCAGTCCCTGCCTGCCCTAGAGACAAAGAAAAGATATGCAGAGGATTAAAGCCAAGAAGTTCTGATGTCCTACTGGGTGTTAATTCTACCTCTTAATCAAGATCTGACTACGAAAAAGGAAGGCAGAACATAAGAACGCTATAAAGATTTAAAGTTTTTCACTCTTCTCCATAACTCACACTGTAAATACGCTCATTAGGACATTCACTAGAGCAAGAAAATTGAGATGTTGCAAGGTTCTGTATAGCAGAATCTCTGCCAATTAGGATGAACAATCCAAGTCCATATGCTTGCTCTATAAAGCTCTGTAATATCAAGGTACTCCATCCTGCCTCTGCTTCCTCAGAAATAGACTATATTCAAAGAATAGTAAAAAGGGACTTAAAAATACTTAATAGCTTAATCACACTTAGTCATATATTTGTCCAATGCAGATACTGGTTTGCTGGTGATATAGGTATAAGGCATTATCTTGAGCCAAGAAAATGAATCAGATATTTAATGGGTATGTGGAAACAAATTTTCTTGTAAAATTACAAAAATGCAAGCCAATAGTACACTAAATTATAATAAAGTTTTTTGTTAAAATTCTGAGCAGGAATGTTGTACACTATATATGTATCCTTTCCCTGGAAGGATTAGGTATTCTGCAAAAGAATGCTTGAATTCTTTTGCAAAGAATACAGTGTTCATTCTTTTATAGATAAATATACCTTGTAGGCTAGTCTACAGAACAAGGGGATGAATTTTCCCCATTTCATTATTTCTATATATTAAAAGCATGGGGCAAGAAGTGAGACCCTAGTTATCAACTAGCCAGTTCTGTCTAGATATCTAAATTAAAACTGAAAATGCCTTACAGCAGAATATCAGGTCAGAAGCTTAAATCTCTGGAGAGTCAACAGGAGTAGTTCCTACTCTATCTAGCACTACAGTGTTTTATCAATGATTCCTTTTTAAAAGTAAGGCTTTGTCTAGGGTGCCTGGGTGGCTCAGTTGGTTAAGCATGCCACTTCAGCATGGGTCATGATCTCACAATTTGTGGGTTTGGGCCCCACATTGGGCTCACTGCTGTCAGCACAGAGCCTGCTTTGGATCCTCTGTCTCCCTCTCTCTCTTTCTGCCCCTTCCCTGTGTGCACACTCTTTCTCTCTCTTTCAAAAATAAATAAACATTTTTTAAAAAAGTAAGGCTTTGTCTTTGGTTAAAATCAAAAGTCCCTGGGAAGACTGAACAATAAGCCTTAGCAATCATATAAGTCTGGACATAATGAATTTAGCAGGGTATAGGACTTCTTGGCTACATTGAACATCTAAGGGCTGGGGAAAGAGACCATGCTGAAGCAAAGAATCTTTACAAAAGATGGAGTAAGAATAAGGGAGTGGCTCCAATAAGCCTTGACTTCAGAATTACAGAAGTGGAGAACTAAATCACAGAGCTCCCAGGTGCCACATCATTCCAGGGAGTCAGGAGATATGCACAGGAAGTAGGAATATAAAGCCTTTGTACAGTTTCCCAAAGTTAGTAACTTAAGCACACTTCCCCCTCAAAGCCTAGGTGTTCTGTGTGCTTATATTTAGGGACAGCAAGTAAGGATGAAACCTGGCAGACTTCCTACCACTCTTGAGCAGGTCTTGGGGAGAGCTTATCTCCCAGCAGGGCATATTACCTGGTGCGTGTGTCCCTGTGTCCGTGTGTGTATGCACTGGAGAAAGTGGGCATGCAGAGGAGGGAGGCTATTTGGCCTTCCACATACGAAGGGCTTACGCTTTGTTAAGTTACTTCCATAAGAGAACATGTACACAATCACAATCATATACGCCGACCTATGGAAAGCAAAAAGACAATCATCTTTCAATTTTAATCCTGTGTCCCATTACCCAACCACATAGCCTTTGTAGAATCTACATTAATATTTTTAATAAGTCTTATAATTACCCTGTGAATAATAAAAATGCATATGTTAAACATGCTAAATTGTTGAAGGTAAAATATACCATAGTTTTCGTAATCCCATTTTGGAATTCATTTATCCGTTAATATACCAGGAACTTCAAACACTGGAAGCAGCTTGTGCCCCTATCAACCTTTGACAGTTTCTGATGTGATGTGTCAGCTGCTAGGAACAGAGGCAAATAAACTTAACTTCTGGGGTCTGCAGTAATGGAAAAGGGGTAACAGAATTTTCCTGGTCTAAGAAGGGACCCTGGGACTCTAGTAAAAAGATTCTTAGGAGTATCCCTGGCATTATTATTTGGACACTATATCACAAATCTACTTCTGTTTGAATTATCCTAATATTTTCATTTAAAAATGAGTCATTTTTAATTTTTTAAAGTTGTTATTTAAATTCCAGTCAGTCAACATATAGTGTAATATTAGTTTCAGGTATACAATTTAGTGATTCAACACTTCATACAACACCTGGTGTTCATCACAAGTGCTTTTTTTTTTTTTTTTGAGAAAGAGAGGGTGCAAGTGAGCAAGGGGCAGAGAAAGAATCCCATGAGAGGAGAAAGAAAGAGAGAGAAGTGGGGCACACCCGGGGCTTGTGTTTTACCCAAAACGGGGCTCTTGGTCACCCGATGTGGGACTTGAACTCACGATTCAAGTGATGATGACCTGAGCTGAAGTCAGATGCTTAATGACTGAGCCAACCAGGTGCCCACAAGTGCCCTTCTTAATCCCCATCACCTGTTTCACCCATTCCCCTCTCCCACCTCCCCTCTGGTAACCACCAGTTTGTTCTCTGTAGAAAAGAGACTGTTTCTTGGTTTGCCTCTGTCCCTCTTTCCCCTATGTTCATTTGTTGTTTCTTAAATTCCACATTTGCATGAAATCATGTGGTATTTGTCTTTCTCTGACTGACTGATTTTGCTTTGCATAATACTCTCCAGCCCCGAGTAATTTTTTATTTAGATAAATAAGAATTATTTACATAATTTAGATTTCTTGTTTAGATAACCCAGAACACCAATCCTCCCCTTGACTTTAAGGATATAGAATATAGTCTTGTTCTAAATCAGCTAGTTGCTGAGAGGTATAGCACTTCTTAAAGGAGCCTACCGATAACTTGGTTTGTATATATAAAAAGATAACTAGCAATGCAGAGCAGAGGCTAACTGGTAAGTACCATGCCAGTGGCCTGGTCAACTAGTAGTGATGGGAGTTCATTGGGAAGAGAACCTCTGGTTAGAGAGAAAGTTGCAGGTAAGACAGAATTGAATCTAAGCTGGGCCTTTTCACTTTTGAATATGTGTTTATGTGTTGTCCCCTAGACTGCTTGTGCAGTTTTGCAGAAAGCCAGAGGGAAGAAAATGCAATGAAATAGAATGAAGTTTCTAAAGACTGGGTATAGAAAGAAAGAAAGAAAGAAAGAAAGCAAGAGAAAGAAAGAAAAAAGAAAGAAAGAGAACGGATGTTTAGGGTAGGAGAATAGGTAAAAAAAACTTCCATCAGGTAAGCAGGAAATGTCCATTTGATGGAAAGATTTGGGGAAGAGTTGGTAATGTGAGAAGGGAGGAAAGTCAAGAAAGTTGCCAAGGTAAATATGTGAAACGATCAAGAAGAGGTGAATAAAGGGTTCCTTAGCGGTGGGGTGGAGCTACGACTGCACGAATGCTTTAGGGTCCAATGTCCATGACTGCAGCCACCTCCCCAGGACCACTCGTCCTGCACTAGAACCTGGACTGTTGAGGGATTTGTGGATGGCCAGCACTGTGGCCAATGCTGTGGAGGCAAAGGACTGACCCTTGAATCCTTTTTCTTATTGGTCCAATAGTTGGTTCTATCTTTTTAGGGTGGAGGCATGGGCTTGAGGAAGACAGCCTTCTCAGCCTGGCCAGATCTCAGACTTTGCAGAAACTAGAAGTGGCCCAGTAAGTGTGATCATCTTTATTTGCACTTTTTATAAGAGGTATAAAAAGTACTGTTGTAAGTAGCTTATTGGCAACGCTCATCTCTTCCATCAACCAGTTAAAATGCTGTTACTGTTTCTCACTTTTATTATATCAGAATAGTTTAAAAAGTAAAGCTGTGCCCTTGATTCAGGATTGCTGACAAAAGAGTTACATTTAAACCTGTTACTCAGGGAAAATACCTATTGGTTTCTCCTAAAGAGCTTATTATAATGGTGATTCAAGATAGAAATTCCCAATATCCTCTGACTCCCAATCAAGATTCAATTAACAGGAAAGGAGATGAAACATGAACTAGCTCTATAACAGACTCGCATTGCCTTCATCTCCATAGTTAATTGATGTATCACATAATGTACCTCTTTCAGGACCTGAGCTGTTCACCTGCAGAAAGAGTGCCCCCTGGTACTACGTTTGTACACTGCACTGATTACGATATGTAGCTTTTTTTTTAATCACAGAGGAAAAGACTTATCCATTATGTATGACTGAAGCAGACCTACTCTAAGCTATCTATTTATATCACTTCATCCTGACCTTTGCTTCCAAAATTTGTCTACTAAAGCAGCACGCACCAACAGGTGCTCCTTTCTGTAGTTAGGAGAAACTGCCAATTATTTAAAAAGAGATATATTTTCCTGTCAGTTGATTCAAATGCATAAAAAATCCAGTCACCCAAATGACTAAAGATGCCAAGTCACAAATGTGATTAAATTCTGAGTGAAGTGAAACATTATTCAGCCATAAAATACACATGGCCAAGCGAGTCCTACCTCCTCTGTTAATAGGCAGAGAACTGTTGCTGGAACTTGTACCTGAAACACCTGCTACAGAAGCCGGGCAGAGGGTGATGGGACTTATATTTTTAGCCCTAACACCACAGGTACTTGAAATATGGTATGTTTCCACAGCATATTTTGATAACTAATATTTTCCCTTAACAAAGACAAGATAGAATTCGTATCACGTAACTCAGTTTAATGCTAGGCTTAGAATAAATTAGTTTCACAAATGGAATTTTAAGTAAGAGTAAAAGCATTGTTAAAAAACAAAATCACAGCACAAGAAGATTCCTGCACCAATGGAATGAAATCTAATAAAGGCGAGTGTGCACGACACATAGGAATAGAAAAGCAGGCACCCACCAGCATTGTTCAGGAAAGCACAGACATAGCCGAAACCGACCTGCAGACATGAGCTTCCAAGATAACTTGGCCCACCTTATGCACACACAGCTGATGGTCCTTGAGTGGCAGGGAGCAAGGTGAGTTGCTCAGATTCATCTTTCTCGTTTCTGAGTAAAAGTGAAAAACACTCTGAAATCCTCCTTTGAACTTTCCCTCAGTCCAAAGTGCAAATTCTCAGTTTAGAGATTTGAACTGTGACATTTCACATTGCAACCCAGGGCACACACACATGTGGAGAGAGATGGTGTCCTCTAATGTTTTCTATTCTATTTTATCCTTTATCATTCTTTTTAAGTTCTGATGAAGACACATGTTATGGGTTGAATTGTATCCCACCCCAAATTCCTATATTCACATCCTAACCCCCAGTACCTCAGAGGGTGACCTTATTTAGAGATGGTATCTTTATAGAAGTCATTAAGTTAAAATGACATTATCAGGGTGGGCCCTAATCTGAGATGACTGTTGTCCTCCTAACGGGGGAAATTTGGACACAGAGACATGCACAGAAGGAAGACGATGTGAAGAGACACAGGGGGAAGATGGCCGACTGCAAGCCAAAGAGAAAGGCCTAGAACAGACCCTTCCTTCACAGCTTTCAGCAGGAACCAACCCTTCCAACACCTTGATTTCAGACTTCTTGCTTCCAGAACTATAGGATGATAAATTTCTGTTACTTAAGCCACCCAGTCTGTCGTGCTTTGTTATACGTCAGCCCCAGAAAATTAATACAACACACTGAATCAATTTCATGATCCATTAATAGGCCATGAATAGCAGCTTGGAAAAAATGCATCTGGTCTCACCACCCTCTCCAGCATCCTCTGTCCATCTTGAACATGTGTGATGACAGAGAACTCACTACCTTTCAAGGCTGGGCATTTCATCTCTGGATATCTCTGACAATGCCAAAAATCTGATGTCTGTTAACTTTGTCTCACAGCTCGACTGCCATCTTTTGGTCATTCAGTGAAGTCAGATTTCTCCTTATCATGCCAGTCTTTCACCTGGCATCGGTATTCTGGGGCTACCATATTTGTCCCAATGCCTCCTGTATATTCTCTGCTTTCTTTCAAATTGTTTTCTTCCTGTCCTGTGAATGGATACAGACCTATGTCTCTGCCTTTTTTGCTGACCTCTCCTGCAAAGTGGGATCACCTGCCCTTCTTCTGCTGGCCGACACCCAGCCTGTTCTAAAGGCTCGGCCTATCCTCACCTTTACAAATCATTTTTTGATCTTGCCAACTTGGGGCAATCTCTTCCTTGTCAAACATCTAATGCTTTGTGGGGCGCCTGGGTGGCTCAGTCGGTTAAACATCCGACTTTGGCTCAGGTCATGATCTCATGGTCTGTGAGTTTGAGCCCTGCTTCGGGCTCTGTGCTGACAGCTCAGAGCCCAGAGCCTGCTTTGGATTCTGTGTCTCCCTCTTTCTCTCTCCTACCGCCCCCCCCCCCCCACATGCTCTGTCTCTCTCTTCTCAAAAATAAATAAACGTTAAAAAATTAAAAAAAAACATCTAATGCTTTGTGCTAAATAGTAATTAAAGATGGGCTTGTATTTATCAGTGTTTAGGCAAATGGAGTTTTGAGAAGTTACTGAATTTCTCATTTAATAGAGAGAACTTGATGACATGGCAGCTTCAAGCACCAGATCCTGGGTTGACATACTGGAGTTAGTACCTCCTAACCCCCTTCCTTTGTTCAAATCAGTTTTTCCCTAAGTCTTTTTTTTTCTTTTTTTCTTTTCTTTTTTAAAGTAGGCTTCACATCCAGCATGGAGCCCAACACAGGGCTTGAACTCACGACTCTGAGATAAAGACCTGAGCTGAGATCAAGAGTCGGACGCTTAATTGACTGAGCCACCCAGGCACCCCTCCCAAAGTGTCTTTTTTTTTAAACGTTTGTTTATTATTTAGAGACAGAGAGACGCAGAGCATGAGCAGGAGAGGAATAGAGAGAGGGGGAGACACGGAATCCGAAGCAGGCTCCAGGCTCTGAGCTGTCAGCACAGAGCCCCATGCGGGGCTCGAACTCACCAACCATGAGATCATGACCTAAGCTGAAGTCAGTCGCTTAACCAACTGAGCCACCCAGGCGTCCCCCAAAGTGTCTTCTAACCAGACTTCTCTCTAAGTAACTAGAAGGTCTGAATCAACAGGCCAGGAAAGAATTGCATTTTCTCATAAATCTGAAAGTAGGTTGCTGACAGAATTGTGTAGACCCCCAAAGCCTCTCTTCCCATCTGTTTTTTCCCTTCTCCTCTCTCTGTCCTTATTCTATGCACCACCTTGTATGATCTCTGCCCCTTCTGTGGCTATGAAACATTGATGCCTCTCTCACCAGGTCTCTTACTTAAGCTCTACACTCACCTGTCCAATAACTGATCTCATAGGCTCCTCAGACTCCACAGCTCCAACACTGAGCCAATCATCTTCCTCTCTTCTTCAGTATTTCCCACCTCAGGGAATGGTCTAATCATCCACCCATTTGCTCAAGCTAGAAACATGGATATCACTGTAACTCCTTCCCCGCCCCCTAGTCAGCAGGCATAGCTATTATGGATTCCACCATCTTAGTATCTCTTGAATTAACCTCTTTGCATCTTAAACTCTGGCCACTGCCCAAATTCAACCTTTCAGCATGTCTCACCTAGGTTACAGCACCACCCTCACTTGGTCTCTTTGCTTCTGTCTTCCTCCATGCAATTCATGTTTCCCCTGCAGTGTGAGTAATCCTTCCCAAATGTGAATCAATTATATCATTTTTGTACCAGTCAGTGTCCAGCCAAGGAACAAACTACTCTGAAAAATAGATGTAATTTCATACTGAAACTTGGTTACACAGGTGATGAAGGAGCCTAGAAGTCAAAGAAAGGATGGAGAGGCAACATACAGATTAGGATCAGCAGAAGAAAGACCCATTACCACCCAAGCTTGGGGGAGGGACAAAGGGGAATGTGGTTGTTACTGGAGTCCAGAGTCTGTGGTCAGTCAGCACAGGTGGGAATGACATCCAGCCTGTGTAGTGAGAGACAAGGCCACACAGCAGGTATAGCTGCAGCTGGCAATTCTGCCTAAAGTGGAAAGAGTTAAGAAGAAGCACTCTGATGTCTGCCTTCCCACCACCATCCAATTTTCCAACAGGATTTCCCTTTGGCCAAACCCAGCCAGAAGCCAACAGATGCTAGAGCCTGGGAAATGCAGCCTGCAGGGATCAAATGGGGAAGTACAAAGGAAAGGCTATGAAAGGATCTGGAAGCCATCAGGCCCAGCACTGGATGACTCCCTCCCAGAAAAGTGAGTGTCCCATGCCTAAAGCCTTCAGGGAAAAACACATCTGCTTGCTAGGGAAGACAAGGTCCTGTACTCTTACTTTGGCTCCTGCCTGTCTCTTTAGGGTCACCTTTTACCAAGCCTATGAACCCTGGCTTACCCACACACCCAAAGCAGTGCTCCCAGCTGACTGTCTCCCTGCAGTTTTCTAACTATGCTAAGCTTGCTCACCACGAAGCCTTTCTTACTACTACTCCCCCGAACTGGAACCCACTTGCTAACCCTTCCTCACCTTCACACACCAGCTCCCACTTAACACCACTTGTGCTTCCATACACCTGCCAGCTCCCTGGGAAGCCTCCCAGAGCCTCCCACCTCCCACTCTCCCCTATTGGGTGCCCTTTCTATGTGTTTCCATGGCACCCTGTGCTCATCTCCAGCATGGTATTACCCCTAGTTCCCAAAATTGTCACTTTTCCCGTCTTCCTCATTAGAATGCAAACTCTTTAAAGGTAAGGACACTTTCTTATCCTTTCTCCCTCTCAATACAAAGCATAGTGCCTAATACATTTAGTAAATACTTGTTGAATAAATGAATAAATTTGGTTTTAAAGAAAGTTATACTTCACTTAAGATGACAGGGCCAATTCAACTCAAAACTTATGACTTCATTTTTCAACCACAAGGTTTATTTTTAAAATTTACTCCAAATATTTTTAATACTGGAAAAAGTTTCCTTTCTGGATACCAGGGAGTCCCTCCCAGATATTTTTGGAATATGACTTGAAAACTGAAAACCACCTAAAAATAGAAACTAAGAAAGCTAAAGAGTAAGCAGCATTTTAATATTCTCCAAGCTATTTAAGGGTATCATTTTTTTTTAATGAATAGTATTTTACTTAAAAAAATTTTTGTTCCAAATCATAGTAGGGCAGTTGTTCTCAAAGAGTGGCCCATGGAACCCTAAGAGTCTCAAGACCTTTTCAGGGGGTCCACCCGGTCAAAACTATTTTTATAACAAAACCAGGACATGTTGGCCTTTTTCACTGTGCTGACATATATACTTATGGTATAAAGGCAGTGGTGGTTAGACTACTGTTAACTTAAAATGAATTCAGGTCATGGCACCAAACTAGACGAGTAGTCATTTCGTCCTTCACCACCGTGCACTTATAGATAAAGACAAACTAAATAATGACGTTTTTACTTAATAATGTCCTCAAAGAAGCTGTAAAAATTTTCAATCTTATTGATATTGACCTTTGAGTAAATATCTTTTACTGATTCTGTGTCATGAAATTGGAAGTATATGTAAAGCACTTTTGATGCATACCAAAATATGATGGTTGCCTTGACATAGAGCTCGTTTGTGGTTAACTTGTGAGCTGAGCTATACACTTTTCCCTCCCTGAAAATACCATTTTTACTTGATAGAACAATTGATAGACAAACAGACTTAGGTATTTGGCAGGCATTTTCTCAAATATAAACAAGATAAGCCTTTCACTTTAAGGAAAACAACTGACAGTATTTTGTCAATGATAAAATGTAAGATTTCAAGCAAAACTTTTGAATATTTTATTTGCCACCATTAGCTTGACCACTTTTTAATATTCAAAAATTTAATTTAATTAACAATTAAAAACTTTAGATGACATTGGTGATTGGAAAAATGATTCCTGTTGTCATCATAAACTTTTAAATTACCATAAACTTAGTGGTTTAAGCCATCACAAATTCTTGCTTTATTTATTTATTTATTTAATTTTTTTAACGTTTATTTTTGAGACAGAGAGAGACAGAGCGTGAACAGGGGAGGGGCAGAGAGAGAGGGAGACACAGAATCTGAAACAGGCTCCAGGCTCTGAGCAGTCAGCACAGAGCCCGACGTGGGGCTCGAACTCACGGACCATAAGATCATGACCTGAGCCGAAGTTGGACGTTTAACCGACCGAGCCACCCAGGCGCCCCACAAATTTTTGCTTTATAGTTGTGTTGGCTAGAAGTCCAACACAGGTCTCTCTGGACTAAAATCAAGGTAAGGCTGTCTGGAGGCTTCTGGGGAGAAATGGTTCATTTGCTTTTTCCAGATTCTAGAGGCTTCCTTGGCTTGTACCCTTCCTCTGTCTTCAGAAGCAACAACAGAGTGGGGCGCCTGGGTGGCTCAGCCAGTTTAGCATCCAACTTTGGCTCAGGTCACGATCTTGCAGTTTGTGGGTTTAAGCCCCTCGTCGGGCTCTGTGCTGACATCTCAGCGACTGGAGCCTGCTTAAGATTCTGTGTCTCCCTCTCTCTCTCTGTCCGTTCCCCCACAAACTTTCTATCTCTCTCTCTCTCAGAAATAAATAAATATTTTTTTTAAATTAAAAAAAAAAACAGCAACAGAGCATCTCTGACTTCCGCTTCTGTCATCATATGTTTTTCCTCTGACCCTCTCTTCTACACCTTTTTTCCACTTTTAAAGACCCTTGTGATTACATTGCACCTACTAGATTATCCAGGCTAATCTCCCTATTTTGAGCTCAGCTAATTAGCAAACTTCATTTCATCTGCAAGCTTAATTCGCCTTTGCCATGTAATCTAACATATTCACAAACTCTGGGCGTTAGGGTGTGGACATCTTTGGGGAACAATTATTCTATCTACAAGGTAGTGATTTTAACAAACATGATTTTTTTTTTATATTTTAAAATGATGTGTATCAACATTTGAAAGATCTGCATAATTTAGTGAATCAACATTTTTGAAATGGACGAATGATTGATCTTGAAAATCATGCATGGGTAAAAAGATCCATTCAAACTGCAAGATACATGGATTTCAGATTCTAGAGTACAAAAATTTTATTGACATGGTTTCAGATTCTAAATTTCATTCATCTTTAAGAAACTAGTACTTGTTGAGTTTTGATGTGCCATCAAAGAAGAATATATACAATTATCTGAAAAGGCTACTAAGCCACTCCTCTTATCCAATTACATATCTGTGTAAGCCCAGATTTTCTTCATGTAATTCAACCAAAACAACAGTATATTGCAACAGATTGAATGGAAAAGGAGATAAGAGAAACTAGATACCTTCTGTAAAGCCAGACTTTAAAGAGGGTTACAAAAATATAGAACAATGCCACCCTTCTCACTAATTTTTTTGAAAAAATGATTATTTTCATAAATATGTTATCCATATTAACATGTTATATGTTTATTATTGTTACTTCTAAATGGATTAATAAATTCACATTTTTAAGTTCCTAGTTTTCATTTCTAAAACAATGTATATTGATAGACATAACTTACAAAAGCAAATGCTTTTTAATTTTTTAATTACTTTATTTTTTTATTTTTAAAAGTTTTTATTTAGGAGGCACCTGGGTGGCTCAGTTGGTTAAGCATCCGACTTCAGCTCAGGTCATGACCTCACGGTTTATGAGTTCGAGCCCCACGTCAGGCTCTGAGCTGTTAGCTCTAACGCTCCCCTGCCTGTGCTCTCTCTCTCGCTCTGTCTCTCTCAATAATAAACATTAAAATTAAAAAAAAAGTTTTTATTTATTTTTGAGGGAGAGAGACAGAGACAGAGACAGAGACAGAGACAGAGTGAGCAGGGAAAGGCAGAGAGAGAGAGGGAGACAGAGAATCTGAAAGCGGGCTCCAGGCTCTGAGCTGTCAGCACAGAGCCCGACATGGGGCTCGAACTCACAAGCTGTGAGATCATGTCCTGAGCTGAAGTCAGATACTCAACCGACTGAGCCACCCAGGCGCCCCAGCAAAAACTTTTTAAAAAAAATGTTTATTTATTGTGTGAGAGAGAAAGAGTGCATGCATGGCATGCGAGCAGGGGAGGGGCAGAGAGAGAGGAAGAAACACAATCCGAAGCAGGCTCCAAGCTCTGAGCTGTCAGCACTGAGCCGACGTAGGGCTCAAACGCTGAGCCAAAGTCAGACACTCAACCAACTGAGCCACCCAGGCACCCCTGAAGTCCTCAGTAATTTTTAAGAATATAGTGGAGTCCTGAGACCAAAATGTTTGAGGACTGCTACACTAGAGTAACAATTTTTCTAGTAAAAGAGAATATGTGATCTTTAAATTATACTCTGTCTTGGGATGTTTCCTTATCCTCTCATGGCCCCAGATTCCTCATCTATTACCTAGAGAGAGTACTGCCTATCCATGAAAGTTGTTGGGAGGCTCAAAAACAAAAATAATGTATGTAGGAGGGCTTTTCAATATACTGTAAATTGTCTTATACAAATGACAGCACTAAAGGAGAACTTGATAGGGTAACTTTATTTCTCCCTCCAGCTTCATCATCCCCACTCTCATTTCAGCTCAAATACAACTAAGGTAAAATCATAATTTTTGCTATAAAAATGCAAACTTACCTTATTCTTCTTCCAATCAAACTGTTACTCCCAAAACCTTTCTCCACAGACATCTTATACGTTCTCTGTTCTAATTATTTCTCTACTCAATTCTATACCTTCCTCTATTTTATTTATTAATATTTTACAATATTGTGTATATACAAGAATTTGTATGCTCAGTGACTGACTTGTGCAATCAATAATTCATTCAGTAAATATTTAAGTATTTACAAAGTGTCAGGCTCTAAACAAGGCAGTGGAGATATAGCCGGAAAAAAACATACAAAAATCCCTGCCTACAGAGAGCTTATATTCTAAAGGGGGGAGGGTGAGATGATAAATAAGTGAAGGCCAACACTATGTCAGAGGGTGATATGAGCTATAGAGAAAAAGAAGGGACGGGGATAGAGAGTGCAGGGCATTGGTGACAGAAAGAAGGGTGGAATAAATTATGTAACCAGACAAAGGCTTCACTATTATAATGTTATTGAAGATAATATCTAATGCAGTTACCATGGAGAAGATGGTTCAAGGCAAAGAAGACGTTAGGCACAAAGGTCCTGAGGCCTAGTATACAGCAAAGGGTACAACAAGGAAGTAGGATACCTGTGGAAATTAAAGTAGGGAGACAGTAATAGAAAATGTGTAAGAGACATAGTGGTGTGGAGGAAATAGGTGGTGAGGAGGAATTCCTCAATAGATGAGGAATCTGGGGCTTCCCACATCACTATGAAGAGGTTTGAGCAGAGGCCTGCATGACCAGATTCAGGTATTAAAAGAACCATTTTGGCTACAGTGTGGAGAATAAACTGTTGAGCAGCAAAGACAAAGAAAGACCAGCTAGGGGGCTTTGGAAATGATACAGGAGAGAGATCCAAGTGGTAACCATGGAGATGGTGGAAGGTAGGCAGTCTAGATATGTTTTGATGGTAGAAACAAAAGGATTTGCAGGATTGGGTGTGGTTTATAAGAGGATGGCTAAGGATTTGGCCTGAGCAACTGGAATAACAGAGTGGCCTTTCACTGAGATGAGGTGGACTGAAGGAGGGCCAGTTTGGGGGGGGGGGGGGGAGGAATAGCAGTTGTTTTGGACATGTTTATTTTGAGGTGCTTTTTACATCCAAGATGAGGAGATAGTCAAATATGAGTCTGAAATTCATGGGGAGAGGTCTGAACTGGATATAAATTTGGGAGCATCTAAATTTATATGACATTTAGAGCTACTTTGTGACTGAATGATATTATTGAGTTGATGAATATGGATAGAGAAGAGAAGAATTTCAAGGACTGAGACCTGAGCCTTTGAAGTCAAGAATCCAAGGAAGAACAAACATGAAAGACTGAGGAGTGACCAGTGAAGTCTAAGGAAAACCTACAGATTTCTGCGATCTGAAAGGGAACAAGCATATCAGGGGGCACGGAGTGTGTGGTGAGCCATGTCAAATGCTGCTGATAGGTCAAGTCAGATGGAGACTAAGAATTGACACTCAGATTTAGCAAAGGGAAAGTCATTACTGACCTTGACGAGCGCAGGATGGTACTGGCAGAAGCCCTAATGAAGTAAATTAAAGAGAGATTGTGAGGAAGGGAACTAGAAGCAGCAAATAAAGATGACTCTTTTGAGGAGTTATACTATAAAAAGAAACAAAACTAGGAAGAAGGAGAACATGAGATTGAGAGGTTTTGTCTCCTGGAATTTTTTTTATGGAAATGTTTATAAGATGTTTATAGACACTTTATTCATAATTCTTTGTATGCAAATATACAAGGAGCCAAGGTAGGACATAGATGGGTTTTACTCTTGATTTCTCTTTTCATAAACATGGTTAGCAACTGTACAATAAAGAAGGAAAAAAACCAAGCCTTACAAAGAGACCGATACCCCATCCCCCGACATGCAGCTAAGAGGCAGATCGTAATTGGCTTCCGACTTTGAGCACAAATGAACCCAAATGGATTCAACTTTACTGAACTATGTATCGTTTATTTTGTTACTGAAATAAGAGTATCAGGCAACTGGAAATCAATGAATTGATTTAAATATTATGCAAAAGATGGAGCTATTACTATGAGCACATTTTTATGATTTAAAAATCACATTTCAGCATTTTCCTTATGTCAGGGGCTATGACAGGGCAGCATTGATTAACACATTCAGACCCAATCATCAAGAAAAAGACTTGGAACTGCAAATTTCTCTTGTAAAAGATGTCTTCATAGGTACAAACCAAGTTCAAAGTTATTAAATAATGACCACTGGGTTTTGGAGTTTTGGGGCATGTAATTTGTTTTCAAACTTTTTACTATGAAAAATTTCATGATATGCAAAGGTAGGGAGAATAGATAATGACCCTCTCCTGTCTGTATATTGAGGACCAGCTTCAACTGTTACCACCTTGCAGGTAAGCTTCTTTCATCTGTGTCCTCTCCCACTTCTCTATCCTCCAGCATTGGATTGTTTTGAGACAAATCCCAGACAACCTATGATTACATCTAATTATTTCAGTGTGCATGTCTAAAAGAGGAAAAAGACTCTTTTTAAAAAGCCCATTGTATTTTTCACTATATTATCATTTTCACACCTAACAACTAGATAGATTCCTTATTCCATCCAAAAATTCTTCAGTTCACATTTTCTCAAATGTCCCATAAATGTCTTTTTATGTATAATTTATTTGCATCAGGATCCTCACAAGGTCTACAAATGGACACATCGTTTTGGAAAGAGACAAATGGATATTTTTAAGACAGTTTTGCAAATTACCAGCTCTTTAGTGTTATGGTAGATAGTATAAAATTCATTTTGATTGAAATGAGAACAGTGTATTTTTTAAAATATAATTCAATGTAGGGTGTAACGAATCTTCCAAATATTGAAATGCATTTTCTCAAACAAAATAAAAGGTGGAGATACGATTTGGGGCTACCAATTACAAATACATTCATGATTGACATGAAAGTTTTCAGGTGAAAACTTACATCTTATTTTTTTTTTAAATACATATTTCTTTTAGTTGTCATGGCTTTGTGTTGTAAGCTGCAGCCATCCATTCTTCCAGCTGTACTAACATAACCAGCTGAAACATCCTTTAGTCCTTTTCAGTCCAGTCCCAAGAAACTATTCACTTATCCTTCAAAAAGAACCAAAACAAAGCAAATAATCATAATCACATGTTAGAAATTTCTGTGTAAGTAAATTATGACTGATTCTGGTGTTGGGAGGGATTGGCTACAGCAAAACAAGGACCCTATGACCATAACACTTAAGGTATTAAGAATTACGCCAATAACTACTTTAAACATAATTGCACTAACTTGCTGCTTTTTACTGTCACTATCATAGAGTGTCAGAACTGGAAGAACCTTAGGGGTGAAGTAACTGAGGCTAGTGACTTGCCTCGCATCAAACAGCAGAAAAGCTGGCCCCCAAACCCAGGTTACCTAATTACTAACCCAATCCTTTCTCCTGCTGCGATGTCACACTGAGTCCCTAATTGCCAAATTGTTTCTGATTCAAAGCCACTCCTTTTCTGTTAAAAGTGTCCCCTCCTCTTCGTGGATTAAGACTTGGGAGAACAACTTTTAAATTGTCATTTGTCTTTATTTTACTTTCTACAGTTATTTCATAGAACGCTGTTAACTATTTGAAACGGTTTGTTTTAATTTCGCAATTTAATATGAACTTTGTTTAACTATATAGCCCTACTGGTTATTTGCTTCTCAGTTTCTATGAAGTCCTTTTAGCCAAGATGGAATGAGATCCTCATGCAGTTTTCAAAGTTTAGTAAATAATTATTCTCTTCAAGTGAAATTAATGTTTATCTTTTAAAACAGTTAACTGTCATATTTATAAGTCAGCACAAAAGTATAGCATACTACTTAGCAATTTACTTCACAGCAAAGATACATTGTCAATAAACTATGAAAAATAGTTTTAAAAAGAATACCACATAATTTGTTATAATAGCTCCCCCTAGCGAACATTCCCACTATTGTTTTTTGAACACTATTTAGGGTTATTAATTTTAATACTTGTTACTGTTTCTTAGAAATTTTCTATCATGCATGCAAACAAAAGTTGTGTTACCAAATGGTCTTTTCAGCCTTACATATACTCACAAGAATTAACCCTATCATCAGAATGGTTTTCAACTAGAATAGCATAATTTTTTTCATTAAACTTAAAACAGAGAAAATGAAAAAGAACAAAGAATCCAGCAATATGATTGATAATAATAACTGTGATTTACTGAGGATTCACTATGTGCTACACATTCAGCTCAGTACTTAACGTGTTTTGTTTTTTTTTTATTTAATCTTTGTATCACTTTATGCTGTTAATACTATTACTAATCTCATTGTACAGATTGGGAAATGAAGTCTTTGACCTAAGGACATAAAGCTAGCATGTGACAGCTGACTGTCTGACTCCAGAGTCACTACTCCAAGGTATTAATCTATTCCATTGGCACAACTACAAGATAAATTACATCTAAAATCTGGTTTTTCTTAAAATAGCAAACCTGTTTGCCACATTATTTTAATTTTTTTAAATGTTTATTCATTTCTGAGAGACAGAGCACAAGTGGGGGTGGGGCAGGGAGAGAGGGAGACACAGAATCCGAAGCAGGCTCCAGGCTCTGAGCTATCAGCACAGAGCCTGACATAGGGCTGGAACACATGAACCCTGAGATCATGACCTGAGCCCGAGTTGGACGCTTAACTGACTGAGCCACCCAGGTGCCTTCTGCTTGCCAGATCATAGCATTACTTATCCACTGTACTTTGCTTATGTCAGAGAGAGACCCAAAGTCCTCCTGCCTCAGGGTTATGATTCCTCCTTTCTGCAGACTCACCTGAGTCTATTGCTGCCACCTAGTTAAGAAGTAGTAGTAACTAATTCCAGAGCTGGGGCAGGACAAATACACGATGAGCCTTGAACATCTTGTTATGTATAAAAGTAAGGAAATGCTAAAAAAAAAAAAAAAAAAAAAAAGAGGATTAAGTAATAAGAACAGTAGTACCAGCTTAAAGAGACTTCTGGTCAAACCTGGGACAATTTGAGCACAAAAATGATTCATTGTTAACATTGAAAAGTTAAGAATTCATGAGTTGAAATTAATGCTAGATAAACAAGTAAACAGATTAGAAAATGGGAGGGTTCCTGGGGCACCTGGGTGGCTCAGTCGTTTGAGGGTCCAACTTCGGCTCAGGTCATGATCTCTCGGTCTGTGAGTTCGAGCCCCATGTCGGGCTCTGTGCTGACAGCTCAGAGCCTGGAGCCTGCTTCGGATTCTGTGTCTCCCTTTCTCTCTGCCCCTCCCCTGCTCATGCTCTGTCTCTCTCTCTGTCAAAAATAAATAAACATTAAAAAAAATTTTTAGAAAGAAAAAGGGAGGGTTCCTGCTGATAGGAGAGTTTTGAGGGCAAATGGTAAATGTGGGGGGTTGGTAAATGTGGAGGCACTGCAGGAATTAAAAAATGATTATTTTACAACCATCACTGTGAGCTTGAACCAGACAAGAAACACCAGTAAATTCCAAATCTAAAGGAGAAATTTTGATGAATAGGACATTTGCATGATTTTGAAGTGTCTTCTCACCTACTATTTGTTAGTTGCAAGGGAGGAAAATAACATAGAATTACACAGTGGAGAAATCAGACAACAGCTTGAGCTGGTGATCGATCAGCATCACCAGTGAAAAACAACTGGACATCATGTGTCTCCAGATGTGAGACCCTCAGAAAAGCATGTCATGTATGTAATATTCTTGTTGAGAATGCATAACCTGACTATGACCACAAGGAAACATCAGGAAAAAAGGTGGTGGATGTTCTGCTTTTTTAAAGGCTGGGGAGGAGGAAGTATATTCTTTAAAATGGTCAAAATCACAAAAGACAAAGAAAGGCTGTGGAAACCATCAAGAGTCAGGGGCTAAAGAGACTTGAGCTAAATGCAATACCTGTTTCTAGACTTGATTCTTATGGGAGGGAAAAGTGCTATAAAGGGCATTAGAGGGTCAGCTAACTAATCAACAGGAATGGTAGATTACATAAAAGTGTGACATCAATGTAAAAAGAAAAGTATTTCATCAATGCAAACTCACTGAACTTGAGCATATACATATCTCTATTGTTAAGAAATATACATAGGACGCATATAGGGGTAACTATATAGGAAAGCTAGAGGTAAAGGGTGATGGTGTACATAATTTAACCTCAAATGGTACAGAAAAAGGGGACGTGTGTACATACATATGGGTACAGAGTTTCAGTGTTACAAGATGAAAAGTTCCCTGGATGGATGGGGGTATGGTTGCACAACAATGTGAATGTACTTAATGCCACTGAACAGTATACTTAAAAATGGTTAAGACAAATTTTACGTTGTGTGTATTTTACTGCAATTAAACATACAGAGAGAGAGAAAGAGAGAGAGAGACGGGGTAGGGAGAGAAAGAGAGGGCAAGCAAATGATAGAGCAAATGGGGTCTAATGCTAAGAATAGGTGAATTGGGGTAAAGGACATTTGGATGTTCTTCATATTACTTTTACTTCTGTAATTTTTCTGCAAGTTTGAAATTTTTCCAAATACAGTTTTATATGTAAATAAAGTAATGGCAACAGTCACAGCTACCTCCGTAGCGGCTGGAGATGGCCTCTGGGACCTGCCACCTGCGCCCAGCCAGCCGTGGCCCTTTCTTTCAAATGTCTGCCATGAGGCCCAGCGACCAAACCGACTGCATTCTTTAAATGAACTGCCTGGCTCCCTGCGGCCTGGATAAGCTCAGGGAGTGGGTGTAAGGTAAAGAGCTCTGGACAAGGAGCAGAGGAGTCTGCGCGGCTGGTTTTGGCTCCGCCGTGTGGCCTGAGCAAGTCACGCCACCTCTGGGAGGTGAACCTGCCAGCCTGGAATTTGTCTAAAGTCCCTTCTATGCTTTTGTGTTTTACACCCACCACTTCTTAGAACCGCCACCGATGAAGCAGTAGGCAGTATGTCTCTATAATGTTACAGCCACAGAGGATTTGAGACCTTCCAAGTGTTACTTTTTTTTCGTGCTTCTTGCCTTTTGGTGTTTTGGTTTCTAGAGCAGCTAGAGGTAAGGGTGTGTGAGCGTGCGCGCGCGCACACGCACATCTAGAGCGATAGTCTATCAGGAAAGACAACATCTTAAATGTCATCTTAAATGATGACATTTAAAAATGTGCAGCATTGAAAAAAAATGGGTATGTTGGGACAGACACAGCCTGGAAGCAAGTGGTAAAAGAAGTACAGTTTCTTCGGCATGGTCAGTAAAATGTAATTTGAATTTTATATGCCCTTTAAAGAATATCTTAACAGAATTCACAATACTGCTTTTAATAAAGAGCCAAAACACTAAAAAAAAAAAAATCTGTAGCATGACTTCACAACTAAAATGTCTTTCATTTTGTGAAATGCTTTGCAGTTTGGCAGTCATTCCAGATCCATGTTCTTATCTTATTTTTTGAAGAACTCTGTGAGACAATGGATCAGGCAACATTATCCCCATTTTAAAGACGAGTAGACTGGTTCTGTGAATCCCACAACTCTTTTGTGGTGGCTCCTCAGAATCCCAGATTTCTGATCCTGTGTTGATACTCTTCTCCCAAATTTCAAAACCTGTGAGATTTCTTTCCTACAAAACAGGCCTGTATGTTTCACTGTCATGAAAGACAAAGAAAGACCGAGAAACTGCCTTCTAGGATAAAGAAAACTAAAGAAGCACCATGACTAAATTGAGTATGCGATTCTTGATTGGATCACGAATTAGGGAGAAAAGAGTTACTGTTATAAAATACATTATTGGGACAGTCGCCAATTGTTTCCTGTTAAAATTTCAGAATTTGATAATAGCACCATGGTAACATAAGGGAATGTCCTTGTTCTCAGGAGATAATACTGAAGTACTTAGGTATGAAGGGTCATAATCTCTAACCTACTCTTAATTTGTTCAGGAAAAATTAAAGAAAAAGATAAAAAAATACTGTGTGTATTAGTATATTATAATAGTATTTGTTACAAATAAAGGAGTGGCAAAAAGGGTAAAATCTAGAAGTTCTGTGTAATATTTTTATAACTTTTCTGGGATCTGAAATATTTTTCAAGATAAAAAGCTCAATAAAATAAACAAGAAATTATCTGAGATAAAACACTCTAGGGGCACCTGGGTGGCTCAGACGGTTAAGCTTCTGACTCTTGGTTTCAGCTCAGGTCATGATCTCACGGTTCATGGGTTCAAGCCCTGCTTCTGGCTCTGCGCTGACAACCCAGAGCCTGCTTGGAAGTTTCTCTCTCCCTCTCTCTCTGTCTCCCTGCTTCCTTGCTGTCTCTCAGTCTCTCTCAAAATAAATAAATAAACATTAAAAACACTCTAAGAAATTTCATATTGCTCTTTCTATTATTTTTATTACAATAATAATAGTGCTGTTTCTATGATTTTATTACAATATACTATCTTCATCTGTCATTATTGAGAAATGAAATAATTCACCGAAATCACTTTTCTAAAACACAAGTGAAAACTAAAGGGTAGACCTTTCAATGCCTATATATTTTTTTCATGTTTATGAGAGAGAGAGAGAGAGAGAGAGAGAGAGAGATAGCATGAGTGGGGGAGGGGCAGAGAGAGAATGGGAGACACAGAATCTGAGGCAGGCTCCAGGCTCTGAGCTGTCAGCACAGAGCCCGATTCTGGGCTCGAACTCAGGAACCGTAAGATCATGACCTGAGCCAAAGTCAGACGCTTAACTGACTGAGCCCCCCAAGTACCCCCCTATATAAAATTTTTAAACAAACTTATAAATATATTAACATATTTATGATGTTCTAAACAAAATATAAGGAACATAATTTATTCTGGATGATTCTGGGCATTTTAGGGGCCAAATGCTCTAAATAACACATGTGGTCGTAACTGTTACTTTGGAGGTTACATTCTTTTTGCATGTAATCCACAGGACACCTCCACCCCCAACCCCTCACCTCTGAGTCCTGCTGGAGAAGCCACCATTATAAATTCAAGGTCACCAACTGTGCTACCGACCATCTATCTGTAATCTCTAATTCTACTTTCATTTTCGCACTCTCCTTTCAAACCACTGAAATCTCCCACCACAGCCAATCCACCAAAACAGCTCTGGCTATGGTCACCTACAACCTCTTGGTTGGTAAATCCATGCATATTTTCGATCCTGACTTTACTTATTTCTCTGCAACATTTAACTGAGCCTTTCCATTCTTTCTGAGACCATCTCCCCTCGCTAGTTTTCATGGATCTAAACTTTACTGATTTTTCTATTTCTACTATCATTCTTCATATCCTTGAAGGAAAAGGTCTTTTTTTCCCCCTATGTTTTGGTTTTGCTTTTTTGAAAAATAAACTAAAGCATTCTTTGTTTTATTTTAATGTTTATTTCTGAGAGAGAGTGTGACACACACACACACACACACACACACACAGTGCGAGCGGGGGAGGAGCAGAGAGAGAGGGAGACACAGAATCTGAAGCAGGCTCCATGCTGACAGCACAGAGCCTGACATGGGGCTGAAACTCACAAACCGTGAGATTATGACCTGAGCTGAAGTAGGACGCTTAACTAACTGAGCCACCCAGGCACCTCTGTTTTGTTTTGTTTTTAACTGTTTAGCTAATATAAACTCTCACAGATAGAGATGGGTGGGAAGAGAAAGAAAAATGGAGTTAAGCACAGGGAAGAAGAATGGGCAACAGTTTGGAAGAAAATATAAATATTTTATCCAAAAATGGTGTATATTCACAGACACATGTCAAATTGGAAGGAAATATAAGGACTTGCAAGTACAACTGGACCAAACTTCCACTCCTTGTGCCTAGTACTTACCAATGAGTTCAAATACAGGTGCCTTGATTTGAAGTAAAGGTTGGAAGAAACCTATTTTGGTGGATGCTATTTTACCTGGGAAATGTGTGTGTGTGTGTGTGTGTGTGTGTGTGTGTGTGTGCACTCCAGGGCTCTTATATATGTATTAGAACTGACCCATATTCCTCCTCAGTTCTAATTGAGTAAAAGGAAATGACAGGAAGTAGAACTGGCAACGCTTCGTCAGGAAGCTCTCAGCCTCCCCAGCCCTTCCCCATCTCCTAATACTCCCTAATACTCATGGGGAATAGTGGGAGGAGTGGCTGCCTGGAAAGGCAAGGTCTTCTGTCCAAGGCTTGGGAGTAGTGATGGGAGTAGAAGATTCCAGTAATCCAAACAAGAAAAGTGTCACTATTTAGCAAGGATTTACTCAACGATCACTGCTGTGCAGTTTCCAGATGCTGTTCAGTGTCCAGTGGGGAGATAAAGACGTTAAAAGGTGCTCTAATGTACTGTATAATAACAGTATGTCCACAGGATAGTAATGGGACATGGCCCTCTTCTCTGCAGAGTTGTGTAGTTAGGTAAAGCCTCTGTATCAAGGTCACTATTGAAGGATGAATGATGACTTCACTGAGCAGGAATTGAGGAGTTGGATTGGCTCAACTTTCTGTACCTGAGAGTGATAAACGGTAAGAATATATATATATATATATATATATATACACACACACACACACACACACACACACATAATCTTGGTATGTCACATGGGAAGCTGGTGGCAGATCCAAAGGACATGACAAGGAGAGGGAAAAGTTCATTCTATGATCATTTTAATGCATTTTCACATTCAAACAAACTTATGTAATAGATTATTACGTTCATATGGAGTGTTTAAGATAAACCACAGAACTTTAAAGGAAGCCCACTATTTTTTTTAAATGTTTGTTTTTGAGATAGAGATTGAGAGCACTAGTGGGGGGAGGGACAGAGAGGGAGGGAGAGAGAGAATCCCGAGCAGACTGCCGGCTGTCAGCACTGAGCCCCACATGGGGCTTAGACTCATGAACCGTGAAATCATCACCTGAGCTGAAATCAAGAGTCAGACGCCTAACCAACTGAGCCACCTAGGTATCCCCAGAAGCTCACTATTTTAAGTACTTCAGAGTTTTTCTGCCAACATCCCTGGCATTTCTTTCCCTGACCCTTCCAGGTGGGTCCCTGATCATTAGCAAAGCAAGGGGAGATGTGCAATAAATAGTTCTGTGCTTGGTACTTTGTGCCTCTTTTTTTTTTACATCAACATGACATTTTAATATTTATGTTAAATCTATTTCTATTGTATACCTTTACTTCCTTTTATGTTTATAATGTGTTTCATGCAGAGATCAGAGACATAGCCACTCACAGTTTTTCAACTTCCATATAATTTCCCTGTATTTTTCCTCTTCACAAACTTTAATCCATTTGAAATTTATTTTTATGTATTTACTTTAGTGCATGGTATTAGGTATGGAAACCAAATAGATTTTTTTTCTCCCAAACTACCAATTTTCCTAATATATCCTATTATTTGTCCTGTTTATTCATGGTACACCCTTCATTGTATGCCAACTCCTTTTATATTATGGATTCTGTCTGTGGCCTATTTATTCTCTCCAAATGGAGTTTTCTTTGTAATTGCACGCAAGTTAAAGTCAATTGAGTAAAGCAGGCCCCTTTACAGTAGTAGTCAATCGGTGTTCTTTACAACCAGTGGACTGACTTCTGCCTCACTTGGATGAAGAAGAATTGAAACAGACCTGTGGTAGCTCCCAGAGTCAAAGGAAAAGCTGAACAACCAGACCGAAAGTCCAGAACCCGCTCAGCTCCAGGGCTCAGGGTGGCAGGAAACAGGATGCTGTGCAGAGCACCAGCTCTGGGATGAATGTGCATCCAGTTTCGCGGCCTTTGTGTCACCCAGTCAGAACTCAAACTGCAGGGCACCGAACCAACAGAACCAACAGAGCCAACCTGGGTAACGTGCTCACCTAAATCCAACCAACGTTACCAGAAGAAAAGAAAATGAATGTCAAGGAAATTACTACATGTAACTCTCCAGGGACCCCCCATAAACTGTGTGCACTCAACCTATTGTCTCAGACTGTGCTACCTGGGAGAAACCAGACTGAGATTCTTTCCAATACTAGATGTTACAGAGAAGGCCGAGACCTGCCTGATGTTGCCACTTCTTTGTGGACAATGATTTTCCTGGATTCTTATAGGATTTCTTCTTTGTCATTAAAATTTTCAATTCTATCAATACATTCAGGCATGCTACCTTTTTTCTAATAATTTGCCCGGTGCATGGTATTTGCTCTTAATTTGCAAATTGGGGTCTTTGTTTGGATCAAGAAATGTATCTTCTTTGATTACTGCTTCTGTGGTGATTCTGTCATCCTTTCTGAAATTCCTCTTATGAAGAGATTAGGTCTCTTCCACCTGTCCCACTTAAAGCTTTCATAATTTTCATCATTTTGTCATTTTCTCTGAGTGTTGGACAGTCTCTCAAATTTACCTTCGGTTTAACTAACTAGACCTTCTACAGAGTTTTAGCATCATATCTAACTAGCCCTTTGGGGTGGATACACTGCCTCAGGTGTCCTGCTCACTCCCATAAGTAGATACAAATAATACACCATATCCTTTTGGGTTTAGTGACTTGCTTTGCCCAAATGGAACTCCCTTGGGTGCTCAGGTCCTTGCTCGGAGTGGCCAAGCACCGTGTGGATGCTACAGTTCTCTGGTCCTACTGGTGGGGTTGGAATGTTATTGTTAGGAAAGAGGAGGAGATAGCCAAGTGAAGCCCATCCCTACATTCCTATGGAATTGCAAGCTGTTGGGCAGATGATATTTGCCTCACAGTGTTGTGAAGGTTACAAATAATGTATATAAAAGTGCTTTGTGAACATGAAAATGCCTTTTAATTTAGAACCATCTAGTTTGTTTTTTTTTTTAGAACCATCTAGTTTTTAAACTATGAAAACACTCCAGTTATGGGGCTTTACGTAATAGCACTGTCATCTCCCCAGTAAGACTTGGGAGTGAGCAGATTGATTGGCTGAGAGAATTGGGAGCATCCACTCCTTCCCAATAAGCTATTTGGAACTTCCTGCTTCTTTGTAAGGACTTGGACCAAGTATACCTGGTGTCTTTAATCTACCTAGCACTTTTTCCTCCTTTTTGAACTAGCACCAGCACTCAAATGTCCCTTTCTAGATTCACCTCCTCCTCATTACCAATGGGCACAGTACAAATGAGGCTAACCACATACCCATTCCAAAGGTGGGCATTTGACCCCGCTGAGGCCAATAAATGTGAATCACTTTCTGCTACGGTCTCTATACTATTGTTTACCAGATTGTGTCCCTTGGAATACAATTTCTCAAGATGTTAATAAATGGTACACAGAAAAGTGTTCCAGAGCTAAATTTATGAACTGTATTTGATAATGTGATGTTGAGCAGGACTATTTACAAAAAACTTTGCTCTAGTATAATATTATATTATAAACTAAAAAAAGAGTAGAATTTCCCCCCAAATATTTGATCATTAGAACCCTTATTTTAGTAACACACTCCAGAGCCAGATGGCCTTTGTTCAAATGCTCTCTAGTAACTATGTCATCTTGAACAAGTTATTTAATCATTTTATGCCTCCATTTATACATCTAAAAAGTTGAAATAACAAAGATACCTACTTTATTGGGTTGTTAGGAAGACACAGGGAGTTTACATATGTAAGGTTTGGAACCCTACCTGGCTCATAGTAAACACTAGAAATGTATTTGCTGTTGCTATATTATTGTTGTTGTTGTTGTTGCTGTTGTTACTATTAGATTGTGTTATTGTAATTCTAGGTGCTATTTCAGAGGACTACACATTAACACATCAGCGATCTAGATCAGATGTAGCAGCTGGCGAAGCAACTCTAGGTCAGAAGTTACCCAACCTGGTGGATTCTCAAACAATAGATTGCCGTCCCTCCCACCTGAGATTGCTCTGCAATAGAGCCCAGGAATTTGCATTGATTTTTAAAGCACCCCAGTGATCATCAGATCACTCAGGTTTGGCATCCTCTAATCATATCAAAGGCATTTGTTGACACTTCTCACTTAAGGCCAGTATTTCAAAACTCTAGGAAACTTTCTCTTATCAGCATGTGTGAATTTTACAGACTCAAGGGAGAACAGAAGGGACAGGCTGGAAACCCAGCATGTGCAGTGGACTTGTCTATGTTGCCATGGAGCCAACAGTCTGTTAGCAAACCACTTTGGTGTTGCAGACATTTAAGGCAGCTCTAAGGAGACCCAGGCGAGGCCTTCCAAGAGGTACAGGGTAACACAGAGAAGGGCAAAAAAAGGATCGGGGTTAGGAGAAGGGGCAAAGATAAAATAATTTGTACAAAAGATAAATGCATTTCACTGTTGGAAGACATGGGCATTTCCCCTGCAATCCTAACATCAATGAGTGATAGTGACTGTCCCCAAAGTCCTACCCACAGAATAAATCATGAGACCTCTAGATTTTTGCCTATTAAGGTGAAATATAGTAGACTTTTAATTTGTATGAGCCTAACTGGCATGTTCTCTTTATATGTTTAGGGACATTTGTATTGATATTTCTGTAAACTACACAGCTTTGAATTATTTCCTTTATTCCAAGTGTAAGCCACTCCACCTAAGTTCATAAAGCACTGAAAGAGTTACAGGAAAAAGAACAAAGTGTACCCACTTCTGTGGTCACTTGCCCTTCTTTCTGCTAAGGAACCCACAAGGCACCATTTATAGCTATTCCTAACTGGAGTTTGACAGGATGTTCTTGGGTTCACCCTAGAAACAGCCAACTTTTCTTATCAGTTGAACTAAACCTCACGTTAGGTCCCCTGGTCTGGGTAAATAGATTTGGTCTCTACCTTTAAGAAATCTGTATTATCTGTCATTCTTTTCATCTTCATTGGAAATAAATAGATTGACTTGAAAATGTTATTTTTTGTGGGGCACCTGGGTGGCTCAGTCGGTTAAGTGTCAGACTTTGGCTGAGGTCATGATCTCATGGTCCTCGAGTTGGAGCCCGGCGGCGGGCTCTGTGCTGACAGCTCAGAGCCTGGAGCCTGCTTCAGAGTCTGTGTCTCCCCCTCTCTCTGACCCTACCCTGCTCGCACTCCATCTCTCTCTCTCTCAAAAATAAAATAAACATTAAAAAAAATTAAAAAAGAGAAAATGTTATCTTTTCCCACACATCAACAAAGAGAAACGTCAAGATACTTTAAAAATTGGTTTCATACTATTATGCTATTCTGTAAACTGACTATGCCTATTTAACGTATTATGGAGGCTAAATTGATTGCGGTATTTAGACAGTGAGTTGATTTAAATTACTCTAATTCAAAAAATATTATCTATCTGCTCAGCACAATGTATTAAGGTTTTATGTATCACTTAAAGCACAACTGGAATTGAACTCAACATGGGAGAAGTCCCTGGCTTCAGCTAATATGGAATTATTTTATCCTCTGCAGAGCTTACTAACTAGAAGGTATGTGAAAGTTTTTATATTGATTATTATACCATAAATAATGGTAAAATAATGGATTTTCCCCCTTAGCACACACATATTTTCTCTCTTTTATTCCTAATGCAGTGGTAAGCAGAAAGGACACTTTCATCCAGCCCCATCCATGTGGGCTCTCATCCAACAAAAGGGACACAGACACTAAAGAATAATCCTACAAAACACTAAATATATCATTTCCCATTAGCACAGCACACATCCTATTCCTGGTAGTAGAAATTAGGCCATGCTAATGTGAGAGCCCTATAACAAGAGCATAAAAATTAATACACATTTCTACAATGAGTTTCAAGTTTCTAAGAATCAACAAATTCTCTTTTTAATATTCTAACTGGCTTTTGCCGAAAAGAAGAAAGAATAGTGTGGTGATTAATTTTGTGTCAAGTTGACTAGTCCATGGTACCCAGATATTTGGTTGAATGTTATTCTGGAGGTTTCTGTGAAGGTATTTTTTTAGATGAAATTAACATTTGAATCAGTAGACTTTGCAGAAAGCAGATTATCCTCCATAATGTGGATGGGCCTCATCCAATCAGTTGAAGGCCTTAGTAAAAAAAAAGACTGACCTCTCCCAAAGAGGAGGGAATTCTGCCAGCAGACTACTTTTGGACTTGAATTGCAGCATCAACTCTTCCCCTGGTCTCCAGCCTGTCAGCCAGCGTGTAGATTTAGGACTTACCAGCCCCACAATCACATAAGTCCAAGAGCCAATTTCTTAAAATAAACCTCCATCTCTTTACTTCTTGATTAGAAAGATAGATAGATAGATAGATAGATAGATAGATAGATAGAGATGTCTATCCTATTGGTTCTGTTTCTCTAGAGAACGCTGACTAATACAAATAGGAAAGGGTTTGCAAGTAATACTTGGAAGTAGGAATATGGAAGGGAGTAAGAAATGAGCCCGAGAAGGAAGAGCCAGCTCCCTAAGCAGCTAATGCATCTGTAATGAACTGGACAGACACACAGATATCAGAGCAGTTGAGGCACCTTCCAGCTGTGACACAAGGCTTTAAACCCAGGCCAAACCACTCTTCCACCAGCCCACAGTAAGAGAGAGCTCAGGGTGACTCAGCCCTGTTTACAGCAAAGGTTTTCACTCTCCCAAATTGTTCCTTCTTTGTTTCTTGAATATATTCAAGAGTGGGGGAAGAAAAGTAATGTTCTCTTTTAGGTTCTTGGCTGATACTCTCCTGTCATAAAAAGAGATTAACGGGGGAAAAACAAATTTAATTATGTGTACAAGTATAAACATACAGGAGCCCCACAAAGTTATGAGACTCAAAGAAGTGACCAGAGCAGGAAGGTTTTATACCTTTTAGACAAAAAAAAAAACAATAGATTTGTGAAGAAATGACAAGACAAAGGGGTTTCGCTAGGGTATATGGCCAACAAAACATAGCTGACCCTTGAACAATACAGGGTTTGGGGCACCTTGCACAGTTGAAAATCAACTATAACTTTCAACTCCCCAAAACTTAACTACTAATAGCCTACTGTTGACTGGAAACATTACCCATAACATAAACCATCAGTTAACACAGATCTTATATGTTACATGTATTATATACTATATCCTTACTATAAAGTAAGCTAGAGAGAAGAAAATGTTAAAATCATGAAAATCGTAAGGAAGAGAAAATATATTGATAGTACTGTACTGTATTTTTAAAAATACACATGTAAGTGGTCTCACACAATTCAAACCTGTGTTGTTCAAGGGTCAACTGTATAACAGATATGACTAAAGTTTATCCTATTTTATGGATGATAACACTGAGGTTCAGGGTTTTATTCAAGAGATTTGCCCCAATCTCACCGCTGGTTCTAAATCCATATTGGCTATCAGATTCCAAAGCTGATATTCTTTTTTTCCTTTGAGAGAAAGAGAGAGAGAGTGTGTGTGTGTGCGAGTGAGTGAGCAGGGGAGGGGCAGAAGGAGGGAAAGAATCTTAAGCAGGTTCCAAGCTCAGCAGAGAGCCCGATCTGGGGCTTGATCTCACCACTGTGAGATCATGACCTGAGCTGAAATCAAGAGTCAATTGTTTAACCAACTGAGCCACCCAGGTGCCCCCAGAGCTGATATTCTTAACTACTACAGAAAACTGTCTCCTGAGATTTTTTTTTTTTAAGTTTATTTATTTTGAGAGAGAGAGAGAGAGCAAGCAGGGGAGGGGCAGGGAGAGGCAGAGAGAGAGAATTCCAAGCAGCCTCCACACTGTCAGTGCAGAGCCTGACTTTGACTGTAACTCAGAAACCTCGAGATCACGACCTGAGCTGAAATCAAGAGCTGGACACTCAACCGACTTAGCCATCCAGGCGCCCCTCTCTCCTAAGAGTCCATGGGAGAATGGGATACAAACAACAACAAACAAAACAAAACAACAACAACAACAACAACGAGCACTTCCAATTATGATGGAGAGTTGAAGGGAATTTGATATCCTCACGAATCTGTGTAAATTCATTGTTCAAAATGTATAGGGCATTTATCAGTAATTGATAAAACCAGAAAAGCGAAAGTAAGCACATCTCTGTAAGGAACTGTTTTTGGTGATAAGTGTTTAAAAGCATTCAAATGTTTAAATGTGATGATTATTTAGATCACATGATTTAGTGCAATTACTTCCCAAAGTAGGTTCTGAGGAACAGCAGTTCTGAGAGACTCTCCTTTCTGAAAGAATTCTAGGGTTAAAACATTTGGAAACTATTGTATATCTTTAGAAATTCACAAAGAAGTTCACTTGCAAATAATTTTGAGAAGCTCTGAAATAAGAATGAGTATTTAACTGTCAAGCCAACATGTCCCAAATTTATTTGCCTGTGGAACACTTTTTGTTGTGACACTTGTTAACATCCTTTAGGCACCTTTAGTAATCCTTTAGGATTGCTGTCCTTCAAACATGTTTTGGAAAACGTAATTTTATAACACTGAAGGAAACAAAAGTTAACTCTTGCTGAGCACTATTATTCACGTTACCTAATCCTCACACCCCCAGGGCTGGTATCTTTGGATTTTGGCCACTTATTTGTGTTTGAGATTTCATTAAACAACCCTTAAATTCTCAACTTAGGCAACACCTTCACCACTGAAGTGCAATACATAGTGCTATCCATAGCTGTTTATGGAAGCATTTGTCTTAACTGCAGTTCTGGTAATTGAATGATCAACAAATGTCAAATTGGCAATTCAGAGAAATTCTCCAGTTCTCAAACAAAGCTAAAGAACAGCAAGGGGAAGATTCAGAGCCTTGAGGTGGATGTTGATGGCTGTTGTGGGTCAAAGCAATTGGATTTGTGTTCTTTATTCTTTAGTTTCTAGAGAGCCTTTAGCTTTCTCTCTTTCTCTCTCTCTCTCTCTCTCTCTCATTCTAACAAACTCACATTAACCTTTCCTCCCCTTGAAGTTTTGCTCTCTCTCTCTCCTTTCCTTCAAAATCAAAGAATAATCACCAGTTGCTAATCTTTCACTCAGCCCACTGCAGGCTGGCTCCTGCTCTAATACTGCAATAAATTTACTCTGACAAAAGTCACCCGTAATCTCCTAAAGCGATTTTATGGCATTTTAAAGCTTTTTAATGTGAGAAATTTCAAACATAATTAAATGCGCCAACTGGTATAATGTGCTATTTGTCCCATGTACCCATCCCCCCCTCCCCATTTCAACAATTATCAATTCATGGTCAAGCATGTCTCACCTGTACCATTGTTCCCTCCCCTCTCACAGTATTTTGAAGCAAATCCCAGACATTATGTCATTTCATCCTTAAATATTTCAGTATCTATCTCTAAAATATAAGAACACTTTAAAAAAAAAAAGCATAGGGGCGCCTGGGTGGCGCAGTCGGTTAAGCGTCCGACTTCAGCCAGGTCACGATCTCGCGGTCCGTGAGTTCGAGCCCCGCGTCGGGCTCTGGGCTGATGGCTCAGAGCCTGGAGCCTGTTTCCGATTCTGTGTCTCCCTCTCTCTCTGCCCCCCCCCCCATTCATGCTCTGTCTCTCTCTGTCCCAAAAATAAATAAACGTTGAAAAAAAAATTAAAAAAAAAAAAGCATAACCACAACCTTCATGGCCTTTTCTATAGCTTCTCACACTCAGCCTCTCTGCATCATCTGAATGGTGCCATGTTCTTTCTTCTTGAAAAGTTTTTCTCCCTTGTCTTCCTCAACGGTTCTTTCTCCCGGTTATTTTATTTCTCCCCATGGCCCTCCTTCTTCTCTAGCAACTCTTCCTCTGCCACTGTCACCCCTGTATCTCTGCCCCGCTTTTCAATAGCAGCCCTGCCCCCTCCCCCGGTACTGTCCTTTTTAGCCTATTTCAGAGCTTCTCAAACTTAAAGTGAATAAAAATCACCTGGAGCTAAAATGCAGATTCTAATTCATTAGGTGCAGTGTGAGGATTGAGATTCTGCGTTTCAACAGGCTTTCAGATTCCAGCTTTGATGCTGATTGTATTAGTTATCAATTGCTGCCAGCCTGCACATTACTCCAAAGTTTAACAGCCTAAAGCAGCAAATGTGTTATTTCACACAGTTTCTGATGGGTCCCCAGTCCCAGGAGTTGGATGGGTTTGGATCAGGGCCTCATAGGAGACTGTAGGCAAAATGTTGGCAACGGCCGTAGTCATCTAAAGCTCAGGTGGGGTTGCGGCAAGGGTAGCTCATCCACATAACCCTTGGAGGGAGCCCTCATCTCCTGATCATTGGGGTAGTTCTAGTGTCCTCGGGACATGGCAGCTGACTTCCTTCAGAGCCAGTGATTCGAGAGAGCAAAAGAGAAGCCGCAACATCCCTTAATGAGCTCTCCTTAGAGGTCACACTCTGTCATTTACACAACATCCTCCAGTTACACAAGCAAGCCCTTTTGTTGTGGGAGGGGACTGCACAAGGTCGTGCATACCTGGAGGTGGGGACCTACCTGGAGGCTAGTTTTCATACTGGTCTGTGGATCATGCTCTGAAGAGCAAGACTTGACACAAAATCCTTGGAAGGTTTTGTTGTTGTTACTCCTAGGGCATCAGATTTCATTTATATATAAATAAATCCTAAATTTTGTATCACTCCCTAATTTTCTTCAGAGTTCTATACTTGTAACTGTCAAATGGGCATATCTTGCTCTTGAAGAAGCACTTCAAATTCAGTATGCTCCAAAATGAACTTGTTTCTGCCCACAAACATACCCCTCCTCCTAAGCCCGATCCTCTCAGCATAAGAGAAGCACCATCTACACAGGTGTTCAAGAAAAGAACCTGATAGCAACTCCTTTTGTGTTGTCTTCATACGGTTAAGTGGTTGCCAACTCCTGCGTTTTTGCCTTCTAAATAATGCCCTTCTTCACCAACATCATTGCTCCTGCCTTAGGATCAGAGCAACTGGCCTTAAAACAATTTTCCTTAACTATGATCAAACTATTTACTTAGTCACCTAAAATTCATTTGAAGCATTCCATATATGTTAGGCAAGTGTCAGCCCCTTTTTAAGAATTTCTGCGTACTTTCTGTTTCTGTGGGGGAGAGGGTTTCTATTTCACCTACTATTTAGCTTTAAGGATTTTTAAAAACACATTTGTCTAGAACTATGGGTTGATGGAGGGAGGTGGGTGGGAGATGGGCTAGATGTGTGATGGGTACTAAGGAGGGCACTTGTTGTGATGAGCACTGCTCCTGAAACCAACGTTGTATTCTATGTTAACTAAAATTTAAATTAAAGTAATAATAACAATAATATCACATTTGTCTAAGGACATTTCTAATAACGTTGTTCTTGTAGTATGATTTTAAATCACATTGATGCATTTCTGCACAATATGATGCTAATCTCATTCTGAATATGTATGGTTTTTCTTTTTTCTATTTTGAAAATTTCAGACACTTTTAACTCATCCAATGATGCTGCTTTTTATTTTCAAATTTTTAATATATTTATCAAATCTGTGATGCTCAAAACCAGTATGTCAAATGTTTTCAATATTCTTGCCTTTTTTCAAACTTTTTTTCCTGATCGTACATATATATCTTTGCCACAAAATGGATTTATTCTGCAAATTGGCACAGGCTCAATGCTGATTTCTGATTACTTCAGCCTAATGTGCTAAAAGTAAGAGTAAGAAGATGGTATGGATATATCCAGTGCAAATTTAGCACACTCCTTTGTTTTTCATACTATCTAAATAATAAAGTGGTGCTGGATTTGAAAATATCATCAATTTAAGTAACATCTTTTAGCCTAATTTTTTAAATAAAAATTTTTAAAGTAATACAGTCCATTTTTTTTCATTTGAAAGGTACATACAAGTTTTTAAAAACCAGTCATAATTAGAGCCAGATTATGAACATTAGAAGCTCTAAGCACTGAAAAGATTGCTTACCCACTCCCAGTATAATTCTATCTAAACCACAAAAACACAAAACTTACATATGTGTTGATTTTGAATAGGTTATTTCTGGATTTTTCTGAAGCAGTAATTTGAAACCAAATTTTTATTTCTCCTTCCTTCCTTTCTTTTCCTTCCTTACCTCACCCCTCCCAACACTCCCCAGCCTTCCTTTCTTTCCTTTTCTCTTTCTCTTTACTTTTGTGTATGTGTCCTATTTTGCTACTGTCCTAACTGCAGGTTTAGTTTACCTACTGTGAAATCCATTCTTTTCCATGGCCCCACTCCTTGGCTAAGCAAATACATATGGAACATCTGTTATGAGCCAGGTGTTGTATCAGGTGCTAAGAATACAATGCTGGGCAAAAGAAAACCAGTGCCCATGCTCTTGAAGCTTATGGTCAGGCATGGGTGTTAGTCATTAAAAAAATAATCCTATGGATAAATACAGAATTTCAGACTGTGATAAGCACCTCGAAAGGACAAGCCAGGGTGCAATGAGAGTTGATTCCCTCCTAATTTAGGAGACTGTGCCAGGAGACTGTGCTTTCCTGAGAAGGAGATTTTTTTTTTTTTTAAGATTTTATGTTTAAGTAATCTCTACTTGGGGTTCAAACTCACAACCCTGAGATCAAGAGTCTCATGCTCCACTGACTGAGCCAGCCAGGCAGCCCAAGAAGGAGATATTTTAGATTGGAGGTATTTACTAAAAGGAGTTAACTATGCAAAGAGAGAACGGACTGAGAGCAGCCCAGATAAAAAGAACAGTACGTGCAAAAGGCCTGAGGCATGAAGGACTTGCTGTACCTGATGATCAGCAAGGAGGCCTGTGAGGCTTAAGAATGAGGGGAAGGAGAGCTGGAGAGGCAGGTGAAGTGGGATCTCGTACAGCTTTTAGGTCTCGGGAAGGGTCTTGGTCTTTATCTTTCATTAATAATTAAAAAACCACTGAAGGAGTTCAGGGAAGAGGAGCAATAATATTTGTATTTTTTTAAAATATGCCTCAGGCTGCAGTGTCATGAGTGATTGGGAGGGGAGAAGAGTGAAATAGATGGACTCTTAGGACAAAATCGACCAGTCATGAAGATAGCTTGGGCTGAATTGCTGGCATGAGATGGGAGATGCGGGATACCTGACATGCTTGCGGAGGATACAGTAACACTGGAAAGTGACTGATTGCATATGAGGGAAGTGAGGAAGAAGGAGGTGTCAAGGCATAAAGAGTGGTCAACCTGAGGACAGAATCTACTGAAGAATTTACACATGTAAATACAGTGATAATTTGGGTGTCAATTATGTGTGAAGCATTTTCTTGATTTTTTTTACAACCTTGGGGCACCTGGCTGGCTCAGTCTGTAGAGCATGCAACTCTTGATCTTGGGGTCATGACTTTGAGCCCTACCTTGGGTATAGAGATTTCTTAAAAATAAAATTGTAAAAACATTATTTATTTATTTATTTATTTTAATTTTTTTTAACGTTTATTTATTTTTGAGACAGAGAGAGACAGAGCATGAACAGGGGAGGGGCAGAGAGGGAGGCACAGAATCTGAAACAGGCTCCAGGCTCTGAGCTGTCAGCACAGAGCTCGACGCGGGGCTCGAACTCACGGACCGTGAGATCATGACCTGAGCCGAAGTCGGCCGCCCAACCGACTGAGCCACCCAGGCGCCCCTTAAAAACATTTTTAAAGATAAAGTAAAATTTAAAAAATCTTTTACAACCTTGAAAAGTAGGCATCATCTCTATTTCTTAAAGAGAGGAAACTGAAAAACTCAGACTTTTTATGCCACGATAGCCACTAACCACACTTGGCTATTTATTTTCAAATTAAATTAAACTAAAAATCAAGTTCTTCATCCACACTAGCCCCACTGCACGTACTCAATAGCCACCTTGGATAGTAGCTACTGTATTGGGCAGTGCTAAATTATAGAACATTTCTATTCTTGGAGAAGTACTACTAGGCAGCTTGGTCTAAGTAATTCAACCTGACCCAATAGGTGGTAAGTCATAGAGCAGTGGTTTAAGAGCAGATCTGTTTGACTGCCAAGCCTGCTCTTCATACCAGCAGGGAATGGGCAGCAAGAGTGCTGATTGATTCTGAGCAAAAGGTGTCCGAGACCAGGATTCACTGAGGATGGCCTCACCTGGCCAGAACCAATCTGAAAATGGGCATGAATGAGCTTAAGCTTTAAGGGGCCAGGCAGATAGCTCTGGTTGAAATAGGAACTGATGTTGTAGGAAACAAACAATTTCTAATTTGTTGACTTGGTCTACACACAGTGAGTATATAATTCATAGTCTACTTTTGAGAGTACAAGGGAGCGCTATTAATAATTATGCCAGACAACAGGCAAAAAGCAGGACTGCACTGTGACACCTTGTCACTCTGGTAATCAGGCACCCTGTGTAATATAAATACACAAAAGTCATTTTGTTTTATTTTTTAATTTTTATTTAGTTTTGAGAGAGAGACAGAGTGTGAGTGAGGGAGGGGCAGGGAGAGAGGGAGACACATAATCTGAAGCAGGCTCCAGGCTCTGAGCTGTCAGCGCACAGCCTGACGTGGGGCTCGAGCCCATGAACCCTGAGATCATGACCTGAGTCAAAGTCAGATGCTTAACTGTGGGAGCCACCTAGGTGCTCCAGGCAGAAGTCATTTTAAATTTACCTTCATTTTTTTGCAATTCTTATGTAATTATTTCTTAGAATAATTAAAAACGGTAAGGAGCTTAAAAACACATCAATCCTTTATTGTTCAAGGAAAAATGAGTAATTTTACAAACTAAAGTTATAACAAGAGTCATTTTTATGTCATTAATCTAAACAAAACTGACTACATAAAGTGACCAAGAAAATGTGCCACTGAGAAGCAATGTTAAAATGGAAAGGAAATGCAACTTTCTTCATTCAGCAATACCACTTTCTTGCTGAGCGTTCTTAGAGAACTCACTCAACTTTTCAGCACCTCAGTTTTCTCATCTCTAAAATTAATTTTCTATTGCCATATACCAGTTGCCCCAAAACTTAGATGCGGTCTAGCTGGGTAGATTGGCTCAGGGTGTCTCATGAGGTTGCAGTCAAGGTGTCAGTGGGGACTGCTGTCATCTCAAACAGGAGCCTTCAGTTCCTCCCTCCAGGAGTGTCTCCATATGGCTGTTCCTGACATGGTTGCTGGCTTTCCCCAGAGCAAATGATCCAGGAAAAATTAGGGAGAGCAACCAAAATGGTTGCCATCATGCCTTTTATAACCCAATCTTAGAAATGATATAGCATCACTTCTGCCATGTACTGTTGGTCACACAGACCACCTGGAACAATATGAGACGGAAACATTTAAGGGGTTGAATACCAAGAAGCAAGGAATGGGGGGGCCATATCCGAAGCTGGCTACCACAGGTGCAAATTTGTTTTGCTGGGCCTTTTGTTTTGCTTCAAAAGTATAACAAAGGCAGAGTGGAGAATTACAAATGATTGACGAGTAGATTCCAGATAGATACTTGATGACTTATACAGTGCATTATTCTCCTGAAATCTTACAGAAAGAAGTCACTGCATGAGAACATGCCGCCCCTGCCACTCAGTTACAAATCATACTTTGAGGAGTCATTTGGGGATGCAAGAATGAAAGAAAAGAAGTAAAGCAATATGTACTATTTGGACACATTTCATTTAGTTGAAAAGTTAACCAAAAGCAAAACTTTATCTTTATTTTATTTTTAATGTTTATTTATTTTTGAGAGAGAGAGAGGGAGAGAGAGAGGGAGAGAGGAGGGGAGGCGCATAGAGAGAGACAGAATCTGAAGCAGGCTGTATAGGCTCTGAGCTATCAGCTTGAACTCATGAACCACAAGATCATGACCTGAGCCGAAGTCAGATGCTCCACCAACTGAGCCACCCAGGCACTCCTAAAAGAAAAACTTTAAAAGAGCTCAAGTGAAGACTGGCATATCTCCTTTTGAGTTCCCTCCTTTGAGTTCCCTCCTTTTGAGTGAACACCACGTAGAGAATCACACAGCTGAAGAGGATCCAGAAGATAATCTATTACTAGTCCAACACATAGCCTTCAGACCCAGGAAGTTAATGAAACTTATTCAAGTTAGATAGCTGATTCACTGCAGAGGCAAAAGCAAACATGGCCTCCTAATTCCCAGTCCAGAGTTTGTGCACCACTTACCAATAGGGCAAACTTGACCTACTCACTTAATTTCTATTGCCTCAGTGTCTTCATCTACAAAATGGAGATAATATTAAAGCCTACCTTGTTAAGGTTGTTTTGAGCATGAAATTAGTCAAGGCATATAAGTTAACATTCAAAAAAATGTTTCTTATTGTTAGTATATTATTTACCATTGCAAATGTAAAAAGAGCAAACAGGGCCCTTCTTTAACAAAGAAGGGCCTGGCTTATTTCTAAGCCTGGTGTCTAATCTTCTGTCAAGACAGCTGAGCAAAGATCTTAACTGGGTCAGTCACAGGGTTTGGAGGCTTTAGGAAAGGGTTAAGATCAAGGCAGAAAAACAAGTCCAGTTCAAGTCTCCAATGCAAAGGAGTCTAAGAGAATATCAGTAGGCATCTTGGGAGACAAAGAGAAGAGAAGTGGATTCAACTGGGCAAGCAGGAGATAGTTGTGTATTTATTCCTGTGCTGGGATAATACTCTCTGGAATGATTTTGTATATTCCTCATTCATGCTTTTGTGGGAAATCCAGGTTTTTAATTTAAAAAATCGTCATTATATTTACATTCCTTTTATGTTTACATAAAGTTATATGGCAATATATGATTTTAATTTTGAGTACTAATTTTTAAAAAGTAGTTAGTTCTAACTATATGATATTCAGGAAAAGGCAAAACTAGTGAGGAGAGAGGCATGAGTTGGCACAGTATAGAGGATTCTTAGGGTAGTGAAATTATTCTGTATGATATTGTAATGGTGAATACATATCATTATACATTTGTCCAGACCCATAGAACATACACCAAGAGTGAGCCCTAATATGAACTATAAACTTCGGGTGATAATGATCTGTCAATGTGGGTTCGTTGATAGTAGCAAATGTACCACTCTGGCATGGGATGTTGACAGTGGGGTAGGCTGAGTAGGGTGAGGGGAAGGTCACAAGGGATATATGGAAATTCTCCGCATTTTCTGCTCGATCTCACTATGCTCCAAAACTGCTCTTAAAAACTGAGGTCTCTTTTTTAAGTAATTTTTTTCTTTTTAAGATTTTATTATAACTTTTTTTTCAAAAATACAAAGAGAAAAAATAGAACGAATCCATCAGACAAGCTTTAGTAATTATCAACACATAGCCAATCTTGTTTAATCTGTACTCCCACTCACTTCCCTCCGCCCACTCCACCGGGTTATTCTGAAACAAATCCCAGCCAACAAACTATCTCATTGAGCCAAGTTAATTTCAAGGAGCTGAGAAAGATTGAATCAAGCATATTAGGGACTCATGAAAACAAGTTCTCAAAGGCCCTTACCATGTAATAATAGCTAAAAATGGAAATTTCTTTTATTTTAAATAGAAACTTCAAAATAACTTCAATTTATATTCATTCACCTAAGCTAATAATATGAATTTTTTTTACTGTATTTTGCTTTTAGATTTTTTTCCTTTTATGTCTAAACATTTTTGGATGGTTTTTCTCTAAATTCATAGTATGTCCATCTTTTTTAACCTCCAAATTTAATTTTTTCTATACCTTCTAAACAAAATCTATTCATAAAAATTGAAAAATATCATGACCACTGTACTGACAGAATGAATAATTTACAAAAGCTCTGAGAGAGAAAAAACAGAACACTACAAAATAGTGTCTAAGTTGTCTTATGACTCTTTAATAAATTTTAAGAGGTAAAACCCATGCTTTTATTATCATATTTTCTTGGCACCAGGACACCTCTTCATGGACAGAGTTCTCATTTACCACTCAAGTAAGCTATTATGAGGCACAACTTGGCCAACACTCCTGGAATGCTGAAGTCAGTGACCTGAGCTTCCTCAGGGACGAGCTGAGTAACTTCATATGATGTGCTTAGGAAGACTTACAACAATATCACTCAATAAATAAGGGCAGGGCTGTAGATCTTCTTTCTGATAAATATTATTACAGGTCATATTGCAATAAGGATCTCCATTTAAACATGGTATACTTAATACCTTGTTTATCACTACTACCTAGGGGATTCCACTAAAACTATAGGAAGGGAATTTAAAAAGATATAAAGTCAAGAGGATAAAGAAAAAGGGACATGAAATAAAGAAAGAAAGAAAATGGAAATGAGAAGAGAGCAGAGGAAATGTCAGCAACATTTTGGAAACCGGAAAGTAGATAGATGAATAATAACTGAGGCGGCAGACCAGAGAAAGCTGAAGTTTACTTGTGCCAGGGAGAAAAGCCAATAAAAAGCAAGGTATTTCTCACACAAGGCACCTGCGCCCCTAACCCCTGCCACTGAAAAGACATGATAACACCATGCTTACCTGCAGATGGGAATTTGGGAAAAGGGTGAAAAACTGAAGGGTTTATTGAGATTCTACATAAGGAGCAAATATAATTATAAGGAGTTCAAGATCCTCATGCAAATCCTTTGTAATTAGGCTAGTACCATTCCCTCCTCAGGCAGAAGACAGGTTGGTTCTCTTTGAACCATGGAGTCCATGGACTTGGAGACACTAGACACGGGTGAGAGCAGTGGGGAGGGACTGAACTGAAAGCAAACACAGAAATTTACATCCTCAAAAGTGAGATTTCCAAATCTGCTCCCCTCAACACCAACATCCATATGGCTTCAAGAACATGAGAGGCAGATTTAAATCCATGGCAGATGACTGAAGAATTTCCCTCTGGTGAAATTGATCAAGTCAAGACAAAAAAGGGATATTGATACTCGATACCTTGATCATGCAGTATGAAGTCCACCATCAAGGCCTACCATGCACAGGGATGCCCAGCAGAGTTGCAGGGGCACTGTTGCTGGCTGCAGGGCTTCAGAGCCTGGCTCTCTGATTGTCCCAGAGATTTGTTCAGCTGCTCAGTGGTCTTCCACAAAATCTCTTCTGTTTAAAGCACCCAGAAGAAATACTGAACAATGAAAAATGGAATGCTATTCAGACATTAAAATTACAAAGTTCATTGATATGCCCTTATATACAAACAGCTCGAACATGTATTGTTAAACAAACAAACAAAAAAGATTAAAAATGATGTGTAGTATTAGAAAATAAATAAAATAACATAAGAAGGGCCCTTGGATTCACTGGAATAAACTAACTTGATAGGACTTCAAAATATCACCATATGTTGGAGTCAGGTTGTCAAAACGGAAAGAACTGAACTTTAGCATAAAACAGACTTGCGTTGAAAGGGTAGATTTGCTTATTACTAGCTATGACGTCTTTGGCAAATCTTTTATCCTTACCTTCTCTGAAGGTCAGTTTGGGCACATGTAAAAGAATGACATATCTGGTGCTGTCACTGTAAGAACTGAAGCTCTGGGAATAGTGCCTGGCCTGTAGTAGGCTCTCCCTAAGTGGCACCGCACCTAGCTAGGTCCCCCCTTCCTGTCACCACATAGATGAAAAACCCTAAACCCCATGTTAGTTTGCATTGTGGGGTATTGGAGGAAAGGGGAGGAAAGCTGGAAGAGGTCATAGGGCTGCATCAAAGCTGTGTGGATAATTGGCTGTGGAACCTTAGCATTATGAAAAAAGAAAATTGGCTGGCATTTTTTTCCTTCCATTTTCCTCATCCCCCAGAAGTTCTAGCAAACACACTATAAAATGGACCACCAATGGGGCTCCTGGGTGGCTCAGTCGGTTAAACGTCTGACTTCGGCTCAGGTCATGATCTCACAGTTTGTGAGTTCATGCCCTGCGTCAGCCTCTGTGCTGACAGCTCAGAGCCTGGAGCCTGCTTCGGATTCTGTGTCTTCTTCTCTCTCTGCTCCCCCCCTCCCCACTTGTGCTCTGTCTGTCTCTCAAAAATAAATAAATGTAAAAAAAATTTATATAAGAAAAATGGACCACCTGTGCAGGGGGTAGGCATGGGTGACTAGAAGAATATGGATTGAATAGCTAGACTGTCAGAACTTGAGGTTGTGTGAATCAAAGTGCTACTTAGGATGTACTGTAATGGATAAGCCAGGAAACCAGCAACAAGCAGATTCGTCCCACAGACACCACCAGACTCCCCACAGCCCAGCCATAGATGTGACACTGCCACATGATGCCAGTTACTTGAAGGTCTGCTTCAACTAAGACTTCTAAAGTAGAATTAGGAGAAAAACTCTTGTGTAATCCAGTCCCTAAGAGTTCTGCTTAGGAAAATGCTTACGATATACTATTAAGTGAAGAAAAAAAGATTAAAAGGCAGTGTATGGAGATATATATATTTGTGTGTACATGTGTGTGTTTCCATAAAAGACTAGAAAGGAATATGCCAAAAGATAAACAATAATTTAAAGTTTAAAGCAAGATATCAGAAAAATCCAAATCCTGGGGAAAGAATAACCATTCTAAAGGGTAAGAGTTAATAAACAAACCAACCAAAACCCCACAAAATTCACTTCAATTTTGGGAAGAAAAAAAATCAATGTAATCATCCTAACAACAATGAAATAAATAACCCTTAGGCTGTTAGTGTTCTCTTCATCTCATCATTCATGAGACATGCTGATTTGTAGACTTTGGTTCTTGGTTTAGATGATGATCTTTCAGATTGTTGCTGGGTGTGTCCGAAGAAGCCAGCAGGGTAGTGAAAGTGGGAACCCCAGAGTCCCACAATTCTCATTTTTGTTTCTCTTTTACACAGAAAGCTGATACTGCAGGTTCAGACTTCTCCTTATGTTGCAAGGCTCAAGAAGAAAACAAAGAAAACTTTTGCTAAAAGATATATTGAAATGCGTTTGAAGTTAGGCTGTCATTATCTGCTTTTAACTTCCTCCTGGAAAGAGATACTGTTTGTGCTTAAGCATTTTTCACAGCAGCAATTTAAGTGCGGCATTTTGAGCAGCCTGTGAAAACAGGAATAGCATGTTTAAGGGGTAACATCCTACTAGATATAATTAAAATAACACCTTTTTTTTTTTTTTTTAACATGTCCAGTGGAGCCAATTAGGTATTCTGATAGGTAGAATGCCTGGATAAAATTGCTAATTAGAATAGTAGCAAGTCTTAAATACTAGAGTATATAGGAAGTATTTATTGGCCAAGCTGATGAATTCTATCATATAATTCATTCAATTTTATGGATGAGAAAACAGGCTTATGGAGATTAAATAGCTTGCCCAAAGCCACATGTCAGGAAGTAAAAGAGTGAGAATTACAAACTAGGACAGTCTGCCTGGGAAATGCTCCTAACCACTGGATGACATGGCCTTACCAGAGCCAGCTTTTAAATTAAAAAAAAAATAAATAAATAAAGTAAAATTTTAAGTTTGAGAGAGAGAGAGCATGAGCAGGGGAGGAGCAGAGAAAGAGGGAGAGAGAGGATCCCAAGCAGGCTCCTGGCTATCAGTGCAGAGCCCGTCACAGGGATGGATCCCATGAACTAGGAGATCATGACCTGAGCCAAATCAGGAATCAGATCTTAACTGACTGAGCCACCCAGGTGCCCCCAGAGCCAGCTTTCAGAAAGTTAACCTAAAACAGCTAGTTGTTTTATCAGCAAAATGTGTTAATTTGGGAAGAGCAGAGGAATTGCAAACAATTAGGAACAAACCAGCTATCGCATAAGTCATAGGCAAATCCAGAAAACAAAGATCCGGGACCACTCTTTAATAGAAGAAAGGGGTGGTGGTGCCAGAGTGGCTGTTATAAACAGTCCATTGGAGTAAACTTGGAGTTTGAAATGTATCGGCTTTTCATCGGCTGAGTTGTGACTGCCTCTCATTGGCTAAATTGTGACCCTAATTGGCTGAGCTGTTGCCAAGGGAGGAGAAAATCTTCCCTCCTCCTGGGGTGGTAGTAAGAAGGCTAAGTATGTCTCTTCTTCTCGGGTCTGCAAAGGGCTGCAAGGAGTAGTAGGTGTGAGAGCTCCCTCTTTCTGGCCTCCCAACTCCATTTTATTTATTTATTTGTTTGTAATGTTTATTTATTTATTTTGGGAGAGAGAGAGAAAGAGAGCAGTGGAGGGGCAAAGAGAGAGACGGAGAGAGAGGATTCCAAGCAGGCTCCATGCTGTCAGCACAGAGCTCAACCGAGCTCAATCCCCCAAACAGTTACATCGTGACCTGAGCCCAAATCAAGAGTCAGAAGCTCAGCTGACTGAGCCATCCAGGCACCCCCAACTCCATTCTAAATGAGGTTTCTTTTATTTGGTTTCACAAAACTAACCACCCACAATGGTTTAAATGGTCGGTTCACCTTTTCTTCCCACCTCTTGGTTTCCCATCCCTTCCCTCCACCACCTTCACTACTGCCTGGTACACACTGACAAAGATGGTCAGGGCAAGTCTAGAACCATTGAAAAGTTTATCCTCCTCAGGTCAGATGGATTGATGTCAGAAAATAGATATTTTCCTTAAAATATGTCTATTTAGAACACCATTTAAAATCAGTCAGGAGGGGAGCGCCTGGGTGGCGCAGTCGGTTAAGCGTCCGACTTCAGCCAGGTCACGATCTCGTGGTCCGTGAGTTCGAGCCCCGCGTCAGGCTCTGGGCTGATGGCTCGGAGCCTGTTTCCGATTCTGTGTCTCCCTCTCTCTCTGCCCCTCCCCCGTTCATGCTCTGTCTCTCTCTGTCCCAAAAATAAAAAAAATTAAAAAAAAAATCAGTCAGGAGGAACTTGCTCTTAAAAGTAATACCATAAGGGCACTCATGCATCTCTTGATCTTGGGGTCATGAGTTCAAGCCACACGTTGGGCATGGATGCTACTTAATTAAAAAAAAATAAAAATGAAGTAATACCATAAAGCATTTCTAAGGCAATGATTGCATGTGTAGGGTGTGTGTATGTGTGTGTGTACATATGCATGTTAATTTGGGAAATTTTGGGTTTCTTGATATTCAGTTTAGATTGATACCTTGAACACACCCTTACAAAGTACATCCAGAACTGAGGAGTCAGAAAGTAATAGAATGGAAACAAAATTAAAGAACACATTGGGGGGCGCCTGGGTGGCGCAGTCGGTTAAACGTCCAACTTCAGCCAGGTCACGATCTCGCGGTCCGTGAGTTCGAGCCCCGTGTCAGGCTCTGGGCTGATGGCTCAGAGCCTGGAGCCTGTTTCTGATTCTGTGTCTCCCTCTCTCTCTGCCCCTCCCCCGTTCATGCTCTGTCTCTCTCTGTCCCAAAAATAAATAAACGTTGAAAAAAAAATTAAAAAAAAAAAAAAGAACACATTGGATTTATTATGAAATAGAGAACATTTTGTTTATTTATTTATATTTATTTATTTGTTTATAAAATTTTTTTTTTAATTTTATTTATTTTTGAGAGAGAGAGAGACAGAGCATGAACGGGGGAGGGTTATTGAGAGAGAGAGAGACACAGAATCTGAAGCAGGCTCCAGGCTCTGATCTGTCAGCAGAGAGCCCAACGTGAGGCTCAAACCCACGAACTGTGAGATCATGACCTGAGCCAAAGTCGGATGCTTAACCAACCGACTAAGCCACCCAGGTGCCCCAGAGAACATTTTGTTTAGAAAGAGTAAGTGGAATGAGGAAAAGGCTCAAAGATTACCCGTAAATAAAAAACAGAAAAAAAGTACTTTAAAAGATCTTGTACAAAATGTACAAGGGAATCTGATTGAAATGGTTATTCTGAAAGGGACAAAGTCAGTAATTCCATGTAGACAAATAAACCAGGTAGATATGCTGCATGGTGAATTCAGACTGGATGTCCACAAGTTCAATGGCTTTGGTGTAAGACTGACTGGTTTCTGAGAAGTTGAGATCTTCTGAATTCTAAGAATTCTTAACACAGAAAACAGAGTAGGAGCAAGTCATAGTTTACTAAATTATCTTAACCTTTTAATTCACAAGTGTTGATGAAATGTTTTTAGCAAGGTTGCCACACCAATACGAATGGTTTTACTAAAAGCTTAAATTGATTTGAAACCCAATATCTTCTCAGATTTTTGCTCATGTTTAATGGATATGTATAATCCAACACAAGCACTTTACACTATAATTACTGAATATTTTATAAATATCCGTGATGAACAATAAACTGCAAATGTGTGTTTTGAAAGTTAATAGGTATGTTTGCCTTTTATTAATCAATGTTGGGTTTTGCACATAGCACATATATTAAAGGAAGTAGCATCTGAAAATGTCATGAGCTCCAGAAGGGCAGAAACCATGCTGTTTTGTTCACAGAGAAGCTGTACATTATAAGAGTGGGCTTTAACAAGTAAATGCCCCAGTTTCATCCTGCCACTGACACCTTCCAGGAATGTGACCCTGGTGAATTATTCAGCCTCTCTTTGCATATCCAGATGGATGATCTTACAAAATGGGTGATGATTAGTAAAGTACCTACTCATAAGAATGCTGTGAGGGTTACATGACTCGTGGAAAGCATTTGGAGCAGTGGATGGCACAAATGAAGATCAGCCTATCATTCCTCACAGCTCTATCCCCAGCCAGGCTCAAGGTAAATCCTTGTTGGCTGAATAAATGAATGTCAAAGAATCAATTCCTTTTTTTCTTCTTTTGTATTTTTTAATGGATATAAACTGTATGGAAATTACATGGTGTTGAGATATAATAGGTACTCTTTACTGTCAATATGTATAAAGATACAAGCTCTTTCAGAGTAAAAGTAGCCTAAATCAGGAAAATCACAAATCAACATATACTCTATCCATCTCAGTTGCAATCACATTGGTTTCTGATGAGATATCTTTTATGGTTTTATAGATGAAAAAAAGGGCCTAAAGTTAATAGAGTACTATAGAAAGTGAGAAAGTGAATAACCTAGTAGACAATTAGGTTATCTCAAGACTTAAACTAGGTATTTAAAATTAAAGAGGAGAGGAGTGGCTGGCTGGTTCAGTTGGTACAGTATGTGACTCTTGATCTTGGAGTTGTGAGTTCAAGTCCCACGTTGGGTGTAGAGATCACTGAAAAATAAAATCTAAAATAATAATAATAATAATAATAATAAAGAGACAACGCTTTGGACGTAATCTGCATAGTCATTTACTTGATTTAAATAAATTTGAAAATCCCAGAAATGACCCTAATTTTCAACTGGTAGATTTAGCCAGCGAATACTTGTTTTTAATTTTTTTTAATGTTTTATTATTTATTTGAGAGAGAGAGAGAGAGAGAGAGAGAGAGACAGAGCATGAGCAGGGGAGGGGCAGAGAGAGAGTGAGATACAGAATCTGAAGCAGGCTCCAGGCTCTGACCCAGGACTCAAAATCACAAACCTTGAAATCATGACCTGAGTCAGACCCTTAATCAACTGAGCCCCCAGGCGCTCCTAGCCAGTGAATACTTAAATTCAGTGTGAACCAGATAGCCAGGAGCCACCCAGGCTGAACCTGCAGCTCAAATAAAATTCAGTGTTAGCTACATGTCACGCTCCATTCCCGGGAAATGTGGGAGTCCTGTCTCCTACTGTCCACAGTATCAGAGTACTCAGGAAATGTGCTTTATAAATATCTCCAAGTGAAATCAAATGGAACAGAACCTCAGAGGCAACATTTTGTACCATTTCTCTTTTGTGCAATGAGTTGCTGGGCTGAGTTAATTTGGATTGCCAAGTCAGAAAAAAAGATGATCTGAACTCAGTCGGGTACAGTTTGCCAGATAAAATAGAGGATGCCCAGTTCAATTTCAATTTCAGATCAACAGCGAATACTCTCCTTTGGGATAAGTATGTTTCAAATACTGCATGGGACATACTTATACTAAAAATAAGCGTTGTCTATCTGAAATTGAAATGCAACTGGACACCCTGCATTTTTATTTACTAAATCTGATGATCCTACTTTCTGCTCATAATAAGCACATACCTTTTTATTTTAGCCACTGCTCCTCTATCCTTTCATGGGGGAGGGGAGGGAAGAACCCTAGCGTAAGAGGCAGTGGAAAATATTTACTATTTGTTTTGGCTTTGATCACAGAGAAAATAAATGGAGAAGGACAAAAGAAAATAATAGCTATGTGATTAACATGTTTGTCACATAAGGGCAGTCAGCTATTTTCTAGTGGCAACTAAAATTTGTTCAACCGAGACTACTGGGCCCTTCAGAAATGTCAAGTTCTCTGTGGTGGAAGAAAGAGAAAAGGGAGAAAACGTGGCAGGAGACCATGAAATGGATACGATATTATAATTCTCTCAGAGGCTGAGCCTGTAGGTGGATGCAGTGCAGGGAGGGAGCAAGAGCCACCTGACAGCAGTTACCACAGCAGCTTTCAAAGTTTGGTTTCACTGAATAGATGTAACTGCAAACATGGAATAATGGCTTTTTTTTCCCCTTTCAATCATTTTTTTTTTTTTAAATAACTTCTGGGGGCGCCTGGATGGCTCAGTCAGTCGAGCATCCGACTTTGGCTCATGTCATGATATGGAGGTTCGTGGGTTCCAGCCCTGCATTGGGCTCCCTGCTGTCAGCGCAGTGCCCACTTCAGACCCTCTGTCCCTCTCTCTCTGCCCCTTCCCCACTTGCACTCTCTAATGAATGAATGAATAAATAAATAAATAAATAAATAAATAAATAAATAAATAAATAAAACATTTAAAAATAATAGTGAAAAAATGAACACTGGAACAGACCCATAGGGTCCAAATTCTAACTCCACTATTTAACAAGTGCCTAGACTTGTGTTACAAACACCTCTCTACGACTTACTTGGGAATAGCAGTTCTGATGAGTATGTGAGAATTCAGTAAGTCCATAAAAGGCACATAACAGAGCCTAGTACACAATGAGGATTATATGATTGTATACAAACTCTGGATTCTCAAACGTATCTTCTGGAGTAGTGCTTAAAGGGTCTGGATTTTAGGGTTCTCCTAATCTGATTTGATTACCAGCTATGTGACTCTTGACAAATTGTATAACTTTCATAAGTCGATTTCCTCATCAGTGAGGAGAGGTATAATAACAATACTTTGGTCATACGGTTATTGAGAATTTTAACTGAAATAATGCATGCCATTTTTTAAATGTTCCTTTTTTTTTTAAAGTTTATTTTAGAGAGAGAGAGAGAGAGAGAGAGAGCACGAACAGGGGAGAAGGGCAGACAGAGAGAGAGACAGAGTGTGAGTGAGGGAGGGGCAGAGAGAGATAGGAAGACACAGAATCTGAATCAGGCTTCAGACTCCAAGCGATCAGCACAGAGCCTGAAGTGGGGCTCAAACTCATGAACCACGAGATCGTGACCTGAGCTAAAGTCAGACGCTTGACCAGCTGAGCCACCCAGGCACCCTATCTGATTGTTCTTTATAGTTAAGAGTCTGTTTCTTGCTTTGCTCACTCTCTCTCTTTTTTCTTCTGCTTGTTTGTTTTGTTTCTTCAATCCTACATATGAGTGAAATCATATGGTGTTTGTCTTTCTCCAACTGACTTATTTCACTTATAATGCATGCCATTATTGAAGGCTTATAAATGTTAGCTGTTGTTGAATTTTTTTCCTTCTCTGGCATTCACAATGCTATAACACCCTGATTCTGTTCTTTTTTTTTTTTTTTTAATTTTTTTTTTCCAACGTTTATTTATTTTTTTGGGGACAGAGAGAGACAGAGCATGAACGGGGGAGGGGCAGAGAGAGAGGGAGACACAGAATCGGAAACAGGCTCCAGGCTCTGAGCCATCAGCCCAGAGCCCGAAGCGGGGCTCGAACTCACGGACCTCGAGATCGTGACCTGGCTGAAGTCGGACGCTCAACCGACTGCGCCACCCAGGCGCCCCAACCCTGATTCTGTTCTTACATCTCCATCCTTTGCTTGTTGCCGCCCTGTATTCTTTCCTTTTCCTTACCCTGGTCAGGAAGCCTTTTGCACACTCATCCAGTGTCTCCACTCCAGCCCCGCCCCCGCCACCCCTTCCATGCTGGCGATTCCTGTCTGTTACCTTCAATTTTTGTTCTCCCAATTATGCCACAGTCTCATACAACTTCCACCACCTCAATGTTGTTACTTCAGAGAATTATTATTGTCTCAAAACGTGCATGTCCAAATAAGATTCTCAGCTCTCCCCCACTGCTAATTTTCATTGGGGTTACACAGGAAGTAGCAGCTCTTTTCAGTGTCCCCGCTTTTGGCAAACACTGTCATTCTCTAGTGATCTCTGAAGTAAAAACTTTGGAGTCACCTTTGACATATCCATTTCTATTATCCTTCATGTCCACTTAATAACCAAGGGACTAGGCCAGCTCCCAAATACCAGGAAGAGAAGTCAAAATCCCTGAAAAGCAAAAACAAAACTACCGTCTTTACAAAGATACATCTGACAGGAAAACAAAATTAGTTATTTAAAATCTATACCCCACCCCATACCCCCCTCCTCACACACCCCCTCCACCCTTCTCAGGAGGGTGGATATCGGTTGGTAATTGGAGTGTAGTTGCTTGTCATTTTCAAGATAACGGCTTTTGCATATTTGAAATGGTAGGAGTAGGAAGCACAACTGAGAGAGCTGAGATAAAGTTCAAGTGTACTTCATGAAAAGGATGAGAGACGGGGGCCAAAAGGGTGGATGATACAGAGGTGGAGCTGTGTCAGGGGAACGCTAAGGAGACCACTGCAGTGACAAGTAGCCAAAGATGAACTTGGAGAGAAGGCAGAAGTTGTGCTGACAAGAGTGGGATGTGGATTGGATCTGTGAAGGTTAACTTTATGTGTCAACTTCTATGGGTGCCCAGAGAGCTGGGAAAACATTATTTCTAGGTGCATCTGTGAGGCTGTTCCCAGAAGAGATCAGCATTTGAATCCATAGACTGAGTAAAATCCACACTCCCCAATGGGTAAGTATCATCTAATCCTTGAGAGCTAGCAGAACAGGAAGGCGGAGGAAGGTGAATTTGTTCTCTCGCTTGAACTAGGACATCCGTCTTCTCCTGCTCTTGGACATTGGTCCTCCTGGCTTTTGGGCCTTTGGACTTGGGTGGGGACTTATACCTTTGGTCCCTGGCTCTTGGGCTTTTGGACTTAGACTGAGACTTACACCATTGGCTCCTCTGATTCTCAGGCTTTTTGGGTTCGAACCAGAACTATACTGCCTAGCATCCCTAGGCTTCTGGCTTTCAGACAATGGATATGGGGAATTTTGGCCTCCATAATCCCATGAGTCAATAATTTATAATAAATCCCTTTCTACAGATATAGATCTTATTGGTTTTATTTATCTACTATAGAATCTTTTCTTTTTTCACAATCATATTTTCCATTTCCAAGAGCTCTTATTCTTTTTTTCCCTTTTTATAGTTGTGATATAATGCTTTCTGAGAAATACATATATTTCTCAGATATATTTGGTCTTCATCCATAGTTTCTGAAGCCATAAAGGTGGCATGGGTGTCTTGTTACTAATGAAGGGGATTTGGGATCCCACTGGAGGGTGGAGGCTAGGTGCCAGGAGGACCAACCATGTAATTATAAGGTTGGGCCTTCTAACCTCACCCCCTGACCTGCAAGGAGGGGAGAGGAGCTGGAGGTAGAATAAGTTAATGGCCAGTGACTTAGCCAATCCTGACTATGTAATGAAGCCTCCATAAAAACCTAAAAGGACTGTATTCCTGTGGCTCAGGATGGTGAACAAGTGGAGATGTGTGGAGAGTGGCATGCCTGAAGAGGGCACAGAAGTGCTGTGCCCTTTTCCTATACCTCACCCTATGTATCTCTTCATCTGGCTGTTGATTGGTAACCTTTATCATATCCTTTAGTAAGCTGGTACATGTTAAGTGTTTCCCTGAGTTCTGTGCAAATTGAAAGAACCAAAGAAGGAGGTCCTGGGAACCTCTGATTTGTAGCCAATTGGTCAGAGTACAAGGTAACAAATGGCAAGTCCAGGGAGAAGACAGTTGGAACCCTTAATCTGCAGCGGGCTGGTCAGAAGCACAAGTAACAACTTGGGGCTTGAGAATGTTGTCTGAAGTGGAGGGTGGGGGAGGTTAGAGGCAGTCTTGTAGGACTGACCCCTCAACCTGAAAAAATCGGTGCTATCTCTAGGTAGATAGTGTCAGACTTGGGTTGAATTCTCAGACATTCTGCTGGTGTCTGAGAATTGCTGGCTGTTGGAAGGGTGCTCCCCCTTCCCCAACACTGGAATTGGGTCCAGGAACCAAAAAGAGTTTGTGACAGTAGAATAGCACTCCCTTCTTGTTTCAAAATTCTCCACTAGGTTTGTTTTTTTTTTAATTTTTTAAAAGTTTATTTATTTATTTTGAGAGAGAGAGAAAGCACGAGTCAGGGAGGGGCAGAGAGAGAGGGCGAGAGAGAGAATCCCAAGCAGGCTCCATACTGTCAGTGCAGAGCCCAATGTGGGGTTCGAACCCATGAGCCATGAGATCATGACATGAGCCCAAGTCGGATGCTCAACTGACTGAGATACCAGGTCTTTTCAAGTTTCTTTTTTTAAGTGATTTATTTATTTTGAGAGAGAGAGAGAGAGAATGCACAGGGGAGGGACAGAGAGAGAATCCCAAGCAGGTTCCACACTGTCAGTGCAGAGCCTGTCTCAGGGCTCAATTCCATGAATTGTGAGATCATGACCTGAGCTGAAATCAAGAGTCCGACGCTTAACAGACTGAGATGACCAGTCTCCCCTCTTCTAATTTCTAAATTACCTTTGCCAAGTACCACTTAGATATCTATATTTTTATTTTGTAGCATACTTTTCTCTAAATGCCTGGTGACGTTTTCCCCCTTCATATTAAAGAACCAACTAGAAATATTGGATTGTGATACTGCCCGTGGAAGAGGTTGGTCAACCAAGGGAATTTACATTAGAGAACTGGATGAGATGTAGGCATTGGAGAGATTTTTTTCCTCTTGGATTGGTCCACTATCTTTAGAAAAAGTATTTGATATTTGCCAAGCATTCTGTGCACATGGATGAAAAACAGGCATAATGAGATGGAGTCAATTCTTCAATACATTGGTTTCTAATGTCCATTTTCTTTTTTCTTTTTTTTAAATGTTTATTTATTTTTGAGAAACAGAGAGACACAGAGTGTGAGCAGGGGAAGGGCAGAGAGAGAGGGAGACATAAAATCCGAAGCAGGCTCCAGGCTCTGAGCTGTCAGCACAGAGCCTGACGAGGGGCTCAAACTCACAAGCCAAGCTGTGAGATCATGACCTGAGCTGAAGTTGGACTCTTAACCAACTGAGCCACCCAGGAACGGCTTTAATGCCCATTTTCAGCTCAAGTCTCACTCCCCATCCTGACAGCTGGCATATCATTAAATAATATGCTCCAAGGCATACTATTAAATTAAAAAGTATGCTATAGAATATTATGCAGTACATATACATGTATATAATATGTAATGTATATAATGTATATATTTCTGTGTGTGTGTGTGTGTGTGTGTGTGTCTGCAAGGAAGTCCACGAAACAGTTAAACAGTAGTTTTGTCTAGGAAAATAGTATATTTTCAGGAGTTACTATATACTCTAGATAGTACAGTATTGTTTAATTTTTTAACTTTCATGTATCATTTGTAATTGGATAGGTGTGTATGTGTGTGTATGTGTGTATGTACACAGATTTAAAAAAAATCCAGGGGCACCTGGGTGGCTCAGTCAGTTAAGCATCCTACTCTTGATTTCGGCTCAGATCATGATCTCACCGTTTGTGAGACTGAGTCCTGCATTGGACTCTGTGCTGAAAGTGCACAGCCTGCTTGGAATTCTCTCTCTCCCTCTCTCTGCCCCTCCTCCACTCATTCTTTCTCTCTCTTTCAAAAATAAATACATAAATTTAAAAAAACCCACATATTAGAATTTCACTTCTTATCTCCGAATCCCATAAAGTGCCTCGCAGAGTGTACTGATGTTTGTAGGAGCACAATAAATATTTGTTACATAAACAGGTGAGTATCTATGGAATGAAAACAGATATGCATTATTATTGTTTCTAAAGTATAATTTCCAAAAATCATGAATCATGAATCTCATAAAAATATGAAACAAACACGTTAAAGATTTTATTTGATGCATTAATTAATGAGGGAGCCAGAAAGATATTAAAATTAGTTCAAATGGGATTTTGACTTAAAATGACATATTCTCTATCAGAAGAAATTCATTTACATTGTCATGAGCAAGAACCAAGTCCATGATTATTAGTTTTCCACAAATCGACTTTCATCCCTACAGAGTTATAAAATAGCCTAGGTGATCAAACACAATTGCTATAGACTGAATGTGTGTCTCCCACCCAAATTCATATGTTGAGACTGTACCCCCCAATGTGATGGTCTTAGGAGGTAGGGCCTTTGGGAGGTAATAAGGATTAGATGAAGCCCTGAGGAGAGTCCTCATGCATAGGATTGGTGATTTATGAGAGCCATTAGACAGTTTGTTTCCTCTTTCTGCTGTCTGCCAAGTGAGGATCTGAGAAGTCAGCAGTCTGCAACTGGAGAGCAGGCCCTTAAAAGAACTGGACCAAGTTGGCACCCTGATCTTACACATCCAGCCTGCAGAACTGTGAGAAATAAATTTCTATTGTTTATGAGCCACCCAGTGTGTGGTATTTTGGTTATGGCAGCCTGAGATGTGTAAGGCAACAAAAAAGGTGCATCCCTCTATAGTATCAGATGATCTCCAGTGGACCTGCTAGGCAGCGCCCAACACCCATGGCAAGGACCACTAAATATCTCTTTTGCTTCTTTTTAGGGGCACCTGGGGGACTCAGTCGGTTAAGCATACTGGGTGACTCAGTCTGTAAAACACCCAACTCTTGGTTTCAGCTTAGGTCATGATCTCACGGTTTCGTGATTTAAGCCCCCGCTTGGGATTCTTGTCTCCCTCTCTTTGTCCCTCCCCCACTCGACTGTCTCTGTCTCTAAATAAATAAATAAATAAATAAATAAATAAATAAATAAATTCTAAAAATTGAGGCATCTGGGTGGCTCAGTTGATTAAGTGTCTGACTTCAGCTCAGGTCATGATCTCACGGCTCATGAGTTCAAGCCCTACATCGGGCTCTGTGCTGACATCCCAGAGCCTGGAGCCTGCTTTGGATTCTGTCTCTGTCTCTCTCTGCCCCTCCCCAGCTGGTGCTATGTCTCTCTCTCAAAATAAACATTAGGAAAAATTAAAAGAAAAACTCCTCTTCTCCTTTCCAAAACTTGTCAATTTTACCTGACACTGCTATGTTAACAATCATTGGTCTTGGTGTTTTGAAAGAAACATTTATGAATCTCTCTTCTAACGTGTGTCAATGATTCCATAGTTTTGAGTAACTTCTTTAATTCACATATATGCAAATTGATACTATTCATGCATTCTTTTGACAAGATTGCCAAGTGACAAGGCTGTCTAAATTTGGTTTGCAAGTAGGGCAATTCAAGGTTTTGTCTAATGAAAAGTTCAGTGTCCTTGTCGAACATGCTTTTTTATTGCACTACTAATCTCCTCCTCAAAAATGCTGGAAATAACTTGGCACAATCCAGTTAAAGTCATTTTGGCATTTGTTTCCTAAACGCAACAGTACAGTATTTACAGTCTGAATGATATGTTGCTAAAGCCAGGTTTGTTGACAAAAACACACACTGAACGGTATTCGGTCTTTCTTAAGTATCTTAGGTTAGCGACCATTCCTGGCCCACCCAGATATTCTCATCCGTTTCCTGTTCTAGGCTCTTTCCAGCTGCCTGGAGGCTATAGTCCCTCTCCACCCCCAGAAGTTTAAACACAAGAAAATGCATCAAATACTCCATGATCAAGGCACCAATTATTGTTAAGGGGACAGAGGGGATTAATTTAATAATCTCTGCAATAATTTGGGATTTTAATATTAATTTGGGAGCATATCAAATCTCTTAAAATATGATAAGAATATTTTTAAGTAAATCGGACTATAAGAGGGGCAACAGACAATAGGTATTACCAGAGATACATCTAACACTAAAGGTCTTTTGTCATATGCAGGATTATAATAGATTCACTTATGAAATAAATTGTTAAACATGCTTGCTGAAGATATTTTCCAAATAAAAAATTAGGCCTCAGGGCACCTGAGTGGTTCAGTAGGTTAAGCACCTGACTTCGGCTCAGATCGTGATCTCACAACTCGGCTCGTGAGTTTGAGCCCCCTGTCAGGCTCTATCCTGACAGTTCAGAGCCTGGATCCTGCTTTCTCCAAAAAATTAATGTAGCAAAAGGTATTTTTGTTTTTTGTTTGTTTGATTTGTTTGTTTTTTTTGCTATGAGAATATATAAATGTGGAAAAGTTTTTCAAATTTTTGAAACCTTAATAATATATAGTTATATATTGAATAAATACCCTTTACTGAAAAGAAAATAAATGCATGTAATTGGGACCATCTGCAAAAATCCAAGATATGTGATCTTAACCAACAATAGTCAATCTCTAAAGTGCTATACTTCATTGACTCACTTAAACCATCATTTAAAAAATGCACTATTATTTCATGTACTGCAAAGAAAAATAAAATGGCCAATTAAATATGACACAGTGTTTTCTTATCACAGCAACTGTGAGACATACTATGATTTCAGAGAGGTTGAAAGGTAAATAAAAAGGGAGTCTTAGGGGCACCTGGATGGCTCAGTGGTTAAGCGTTCAACTCTTGGTTTTGGCTCAGGTCATGATCTTACAGTTTGTGGGATGGAGACCCATGTTGGGCTCCACGCTGCTTGGGATTCTCTCTGTCCCTCTCTCTGCCCCTCCCAAACTTTCTTGTGCTCTCTCTCTCTCTCTCTCTCAAAATAAATAAATAGACATTAAAATAATTTTTCAAAAGGGAGTCTTAGATGAAATACAGTTTTTGTTATGTTTTCCAACAGACATGAACTGTATCTTTTATTTCTGATCAGTAAAGAGTTTTTTACAGATATATCTTATGGCTATTACTACATCTTTTCAAATTATTTTTTATTTTTTTCCTTTTTCCTATTGAAGTATAATTAATACACAGTATTATATTAGTTTCAGGTGTATAACATAATAATTCAACAATTCTATACATTACTCAGTGCTCATCACAGTAAGCGTAGTTACCACCTGTGACTATATTCCTTATGCTGTACTTTCCATCTCTGGAGGTTTGTACCTCTTAATCCCCTTCACCTATTTCACACAGACCCCCATCTACCTCCCCTCTGGCAACTACTGCTTTAAAAGTCTGTTCGTTTGTTTGTCTCTTGGCTTCTTTATGTGTTCATTATTATTGCATCTTATTAGGAAATGCTGCCTATTGTTAAAGTGTAAGTAAATAAGAGTTTGTGAAGAAAAACCTAAGTGAGAAAGAGCCAGTGGTGGCAACTGTGGCACCTAGTGGCCGGTGCCCCACAGAGAAGGTGCAAGCCATGGTGGTCTGTCCCAATGGGTCTAGCCGCAGGGGCCTCCGTTGGCTGGTTGTGGGTATGGCTTGGACTCCAGTCCTGGCCGCTGCTTAGCATCTTTTGTTTCTAGCAGTTTTCTGCGTGGGTTCTTTAGCTTTCCCAAGAGTTCTGTGAGCTTCTTAACCATTTAGTAAATTCCTTGTCTGCCTAAGTCCGCCAGACTTGCATCTAAGAGCCTTGATGGATACCTCTGGATCTCAGCAATTTGTTGACAGAGATAATTGATATAATTTGAAACAAATCAGTGATTCAGCCTCTTGAAGGGCAGTTAACTAATCTCCCCCACTTCTCTAAATGACCACCTCCAAAAAGATACAAATCCAGCCAGATTCAACAGTAACAAAATTGTTGAACCATGCGATATTGAAAGCACACGTATACCTATTCTTTTAGAACATAACTTATAAGGCTAGAGAGGGAATATACTACCTATTTTCCAGAAGAATTAAAGTACCAAAATATAATTTGCTGAGAGTTACTCTGACTCCGTACAGAAACTAGAGAAGGAACTCTGCAGTCACCATATCATATAAAGGCTACACGGTAGTAATGGATTCCAGTTAACAATAGGGACTGCCAATTTCGTTCATCTTACTACCACTGGAGGATAAAGCAAAGATTTATTAATCTGACAAGCTGATGATTTCTTTGTACCTATTTGCAAAGTTGCCCTACCCCATTTTTTAATCTCTACCCACCTGGGCAAAGTAATGTCAGCATGTCCTTTTTGCTTCAAGGTATTCCAGGGTGTTGCGGCTTCAGTGAATTTAGAAGTTGAACATTGTTCTTGACAAATACAGCTTTTATTAATATAAATGGTAATCACAGATAATACTTGCATAGTCCTTCAATATGACCAGATAAGGTTATAAGTATTTTATATGTATTAACCAATTTCATCTTCATAAGACTTCCAGGAGGGAAATATGGTTACCCATACTCTCATTGTATACATGAGGACACTGGGGCACAGGGGGTTAAGTTACTTGACTACTGGCACAGGCCGGTAGGTGGCACAGCTAGAATCTGAACTCAGGTTGGCTCCAGAATTCTGTGCTTAGTTGTTAGAAGTTGCCCCCTCTTAGAAGTTATTTATTTCTGCTACTACCTATTTGTAATACACAGTGGACCCGGAAGAATTTGAAGTACAAAAAACCTAGGCTTCAATCCCAAACCTGGGCAGTTTACATACTGAACATTGGATTTTTTTTAACTTGAAAAATAGGAATAATAATATTTGTCCTACCGAAATTATGGGTTGTTGAGTAGAATAAATAATGTATGCAAAGGTGCTTTGTGAAGTGTTACATGAAGAGCTACTACGTAAACTTTGAACGGTCATGTCAGTTAGCATATGGCTTCAGCTGCATGTGGTGTTCCGCGAAGTAAGGAGGGTTACAGCTAGAAGGTGGTAGGGTTATGACTGGAAGGCATGGCCGCCCCTATGTTAAACCTGTGTGTCTAACTGCACTACTGCGCTTGCCCCTCTGATACTCAGTCACTATCATACCTGATGGTACACCATTGTTTTCCTGTGTTGTTTCCTTAAAAATAAGATGGCAAACATAAATTATCCTTGGGGCACCTGGGTGGCGCAGTCGGTTAAGCGTCCGACTTCAGCCAGGTCACGATCTCGCGGTCCGTGAGTTCGAGCCCCGCGTCGGGCTCTGGGCTGATGGCTCGGAGCCTGGAGCCTGTTTCCGATTCTGTGTCTCCCTCTCTCTCTGCCCCTCCCCCGTTCATGCTCTGTCTCTCTCTGTCCCAAAAATAAATAAAAACGTTGAAAAAAAATTAAAAAAAAAAAAGATGGCAAACATAAATTATCCTTCAGGGATTTCCCACAAATGTTTCTCTAGTAGGCCTATGTTGGAAATTCCTACCTGCAACTTACGGACTGGCAGAGGGCAACAGAGAAAGACAGGTCAAGTGAGGAAAGCTATAACACGAGTGTGGCAGAGGAAGATTTCCTGGTCCCCTGGCAAGTTGGGGACATTCCAGTCAGGCGCCTTTGAGGCTCTAATGTGCAAAGCAGCTCAAATTCCCACACAAGAGGTATGTTTATCAGTCTGGGAACATTCTGAGGATTCCCAGGAAGACAGTGATAACAGGTCTCTCCATCTCATCCACTTACCACTTCAGGCAAGGTCTGTCCATCTTTGGGTAACAAAACTAAAATCAAAACCATATAAATAATAATGTTAGTACTCTCTCTCTTTCCCCTCTAGCAAATCCCCTGCTAAGGGTTATAAATCATTCCAATATCTCTAACGTAGAAAATCTATAAGCCAACTGAGAAGTATTGGCAAAATGTCTCCTGTGTGATTAGTCCCTGCATGTGCTTGGGGTCTACATGATACCCTTTAGCAGATTAAACTCTCATAATAACAGGTGAAGACTTAGAAACCATTACCTGCCAGATTTTGTGTCACTGAACATAATTGTAATAAACTTCAAGAACGTAAGCTCCTCAAATGAAAAATGGAAGATAAAAATGAAAAAGCACACCTGAAACTAATGTAACATTGTGTCAAAAAAGAAAAAAAAAACACCAAGAAAGCCTGAGAACATAGAGCTCAGTAAGGCCATGGTTGACTATATCATAATATATCTTATAAAAAATGTGCAAGCCATTACTGGAATCTCTTAATATATATTAAAAATCAATCTTTCTCGGGGCGCCTGGGTGGCTTGGTCGGTTAAGTGCCCGACTTCGGCTCAGGTCATGATCTCACAGTCCGTGGGTTCGAGCCCCGCGTCGGGCTCTGTGCTGACAGCTCAGAGCCTGGAGCCTGTTTCGGATTCTGTGTCTCCCTCTCTCTCTGCTCCTCCCCTGTTCATGCTCTGTCTCTCTCTGTCTCAAAAATAAATAAACATTAAAAAAATTAAAAAAAAAATAAAAAAATAAAAAAAAATCAATCTTTCTCTTTCCATATAAAGTGAAAAATGACAAATGAGTACCTATCTAATTCTAAAATAGACCTTTTTACAAAACCCCAAATACCATATACCTTTCCCTGGTTATGCTATACCCCTGCCACTCATTCGTTTTTTCATTCACTTCTTCAACAAATGTATTAACTATATGGGGGTGTGGGCCAGCACTGTGGCAATGGCGTGGCCTGTGAAGATGAATAAACTGTGGTTCTCGCTGCCTGGACTCAGTGTGATCACTCGATGAGAGGCAATAACTATAACAAAGAAGTGAAAGAAACGACTATCTTAGCTGAAATCCAGGCAGTAGGCAGGGCTTAACAAAGGGTGAGGTAAAGTGGTAAACAAGTCTGTTTTGGCCGTCTGTACATTGTTTCCACTTTTCCTAGGTGAGGGAATACCATTCCTCCTGTCCTGTACTTTTTTCCTCTGTTGTTTCCTCCTGCTGCATCTCTCACTCTTTTTTCCTCCTAAAGCAAAAGGAGAAGGAGGTCAAAGGACCTCTTATTGGGTTGACTAGGGAAAGGGGTTAGAGGAAACATTTCAGGTACCTTGCTATGCTAGGTCCCCCTTTATTGAGTCATGGGGGAAAGGAAGGACTGGATTCTGGAAACGTGAGACGTTAGTTGCAGAATCATGTGTGCGCTGGAAGGGACCGTAGAGGCCATCTTCCTTAGTATCCATTTTATAGCAGGGGGCATTGAGCCTTCATGACTAACTCAAGCCAATGACATCAGCGAGACCACAACTCAGGCTTCTTAACTTCCATGAAAGCTAGAATGGACCAATGAAGCATTTCTAATGCCCCTTTTTGCTGGGTAGGGTGAAGGAGCCAAAGATGGAAACTTCACTGCTGTCTTCAGCAGCCTCTGCAACCCTATGTTCTTGACAAGCACACAGTCCTTCATTTCTGGTCCTCCAGAGAAATGGAGGACAGTTGATTAACCTAGTCACCCCATAGCTCTGTTCCTTGAAGAAAACCACACCACGTCTATCACTCAAAGGACTTTTTTCATATATTTTATTATTTTTGTTACCCCTCTCATAAGTCTGATTTCTCTATATCCTTTTGAAAATATGATGACCCAATCAGAGCTTTCAAGATTTGTTTGGTGAAACAAAATGATGTCCTTGTGCTCTGGTTTTTAATGCATTCTACTTTGACTTTTTGGTTTTGCTTCTTATTAAATTTTCAGAACAACAGCTACTTATTTTCAACATGTCAGTAATGACCTTGAGAAATTTATATTATTTATTTCTGTTAAGGATGTTTTCTTGAACGTTGTTCCGTTTGTGTGATGGCCTGTCTCCTCCCGCCCCCGCCCCCGCCATTTGTCAGCCTGTCAGTAACAACCAGGTGGTGGATACATGTCAAGAAAACTAATCACCTTCTAACAGGATTTGGAACGGAATTAATGCGGATCTTGTGCCCTTCCTGTTCCAACTTTAGCAGCCCAAGGTCCAGGACTGCTTACAGATTAGCTGGCTGGTAACTGCGCCCCGCGGCGTTTTAGGGTCTGGGTTCTCTCTTCAGACCCTAGGCAGGGAATTTTGTTAGATCCAATATTCGAGGTCCTCGGAGACAGAGCTTGGGTTTGTGGCTGAAACGGGCCAGTCCATCCTGGGACGCCCAGCGGCGTAAATGCATCTCTCAGCATCTATTTTCAAGGTGATGACACCAGGCTAGAATGCCGCGAAGTCAACGAGTCCATCCTGCCAGACAAGTTTCCGCTTCTGGACGCCTCTGAGGCTCCGACACGCCATGGTGTGCGGGGCTGATGGGACCCTGGTCATTGGAAGGCGGTAGTGCATAGTGCTGTCAATATTTACCAGGCGTCTTCGAGTTGTTCTTCCAGCCCTCCCGGTTGCTCGAAGACGAGGTCTCCAAGGTCTCAACTCCTCCCTCTTGCTAATCAGTGTGCTCGTCCCTCCTCCACCTCCCCGCCCCTCCCCTTTTCTCCAGCCCGCAGGGCTCCCACCTTTTCTCGTGGCCTCCACCTGTGTGCGTGCAGAGACCAGGGTGGAGCCGTGGCGGGCTGGGGGGGGGAGGCCGTGACGTCACCTCTCCGCCACGGAGGCGGGGCTGTGGGAACCGCAGTGCAGCGCAGAGGGGCGGGGCGGGGCGGGGCCTGCGGCGCGTGACCTGGCTGCGGGAGGCAGGAACCCGGAGAAAAGGTGTAGGGGGGCCGGGACCAGAAGCCTCCTGAGTCCGGGGGCGGGGCGGGGAGCGCCCGGGCTGAGGCGGCTGGCGTCCGATGGAGTGCTAAAGCGGGTCACGCTTCCTCCTTCCCTCCCCGCCCCTTCTTCTCCTCCCACCTGGGCCTCTGCGTGGAGACGCGCACCTGGCAACCGGCTGCCGTGCTCCGCCGCGTCCCCGCCTCCTCCGCTCGGGCCCGGTGCCCCGAGCCCGACCCCGGCCCCCGGCGCTCGTCTCTCCGCCGGCGCCGCGCTCGCTGGAGGCGGCCTCGAGCGCTCGCTCGTTGATGCCGTTTTGGGGGTGACCCGACGCGGCGGCGGCGCCTCCATGGTGGGGGCGTGTTAGTGGCCGCGGCTCTGCCGGACGTCGAGTGCGCGGCTGCGGGGTAGCCGAGCAGCCAGTCAGTGAGACGCCGCGCGCGTTTCGGGTTTCGGGGCGCTGGAGGAGGCCGCCACGGCCGCGCGGGAGCGGGAGATGTTGGAGCTGAGGCACCGGGGAGGCTGCCCTGGCCCCGGGGGAGCGGTGGCGCCGCCACCCCGCGAGGGAGAGGCGGCCGGCGGCGACCACGAAACCGAGAGCACCAGTGACAAAGTAAGTGGAGCCGCGAGAGGCGCACACCTGCGCACGGGTTGGGTCCTGGTTTGGGCCGGGACACCTGGGAGCAAGGGTGGGGCCCGAGGAATGTGTGGGGAAGCTGCAGGCTGCCCGCTGCGCCTTCCTCCGGCCTGGCAGTATTTTCTCCTTCCTCCAGTGGGGTCGGGAACCCGGACGCCAGAGCCGGTGCGTTTCCCAGGATGGCCACGACCGCTGCCCAGGATAGCTGGATGATTCGACGTGACTACAATTTAGTTTCTTCCCGTGCCAGTTCCCCTTCGTGGCGTCTGAAGCCGACGCTGGAGTTAGCTGGAACTTGCCACCTTAGGAGGTGCAGATTTCTAGTAGCTGCCACCTAACACCTCTTCTCGATAGGGGAACAAACTTAGGAAGGACTAAAGTTAAGACGTGCACCTTCGTTTCTAACATGTCATTGGATCCTGGCGCTGGAGGCTTGGCCTGTTGAGCTCCTCCATTAGCACTGTTTCGTTTCCTGTGCCCTTTCTCTGCATGATAGATTGGGGGGGGGTGGTGTTGGGGGTGTGTGTATCATACTCGTGACACGGTTGTAATCCTCCAGCGTCTTTAGAGTCCCAAGACAGTGCAGCTCTTCTAGTGGATTTCATTTGACCTGATATGGTAATTCATGAGGACTTTTAACTCGCATTCTATTTAAAGGTAGCAAAAGAGTCAAAGCTCAGCGTATTCCCTTAATACAGTGGTCCAAGTAGGAATTTTGGGAAAACAAAGCACTTTTATGACCTTTTAGACTAGGTGGTTTAGGAAATTGGGCCAGAGAATAGATTGCTTCCCAAAATCTGTTTAGACAATTCCATTGTATTTTAGAAGCTCAAAGCTCTTGAACTATTCCTAGAGGCATTCTTTTTTAGAAGCAAGCATCGCAGTTTAAATTACAGAAGTGAAATAAATGGATTGCCCAAGGTCAAATCAGTGGCCTTTTGGAAGTAGAAGTGTTTCCTGATACCCTTTCTTCTGGTTTGTCCTGTTGCGGAGACCCACTGGGCAGTTCTGATTTGTGGAGGGTTCCACCTGCAACTTGATGTTGGTGAACTTGATGTAACCCAAGTTACAAGGCCCTGGTAGGAACATCACAGGATATCATGAAATAATAACTTTAACAGTGATTTTAGGAATGAAACCTTAGAATCAGTGGGATGACAGATCTTTTTATTTTCTACCTTTGATAGCAGGTAGAGAGTCTGTGATAGAACATATGTGTCAAGGAATTACACAAAATATAACAGTTTTCAGTTACTGAAGGTTGGTGTTACAAAGCTAGAAACAGTGGGCTGAGAATAGTCTGTGAAAACTGCCTTGGAAACTAGACCAAAAATAGAATTAATTAGGTTGGGATTTGTTTTGTTTTAGCACTGGTATAGTTTAGAATCAAGGAAATACCAGCTTCGCTATGTTGACTTCCTTAACCAGCATAAGCTAACAAGCTTTTAATAAAAGAAAACATGTTCAGGAAGCCATGCATAAAATAACTTTCGAATTAATTTAGTTTCTTAACACCCTAATGTATTTAAAATGGAAACTACTGTGGTTTGATTTGATCATTAGAACTGTTGTCTCTATCTATGACTGGGTTACCTTACTGCATACTCATTTATTTATAAACACTGCACTATTGGTTTTCATTAATATGTACCCAGCTGGATTTTGTTTTTTGAGAGTAGATGTTGCCATATGCAACTCATTCTGTCAAGATTCCTTAGGCAAGGATGAGCATTTTCAAACTGTCTAAAATATTGCTGCACTTTTAGAGTTTATCACCAGGAACTCTTGACTGGGCAAGCCCTGAGACATTGAACTCTATCCTCTATCTGTTCTTTATTATCAGGGTGTATGCTTGAATGCACCTGTCTTTCCAGGTCAAGGGCTGTTTTAAAAACAGCTTGCACATCAGAGGCAGTTTAATATTTGGTCTATTTAAACTGTTATAAGTCTTTTCTCTGTTCAAGTTGAAGTAAAGGCAGAACTCTTGGGGAAGTAATGAAGTATTATTATATTCTGCTGTTACAGTACACCCCTAAGCCATTTGTAATGGTGTTGTTAACATGACTTTCTCATTGTTCAGGACCTGGAGACATGCTGGGAGAAGGATCTGTGCTCCAGAGAGTTAGCAAGTGAAAAAATGTGTCTTACCTGCAGGGGAGTGTTTCCAGTTGTTAAAATACTGGAGTAATACTTAAAAGATGACAAGACCGCCTCCTCAAGGAACCTCCCAGCAGACACATGAGTTAGATTTATTATAAATCTGAACAAGGCTAATTGTGAGCACAGAGGGCATAGTTGCACTCTCCGTGGGACAACTGGAAGAGCTTTAAAGAGGAGATGAGGGTTGAGCCTGGAATGAAAAGATGCCTGGGGACGCACCAGGTGTGCAAGCATTGGGGTAGGGCATTCTAGGCAGAGGGCATGAGGAAACTTTCTTGAGTCAGCGTTGCAGGCACTGAGAACTGGAAATAGTTGATGATCCTGGAACATAAACTGTGTATGTTTGGGAGGTGCAGCTGGGAGCTTGAAAGTCTTGTGAAGGAGGTTAGGCTTTATTTTATGGACTCTGGGAAGTAACTGCAGGGTTTTTGCAGAGGCATTAGCTAATCACTGCAGCAGCAGCCTGGAAAAAGCATTAGAAACAGGAGATACCTGTTGCAAAGAAGCCAGATAGGCGTGTATTGCAAATGTGATAGATGTGAAATGACAGGGCTTGTAGATCTGGTAGGGGCAGGGAAATAAGGGTTGAGAGAGAAAGTATATTTTAGATAATGACTGTGGGACCTAGACTAGGGTGATCAGAGTTAAGAGTAATACAGGAAGAACCTGCTGGCAGGTACACTTTGATCCATAACTTAAGAGGCTTTAGGGGAAGAAGCAAAACTTTGGGAGTAGTTTTGCAGGTTGGGAGTTGGCATGAGTAAATTGGGTTGTGCAAGGTTCGTCATTCTCTAAAATAGAGGTGATTCGGGGCGCCTGGGTGGCTCAGTCGGTTGAGCATCCGACTTCAGCTCAGGTTATGATCTCACGGCTTGTGAGTTCGAGCCCCACGTCAGGCTCTGGGCTGACACCTCGGAGCCTGGAGCCTGCTTCGGAGTCTGTGTTTCCCTCTCTTTCTGCCCCTCCCCTGCTCATGCTCTGTCTCTGTTGCAAAAATAAATAAACATTACCAAAAAAAATTAAAAAAAAATAAAATAGAGGTGATTCAAGGTAGTGATGGAAACTGAAATGAAAAGTTTGGGTCTGGAAATGTCAACTTTTGATTAGAATATAACAGGGGAGAAAACTGAAAACAGAACCTTGGGAGGTGCCCATGTATAGAGCAGAGTTGTATATATAGGAAGGGAACCAAGATAATGAGGTCCTGGGGGCTCAAGGAAGGATATCATCAATAGTATTTAGGAATGAAGGGGAGGCATGGAACAGAGAGTTTAGCAGAAGGTCCTAGAAGCTAGGTTTTAGGTTGAAGAATGTGAGAGGTAGAGTACTGGTGGTTATTGTTAGAAAGTGCCATTGAAGGGGCATACAGGATAGCAGTTAGAGAAGACATTCAAATGAAAATCTCCTTTTTCAGGGGCACCTGGATAACTCAGTCGGTTTAGTGTCAGACTTCAGCTAAGGTCATGATCTTGCAGTTTGTGAGTTTGAGTCCCACATCCGGCTGTCTGCTGTCAGCACAGAGCCCGCTTCAGACCCTCTGTCCCCCTCTCTCTGCCCCTCCCCTGCTTGTGCTCTCTCTCTCTCTCAAAAATAAACAATAATAAAAAAATTTTTAATTAAAAAAATCTCCTTTTTAAAAGGAGGGAAGATAGGTATTTGTATGAAAGAAGTCAAATGAGAGTCAAGATGCTGATGAGGATGGGCAGGCTTTAGAAAAAAGGAAACAGATGGGTATGAAGAATACAGATTAGAGTATCCAAGGAAAGGAAAGAAGGAATGGAGGGTGGATGCAAAAACATTTTGAAAAGCAGAAGAGAGTAGATTAAAATGTTTGATGCTTTCACTTTTCTCAGTAAAGTAGGGTCTGAGAACCATATAGCTTCAAGGGATTTTAGAAACAATTTAGTTCAACCCAATCTATATATACATAATATACTTATAATATAGATAATAAACTTGCTCTAGAGTGTGGTTGTTATTGCCCAGAATAACCTGGAGCAAGCAGCAGAGCTGGAACTAGAAGTCCTTGCTGACTAGGACCTGTTGGGAGTTTATTTTAGAGAGTATGATATGAATCGACCAAGAGGCAACCAATAGAATTATCACCAGTGAAGATTCAGTTGAGGGGCACCTGGGTGATCCAGTCAGTTAAGTGTCCAACTTCGGCCCAGGTCAAGAGGTTGGTGAATTTGAGCCCTGCATGGAACTCTGCTGACAGCTCAGAGCCTGGAGCCAGCTTTGGATTCTGTGTCTCCCTCTCTCTCTGCCCCTGCCTTGCTCGTACTCTCTCTTTCTCTCTCTCAAAAATGAAAAACATTAAAAAAGTTCTATAAAAAGATGATTCAGTTGAACTAAAATAACACAAATTTGTTATTTGTACCAAATTAGCATCGTTCTTAAGTCAGTAGTAGTAATAGCCATAATAGTTGATACTTGTAGACTGGTTTAGAGTTCACAGAGTACTTTTACATTATTGAGGAGGAAGACTTTCCTCTGACCTTCAGGGTCCTTCTAGCTGGACTAAGAATAAAATTGACACAAGACAGATTAGTAGGAGGAGCACCTGGGTGGCTCAGTTGGTGACACATCGGACTATGACTCAGGTCATGATCTCACGATTCATGGGGTTGAGCCCTGCATTCCTCTATGCACTGATAGTGTGGAGCCTTCTTGGGATTCTCTGTCCCTCCCCTGCTTGCATGCTAACCCTTTCATAAATAAATAAATAAATCTTAAAAAAAAGATTAATGGGAGAAAATAAAATTTAATTTTATATGTCCAGGGAAGCAAGACAGACATGGAAATTCCAAAGACAGGCAACATGAGGTATGTAAGGAGAAGGGGGTGTATAAGGAGAAAGGGGGTAGGAATCTGGAGTTTCAGAGGGAAGAAATACAGTTCACAGGAGGATGAAGAAAAGCAAATGTTGGCAAACAAATGTTTGCTGGGCCTCTGAGAAACAATAGGACATGGAGGACTTTGATCAAACAGGCCTTGCTCGGCTCCTCTGTGTCATACCTAGTTCATAGTATAATGTAGCTATCTATGGTGATAGCTCTCTACCTGGAGCAGGGCTTCCTTCTATCTAAATTCTTTTTAGGCAGTTGGAGTGGGGGGAGGCAAAGAACTTTTTCTGAATCTGCTGGGTTTTGATTGCTTTTAATTCAAAATAATCTTCCTGCCAAAGTGGCTCATCTTGGGGCTGCCTGCTCTTGGCCCCTATAACGTCTTACCTTACTTGCACCTCACAACAGTTATATATGCGTTAGGAGTAGCCCCCATTCAATAGCTGAGAATAAGAAAGGCACTGAGTGTGATTTCAGCCTGGGAATGCCAGGTCAGGAATGCCAACGGAATGAGCAAATCATCGAGGCCAGATTGAAGTGGCTGACCACACGTTAGGGTAGGCAGGGAAGTGGACTGAAGACCAAAGTAGGTTATTGAAGCTCTGGATGGATTGAGAGGGATTGAGCAGTTGGAAGTCAAGCTAAGAGCTGATTTCCTAGACCAAAGTGAGAGACAGGGGTGCACATGGAAGTCATGGCTAGTAAAGAGGGGCACATGTGGAATAGAGGGCTGGGGGACAAGGTAGGGCTGCTACCTTGGTACAGATTTTGGTTTGTGAGGTTGAGGGTGAAACGATCTGGTCAGTTAATTTCTGTCCTTCCCTATTTCAGATGTGTGTAGTTTCTTTCATAAACAACTATAGTTGTTTTTTTTTTTTTTTAATTTTTAGTTTTGGAACTTGTGTTTCTATAAATTCATCATTTTGCCACACTTCATGATGGGTTTGTCTTAGGATAACCTGTAGGTGTAATAAACATTTTTTCTTTTTCTTTTTTTTTCATTTAAATCTAGGCTGTTAATAAATACTAGTATTTAGATCTAGACATGTAGAATACTGTTGAGATTGATACTCCCCAGTTGTTGATCAATTATTAGTCAGTATTACCACCTAAATAATTGTTCATGGTTCTATTATCATTTGCAGCATATTCGTTTTATTTAACAACATATTTTGAATGCAGGCTTCCCAAATATTACCAACCTACGAATTGATAAGACTAAGACAAAGGTGAGTTTATGGGTTCCCATGTTGAGGGAGAACAGCACCTGAACAAAGCTTTGACAGAGTCATGGAGTGGGAAAGGTAAGGTTGGATTTTAGTGAGAATCGGAAGTTTGGCTTAATGCAGGTCTTTCAATGCAAGGGCTTGTTTGGGACTGAGTAAAGATCACAAATAACAGTTTGGGGTTGTTGGCAGTAGCCACACAAGGATTTTAAGGCAAGGGTTCAAAGAATCTTAGGAAGAAACTTGTTGATGCTTCCCATTAAAGAGTTAATGTGTCTTTCAGAAGGTCTTTTGGTGAACAGTGAACTGTAGATCAAGTGTCAGGAATAGTAAAGTTTTGCTAATGTAGACACATTTTATTTTATTTTATTTTATTTTATTTTATTTTATTTTATTTTATTTTATTTATTTATTTATTTTTAACGTTTATTTATTTTTGAGACAGAGAGAGAGCATGAACAGGGGAGGGTCAGAGAGAGGGAGACACAGAATCCGAAACAGGCTCCAGGCTCTGAGCTGTCAGCACAGAGCCCGACGCGGGGCTCGAACTCACGGACCGCGAGATCATGACCTGGGCCGAATTCGGCTGCTCAACCGACTGAGCCACCCAGGCGCCCCGACAGTCACATTTTAAAGTCATGTTAATGTAGGTAGTAAACTATGTGGAGGTGAGGGCGGGTAGTTTGTTCTCATACCTTTAAATGATGTGTTCTATTCTTGGGACATCCCATATGAGTTTTTCCTTATTGTTTGTGATCTTGACTTTCAACAGTTTATTTTCTTAATATTTTGAGAAATTTTACCATAGGATGTCCTCAGCTATATCAGGCTTTGGATGTGTACTGCAGTGGACTTTTTGAGGCAAACAATATTTTGTTTGACACAGATGTCCTAGGGAAATGTAGCACAATTTAAAGTAATACTCTGGAAAATTATCTCCTAGAGAAAAATTAGGATGTATACATGTAAAGTATGATTATCCTTCATGTTTATATATGTGCATTTTTGTAAAGCAGACTTTCCTCTGTTTCTTCATGGATAGCACAGCTAAATACAAAGGTTTTTTTCTGCTTGTTTTTCTTTAACTGTTTTGTGGTTGGGAATGTCTTTTTAAAAAAATACAGGTTTTGGGGCGACTGGGTGGCGCAGTCGGTTAAGCGTCCGACTTCAGCCAGGTCACGATCTCGTGGTCTGTGAGTTCGAGCCCTGCGTCAGGCTCTGGGCTGATGGCTCAGAGCCTGGAGCCTGTTTCCGATTCTGTGTCTCCCTCTCTCTCTGCCCCTCCCCCGTTCATGCTCTGTCTCTCTCTGTCCCAAAAATAAATAAATGTTGAAAAAAAAAAATACAGGTTTTGATTTAGTATAAGGAAAGTATGTCACTTAAGAATTTGTATACAGATGTATTTTGTGAGGCTTGGCTTCCTTCTGTGCATTTAGTAAATACTTGTTGGATGCCTGTTCGGGGTTCTGATTAAATGTCACCTTTTTTGTGGCTCTTTGTACCTTTGAAAAAGGGGTGAGGCCAGGATTTGTCTGTTGCTCAACAACTAATTGTAGAATATACTGATTTCTTGGACTGTGGACTTCAGTTGTATGGAATAAAGGTAGTAAAGTAATCATAGTTTGCAAAATACTCACTTGTACATAATGCCAATTTCAATCTCTTAACAATTGTGTAGACAAGGGAAATAGCCTTGAGCAAAGCTAAATTCCTTTCCCAAGGTCACACAGTGTTAAGACCTAGGATTTACCCTAATTTTCTGTCTAAAAAAACATAAAGGAGAAATTAGGTATGTGGTCCTAAATTTAAAAATTAATTAAAATATTTACTTAGGAACTTTTTTACTCTTACTACTTTCTGTGATTTTTGAACTAATTTGGCCTTTCTGAATTTGGTTAGACTCTTTTAGCTCAAAATCTATAATTCTGTGATTTTACTCCAGCACCTAGATTTAACTCACACAAAATAGTTTTTAGTGTTTCCTCACTTATTTTGTGATTGATTAGGAGAAGAAATCATTTGTTTTTATTTTATAGCTGTTTACACTTTGATTCATTTAGTTGGGAAATGTTTCAGAACCTATTTAATGAGAATGACATCACATTTTGAGTGACTCCAGAAAAGGAACTAATTTCATTAGCAATCCATTGGTTGTTGGTCACATGCCAAGTTTAGTTATTTTTCTAAGCATTTACTAATTTTCTTATCCACGGGGAGAGGTCAAAGTTGTTTTTCATGTCATGTCATCGAATGTTTGTTTGCTTAAGACTCAGAACTATCAGCGTTGTGAACTTTCTTTTAAATATAAAATTGAAATGCACCGAAAGGGAGAAACAAGAGTCCAGTCCAATGTGAGGAGCTCCTAGCTATAGAAATTTCAAGTTCCTTTTTGCTAATGTGGTGGTTAGGGAACCAGCGATACTTTTCTGTTCCTGGCTATGCTTGCAATTCCCTTTATTTGCCAGGATCCATGGCCAGCTGCTTAAGAGCTTTATGTAGGTCCGATGAAGCCAATCTGACTTCTTCATCTGTCTGGCCCAGGTGGGACCAAACCTTGGCAATTAAGATTGGGCTCAATGCCACGTTTCTATTCCAAGCAGGTTATTTGAAGACAGTGTGGTGCTGTGGGGCAGCAAATGTTTATTAAGCCTACCGGGGGCTTAACATTTTACCTTGAAATGCAGAAATCCAGATCTGGAAAACAAAATTGGACTCCTGTCTTTCAGGGTTTTGGTTTTTATTTTCTTTTCACCTACTTACTGTGTTTGTACATGAACTGTTTCTGTGTTGTCTTTGAACAACTCTGGGACACCATTCATGTAGGGCTTAATGTAGATGGTGTCCCCTGGAATTCTACAGGTGGTGGTACTACTTATAAAATTGTTATAAATAAATATAGTATCGGTACGAAAGTATCATGATACAAGGAACCCCTTAGGCACATGGCTAATCATACCTTGAATTTTGTATTCAATATTTTCTTCTCTTGATAGGTTTATAAGATATTTGTATCCCCAGTGTATTGTTTAGTTTTGAATTTTTTCCTAGCTTTTTATTATAAAAGTGTCTAATAATGTAGAAAAGTTAAAAGGCTAGTATGGTGATCATCCATATAGTCAGCACTTAGATTTAACAACTGTTAAGATTTTTGACAGATTTGCCTTATCTTGCCATATATGCAAATATTTTGTTAATGAACCATTTGAAAATAAACTGCAGACCTCATGGCCCTTCGCTCCTGATACTAAATCATGCATCTCTTAAAGACATTCTCCTTTGTAACCACAATACCATTATCATATCTAAAAAAATTAATAACTTTCTTGACTAAAAGGGATCCATATTCATATTTTCCCTTTTGGTGCCAAAATGTCTATTGAAGATTCCCCTCTTCCTTCCCCCCTCAAACCAGGATCCAGTCAAGGTTCACATATTGTAGAAAATATCCAAGGACAGGTTTAATCACTCTTAGTGCATATACTTGTTTTTCCCTCCAAAAGGCAAGAAGAGCTGTAAGCATTATTTTTCTTAGCCATGAAAGAGTGATGTCCCTTTGGAGAGCTCAGCACTACTATATGATCTCAGATAAAATGCAAATTTGTGGTGACAGTAATATTCCACATTTGAATAAAACTCCTCAGATTTCTAAGTTATTTTGTATTATCCCATGGATTTCATCTTCAGGGATCTTTATTCCTAATTTGGAATTTAACACTCATATAACTGAAACCATAAGATCTAGTACAATTTTAATGTATAATAGAGTTGGGTGTCATTGGGGAAAAATCAGAATAAGCCAAAAATTTAGCAAACACTTAAAACAGGCCTGGAAACTAGATCAGATTTGAATATTGTAGGTAGCATTATAGGACTGGCAAAATATAGAGTAACGGTACTGCAGATTGGGAGAATCAGCTTGATTCCGTTTGGAGGTAGAGATGACTGGTCACCATTTACTCAGGACACACTCGCTGAGCTCCTGGTTACAGGCATGGCAGTGGCGGACAAGACTCTGGTGGGCGAACCCGAAACCTAACTGCGTCCTGTAAACTGTGGCAGAGCTAGGCTGCCTGAGGGACATGCAGGAGCTACACCACTGCTCTGAGGGGCTATGAATTTAGTTGTTGGTTGCTGCTCTGCCAAATCACCACAAGTCTATCTTCCAGTTTCGGACATGAGAAGTTCAAGGTGGGTCTCCCTAGGCCCAAATTGAGGCATTGGCAGGGCTGTGTTCCTTCTGGAGGCTCTAGGGGAAAATCTGTTTCCCTGCCTTTTCTAGCTTCTAGAGGCTGCCTGCATGCCTTGGCTCATGGTCTCTTCCTCTGTCTTCAAAGTTAGCATCACTGAGACCTCTTGTTTCTGTCATCACATCTCTGACTCTCCTCTCTTGCTTCTAAGGAACCTTGTGATTATATGAAACTCACCTGAATAATCCAGGCTAATCTCCCCATCTCAAGGTCAGCTGAGTAGTGAACTTAGTTCTGTTACTTTAATTCACCTTTGCATTGTGACATATTCACAGGTTCCTCAAGACATGGACATACTTGGGCACCCTTATTAGGCTTTTGATAGGCTCCCTGAAGAAAGGTTTTCTAGAAGTGATATCAAAGCTGAGACCTTTGGGATAAACAGACACTAGCCAGCAAAGCCAGGCTCAGAGGAGGGAAGCACGTTACAAGAGCAAAATGTCATGAGAATAAAACTGTTCATTCTGGGCATGCAGGAAGTTCAGTTCTGCAGAGCATGAAGTGGCATGGTGGGCATGCCGAGAGCCCTGGCTGGAGAATACGAGGCGGTTGGATCTGAGCAGTGGGAATTTCCTGGAAGATTTTAAATGGATGATTGACATAATCAGATTTGCCTTTTACTAAGGCATTTTATGTGCTGCTGATGCACATTGGGTTTTTTCTGATCCCAGCATTGGGATGCACTAAATAGTGTAACACCTGATCAGAATAGTATGGCTGTGCATTGGAGCATACAATCACCTTTTTCTTTCAGTGGGGGATTAGAACAGGGCTGCAAAGATTTGGAGGACCAGTCTTTTCCTTTTCAATTCAAAATTAGAAAAGGCAAAGAAGCTTTATCGATCATAATAAGTGCAGGATAGGACCATAGAGCTGATCACTGAGATAATCAGATTTTTGTAGAATATAAAGTCCTCTGACTGTTCATCTTCGTCACAGAGGTCTTGAAGACCCCGGTACCCCACTCTTAGTACACAATACTGATGACTCACTAGGAAATAAGTTGATTTAGTCTCCCTCCCAAGCACAGATAGAGGCAATTTTGTCCAGTGTTCACTTCTTGTCCTGGGAGAAAGCAAAGGAAATCCGTGTGTTTATGGACAAATGGAGGAACGGAGAGAAAATGCTGAAATCAGGAATATAACCTAATGTTATTTCAAGTAAAAACTGTTCAGCTTCAAGATTTTTAAAAGGCCTCCTCCTTTTATGCACAGAGAGCTCTATGTCCTTTTGCTTGGTTGCAGTTTTAATGCTAACTAGTACAGGGATCACCATGAACCTCAAGGGACCAATAGTGGAGAAGCTGACCCTGACTGACTCACTTTTTAGGGGATCTGATATAAAAAGGTTGGAAGCTTTGAGTGATTTAATACATTATCCTTTGTTGAATTCTAAACTGCTTACTTACCTTCATTAGTTTAGAGACTTTGGAACCATGATCTTGAGTAGACTGGAGCCCATTCTCTTGTTCCTGTCTTTTCAGTCCCCAGTATTGGGAAGTACCTCAGTTCTCTTTCCCTGACTACTGGTTCACCTGTGGTCTACAGGAGTCATCATGATCTATAAATGACATACACTAAACCATACTGACACTGCAACATTTTGTAAGTTTTGACATACGCATGTATCTGTGAATTCATCACTATAATCAAGATTATAAACATATCCATCACCACCAAAAGTTTACTTCTGCCCTTTTGTGATTCCCCCCTCACCTCCAGGTAACTACTTTGCTGCTTTCTAGCACTTCAGATGAGTTTGTATTTTCTAAAATGTTTGTATAAATTGAATTCTATGCATATGTGTATGCATATAAACATATGTATGTACATTTTTATCTGGCTTTTTTACTCAGTGTAAATTATTTCGATAGTCACCCATATTATTCCTTTGTATGATATAGCCCAACCTGTTCTTTTCCCTCTTGGACGTTTGAGTTATTTCCAGTTTGGAAATATTACAAATCAAGCTGCTGTGAACATCTGATGTACAGTCTTTGTGTGGATATATACTTTCATTCCTCTTGGGCAGATGCCTAGGAGTGGAATGACTGCATCATGTGATGGATGTATATTTAACTTTTTAAGAAACTGTCAAACTATTTTACAAAGTGGTTTTACCATTTTACATTCTTGCCAGCAGTGCATGAGAGTTTCAGTTTCTCCACATTTTCTCCATCAGTTTGGTATTGTTTTTAAATTTAGCCATGCTCATAGATGCATAATAGTGTTGTATGTGGTTTTCACTTGCATTTCCCTAATAACTAATGATGTTGAACATTTTTTTCATTCTTATTTGCCATCTGTATATTGCCTTTGGTGTATTGGCTATTCAGATATTTTGCCCATGTATTTTGAGTGGATTTTTTAAAATTAAATTTTGAATTATTTATATATTCTGGATGCAAGACTTTTACTAGATAATGTGATTTGCAAATATCTTTTTCTAGTCTATGGCTTGTTTTCTTGCTCAGCTAGTAGTGTCTTTTGAAAAGCAGAAAGTTTTAATTTTGTTGAAGTTCTGTTTGTCAATTTTATCCTTTATAGATCACACTTTCATTGTTATATTTAAGAAATCTTTGCCTAACCCAAGTTCTCAAAGATATGTACGTTTTATAGTTTTATGTAAATGTCTGTGATCTATTTTGAATTAATTTTTGTAAGTGATATGAGATATAAAGCAAAGTTCTGTTCCCTTTTTAACATATGGATATACAGTTGTTCTAGCATCATATTGAATTACCTTTCAACTTTGTTGAAAATCAGTTGACTGTATGTGTGGATTTATTTCTGGACTCCTTATTCTGTTCCATTGATCATTTTTTCTATTATGCCTGTACAACAGCTTGATTACAGCTTTATAATAACTCTTAAAGTAAGTCTTTCAACTTTGTTGTTTTTCCATGCTGCTTAGGCTCTTCTAGGTCTTTTGCCTTTTCATGTAAATCTTAGAATCAGCCTGTACATGTCTACAAAGAAAAAAATGCCTATTGAGATGTTTATTGGGATTGCACTGAATCTGTGGATCAACTTGGGGGAGAATTGTCCTTTTAATTTCCCTCCTGTGTGGTTTCAAATCCAAGCTATATTGCTTAGAGCTGTGTAAACATGGGCACTTAACCTTTTGGATCCTAAATTTTTTCACCTAGAAAATGGAAATGATTATGTACCTACCTCTGTGGTAATGTGAGGGCTGTTAAATAAGTCCATATTTTTAAAGTGTTTTGCTCATATGCTTTTACCGTAGGAATTGGATTTACAGGATAATAAACTTATTTCTTTGACTTTTATCCATCATTTCTCAGACATATTTTCTTTTAAAAAAATTTTTTTTTCTTAACGTTTATTTATTTTTGAGACAGGGAGAGACAGAGCATGAACAGGGAGGGTCAGAGAGAGGGAGACACAGAATCTGAAGCAGGCTCCAGGCTCTGAGCTGTCAGCACAGAGCCCGACGTGGGGCTAGAACTCACAGACCGCGAGATCATGACCTGAGCCGAAGTTGGCCACTTAACCCACTGAGCCACCCAGGCGCCCCTCTCAGACATATTTTCATTAACATTTAATATTTGGAAAATAGTAGTTCTGCATAGTCCAAAGCCTTCATTTTATGTAAATAAGTGCAATGAGGTCTCAAGCAAGGTAACTTGGCCAAAACTACTCAATTACCAAGAACAGATGAGAACTTATTTTAATCTTAAATGTTAGCATGAGTTGACAGACTCAATTCATTCAACACATATTCATGTAGTGTTTCATAAAAGCCAGCTACTGGGCAAGTTCCTTTGCTGACCTCTTAGGATTTGAGAGTGAGGCCAGTGAATGGTATTTCCTCTTCTCACAAAGCCTGTGGACTACTGGAAAATAAAGACAAGCAAACAAATAGTTTTGATGTCAACTAATATGTAAAAATTAGAGGAACTGTGGAAGCACAGTTAAAGCACAGCTAACCTGGAGCTGGAGGTGAGCAAAGACGTTTTCAAAGGAAATAACCTGGAAGCTGAGGTCACAGGCTGAGGGGACAGTAGCTAGATGTGGAGATGGGAACTGGGATGAGAGCAAGAGAGAAAGTGTACAGTTTGTACTTTGTACATAGAACAAACATCTGCATTCAAGAGAGTATGGCACTGTGAAAACTGGGGAGTCACCAAAGAGGGGCTGGAAGAGCAGGGTCTCATCATGAAGAACAGTAAAAGCAATGCTAAGTAGTTTGGCTTTGTCCTGGTAGCCTCAGGCTGCAGAGTGGTAAAATCAGATTTGCAATTTAGAAAGATTATTTTTATGTTAAAATGAATTTGAGAGGCAGGATAGAGGGCAGGGGGATGAGCTATGTGAGAGGGGATGATGTTCAGCAAGGACAGAGCAGTGGGTGAGGATGGAGATGGGGAAAGATGAGTGACGGGCTTGCTCCTAACTGAATGGGTTTCCAATATTTGAGTAACATAGCTCTAAAATATCATTATTTTGGAATCATCTTTCATTCTTTAGTTATTAGAATAGAATCGAAAAAGCCTAGTTAAATCTTCAGGGTTTCATTTTGAGTTTCTTTAAGGTATATAAAATAGAAATCAGAAGCTTAATTAATAAAAATAAAAGCAGGACAGCTATCTTGAGAGTGGGGGGGGGCAGTTGTGGCGCATCACCATTATTGCCAAGTAGACTTTAAGGTAGCTTGCTGAGAGCTTTGTGTTTGGAAGAGCACGGTTTGAGTTCTAGTCCAATGCTTTTAATTTACGAGGAAACCAAAGGCTGCGTTTCTTGTATTTTCTTTCTTTAATTTTTAAAATGTGTTTTACATTTATTTTTGAGAGAGAGAGAGAGAGACAAAGCATGAACAGGGGAGGAGCAGGGAGAGATGGAAACACAGAATCCAAAGTAGGTTCCAGGCTCTGAGCTATCAGCATAGAGCCCTACATGGGGCTTGAACTCGTGAACTGTAGGATCATGACCTGAGCTGAAGTTGGCTGCTTAACCGACTGAGCCACCCAAGTGCCCCCAAAGGCTGAGTTTCTTAACCAAAGGGTCAAGTGATTTGCCTTTCATCACAGTAATAGAGTAGAGGTGGAATTAGTGCTGGCAACTTCTGATTCCTAGTCTAGTGCTGTTTTGCAACATGGTGATGTTGCCTTAGGGAGCCAGGTCCATTAATCACCATCTCTACCACCACACATACCACACCTACAACACTCTGGGTTATTGAAGTTTAAAAAAAAGGGTGGTAGGGAAATGGAAAAGAGAAGTGATGTGTTCCATCATTCTAGATGTCAAGGACCTGCTGGCATGTCAGACTGGCAGCAGTGCCCTGACATTTTCAGGGGTTGTTCTGTCTGGTGGGTTATAGTCGTCAACATCTCTCTATGTTTAAGCTGCTTTGAGGACAACTGACTCGGTGTCGCAGTGGGAATTCAGCATGTCTATTTCATTTGTTATTTTTGGTATGATGACACATTTAATTTAATAATTGTTTAATAAGAAAGTTATAGTTAGTAAACAAAAGGTTTATTATTGCTTTACAAAACTTGTGAAAGTGTTCTCCCGAGGCTAAAATTTTATTTGGTAAGTTACTTAATGAGGAATTGAAAGACTTGATTCAATCATAATAATAGCTTCCTACTTCTTTGACTTTACTGAGTCCTTGGTGTTATATTAAATGCTTCCATTATTTGGATGAAGAAACCGGTAAAAGGGGTGATGACATTTACCAAAACTTGGTTGCTAGTAAGGGCTCAGTTCGGTTTGAGATTCTGGAACATTCTGAATTCCTAGGCACTCATTCCTTGGATCACTTCTGGCCCAAGGTTCTGCTCAGTGTTCTTTCTGCTTATATTCACCTGTAAATATTCCCTTTCCTCCAGCCCAGTTCAGCACCTTTGCCTCAGTTTCACCCTCTGTAAACCACTCTCCCAAAGCGCATGTATGTGTAGCACTCTTTACTCGAGGTTGCTGGGGGTGGAGGGTGGTGGGTGTGGGAGAGGGGAGGACATAGGGGTGGAGACACGTTAGAGCTGAATGAACAACTTTAAAACAATGTTTGATAGATCTGTTCTTAAAATTCCTTGGTCACTCAAACCCTGGAAATTCCACAGTGACCACCTTTGTCAAAGGCTAGAGCATATACACACAGCTCCTGTACATGTGTTCTTAAAGGTCAGTTTGCATTTTAAATAACTTTATAAAAAATATTACCATCAAATAAAATGCTTTTGATCATAGTTTATGTATCCATAAAACAGGTTATACTGTCTGTTTGACCTGCTTCACTGAGGTTGTCTCTTGAGGATCTAATAAAAATGAAGGAAGTGAAAATGGTATATATGCATATATATGCGTGTGTGTGTGTGTGTGTGTGTATATGTATATATATATATATATATATATATATATATATGCACGCCAGTGTAAGACACTCTTTTGTTGATGGCTTTGATTGTAATCAAAAGGAAACTGTGCAGTTGGTCGGAATTAACATGTTCTCTCAGTTAAGTAGCAAAACAACCAACGTTTGACTCTTGTTGGTAGGTTTCTGATTTAAATAATGTAGGAGCTTCTATTTGTGTCTTTTGGTTAAATTAATCCTTTATATTGATAGATTTTAGCAAAGATGATCAAACTTTCTAACAGGAAGTACAATAGTGCTTGGTTATTCAAAGTTCTTTTTTTGTTTCAAGTTATGTAACTGAGATTTGACACACTGAGCAATAAGTTAAGTACCTTGGCAAGCATGTACTCTTTTTGTTTTTCAATTTTGCAAAGTGATTTTCCTTTTTCTTTAATTTTAGGAAACAGATATTGATGATAGATATGGAGATTTGGATTCCAGAACCGATTCTGATATTCCAGAAATTCCACCATCCTCAGATAGAACCCCTGAGATCCTCAAGAAAGCTCTGTCTGGTTTATCTTCCAGGTATGATTAGGTGAAGATGACTATAATGGGTGCTCAGGAGAAGTTGTACGGTTATGCTGGTTGATGTAATAAATCTCACTTTTTCACAGTTTTGGAACTGTGAAAGAGAGGGCTTATACTTTTTCACCAAATATGCGGCATGGTACTAAATGCTTGATGTATAGTCTTTCATTTAATCCTTACAGTCCTGTGAAGTGTGAGAAACCCAAATCTCAGAGGTCAACTGATGAAGGTTACAGAGCTAGGAAGGTGTAGACTCGAGACTCTTGTCCTAGTTTTGTCAGATTGCTCAAGCCGCTGATCCATTTACTACATCAGGTAGCCTTTCCTGGTATTGGAACGTCTAATAAAGAAAATTCCATATTCTCTGTTCCCTGTTTTTCAAATGCCAGACATAAATAGGTCATTCTTTTTCTTTTACTGAGCTTAAATTATCACCCCAAACTCCACAACCCTTTTATCATTTTATGTTTGCTATATTTTTTATTTATTTTGGGGACAGAGAGAGACAGAGCATGAACGGGGGAGGGGCAGAGAGAGAGGGAGACACAGAATCGGAAACAGGCTCCAGGCTCCGAGCCATCAGCCCAGAGCCTGACGCGGGGCTCGAACTCACGGACCGCGAGATCGTGACCTGGTGAAGTCGGACGCTTAACCGACTGCGCCACCCAGGCGCCCAATATTTTTTAATGTTTGATCACCATCAAGATTCAGCAACTTTTATATTGCCCTCCATTGTATACTTTAGTAATATGAATTATAAAAGTTACAAAAGCAAAATAAATGTAAGCTTTATCAAGATTAATGTGTGAAATCTTAAATGTTGGTATAGAACAGTGTTTTTCCAGCTTTTTGATTGTGACACACAGTAAAAGACATATTTTACACCACATCCCAAGAGACACAGAAATGTATATTTTAACTGTTGCAAAATGTTATGAAGCAATTCTTGCTATTGTGTGTGATACTCTCTGATTTCTTTTGATACTGTTCTATATTATGGAACAAAACGGCTAGTTGTGACTTACTAAATTGGTTTTACTACCAGTAGGTCATAATAAAAAACACTGGTTAGTCATATCTAATAAATGTAATACAAATTTTTCTGTTTTTTTAATTTCTAACAGATAACCATATTAGAATAAATTGATTCAAACAGAAATTTTCATATTTTTTAACCAATAGAATAACTTTTTGCTGTCCATTATTGAAAACATGATTATTATTTTTATAGTTCTTGATCCTAGTTTTTCTGACCTCATTCACACATATACATTTTCTTTAAAATCTTATCAGGTCTATTTCAACTCTGAAATTTTTTTTAAAAGCTTTTTAACGTTTGTTTATATTTGAGAAACAGAGCATAAGTAGGGGAAGGGTGGAGAGAGAGGGAGACACAGAATCCAAACGAGGCTCTGAGCTCTGAGCTGTCAGCACAGAGCCCGATGCGGGGCTGGAACCCACAAACCATGAGATCATGACATGACCCTGGATGCTTAACTGACTGAACCACCCAGGCGCCCCTGAAATTTTTTTATACTGATGTTATATAAAAATGATGCTGGGACGCCTGGGTGGCTCAATCAGGTTTAGCATCTGACTTGATTTCAGCTCAGGTCATGATCCCAGGGTTATTGAATTGATCCCCATGCCAGGCTCTGCACTGAGCATGGAGCCTGCTTAAGATTCTTAAGATATTCTCTCTCTCTCTTGGGATGCCTGGGTGGCTCAGTCAGTTAAGTATCTGACTTCCGCTCAGGTCATGATCTCACGGTTTGTGGGTTTGAGCCCTGCATCCAGCTCTGTGCTGACAGCTCGGAGCCTAGAGCCTGCTTTGGATTCTGTGTCTCCCTCTCTCTCTGCCCCTCCCATGCTCATGCTCTGTCTCTCAATAGTGAATAAATGTTAAAAAAAATATATATATATATTCTCTCTCTCTCTTTCCTGCCTCCTCTGTCCCCCCTTTGTCCCTCTCCCCCACTTGTTCTCTCTTACTTTCTCTAAAAAATGAAAAAAATACCTCTGAAGAATGATTTCTTTAGTGTGTCATTTATATTAGATTTTTCCTTAATGATGAAGGGTTTTTCCCTAGTGTAAAGTAACAATAGCAAATAATAGCAGCTGCTATTTCTTGAGCATATGCTCTGTGCTAGGCACTACTCCAAGCACTTTACACATACTGACTATTCTCACAGCAACCCTGTAACAGGTTCAGTTATATAGACCTATTTTATAAATGAGGAAATTGAGGCACAGAAATGTTATATGTCAAGGATCATGCAGTCAGTAAGTGATAGAACCACATTATGAACCTAGGTATTGTGTTCTGTTTATAAAACAATTGGTTTTGGGGCACCTGGGTGGCTCAGTCGGTTGAGCGTCTGACTTCGGCTCAGGTCACGATCTCACAGTTTGTGAGTTCAGGCCCTGTGTCGGGTTCTGTGCTGTCGGCTTGGAGCCTGGAGCCTGCTTCCGATTCTGTGTCTCCCTCTGTCTGCCCCTTCCCTGCTCATGCTCTGTATCTCAAAGATGAATAAAAAAAATTACAATTAGTTTGAAAAAATGAACAATAAGTAATATATAACAAGTTTCAGTCTTCTCAGATTTTGCTCTAAAGGTTACATGAATGTTTCAAACTCTATCTTAATTCATTTTAGGCTCTTTTTAATCTAATACCCAAAATGGTCTGTCTTGAAAAAATTTAGAAGTTGTAGATGCATAGAATTAAAAATATTAATTGCATTATAAAATTACATGAATTGCAGGGGGGGAAAAAAAAACTCTTGTAATCTTCCCACCAAAACATTGATCCCTAAAATATTGTGATGTTTACTTTTTTTTTAAAAAAAAAATTTTTTTAATGTTTATTTATTTTTGAGACAGAGAGAAACAGAGCATGAATGGGGGAGGGTCAGAGAGAGGGAGACACAGAATCTGAAACAGGCTCCAGGCTCTGAGCGGTCAGCACAGAGCCCAATGCGAGGCTCGAACTCACAGACCGTGAGATCATGACCTGAGCCGAAGTCGGCCGCTCAACCGACTGAGCCACCCAGGCGCCCCTATGATGTTTACTTTTTGAAGTTTTTTTTTTTCTTCTGCGTTGTGTGTATTCTGCGTGTGTGTGTGTGTGTGTGTGTGTGTGTGTGTGTGTGTGTGTGTGTGTGGTGTATAATATAAAAATAGCATTGTACTGTTTCTTACCTTTCTGGTTACATTTTCATTCTGTGGTATTAGAAACTATATCATTTTTTTAATGACTTAAATTTTTTAATGACTGCATGATAATATTCCTTTGTATGACTGTAGTTCAGTTTATTCAACTAAACTAAAATTGCTGGGCGTTTAGCTTGTTTCCAGATTTTCACAATTAAAAACAACTCTGTATTAAACATTTTTCTTTGTAGCTAGGTTAAGATTTATGCTCTATTTTTTTTTTTATGTTTATTCATTTTTCAGAATGAGAGGGACCGTGCAAACGGGTGTGGGGCATAGAGAGAGGGAGACACAGGATCCAAAGCAGGCTCCAGGCTCTGAGCTGTCAGCACAGAGCCCGACGTGGGGATCAAACCCACGAACCGCGAGATCATGACCTGAGCCAAAGGTGGACGGTTAACCCACTGAGCCACCCAGGCAACACTAGATTTATGCTCATTTTTAAGGCTTTAATATATCATATTAAATAGAGCATAAGGTGTTGAAATTGGAAGAGGCCTGAAGGTTTTTAGGCACTTGGCACATTGTCCCAATTGACCTGTGTGTGGGTCTTGTGGAGATGAATAGTCACTTAACCAGTTAAGTCTGATTCTATCCGTTAGTGAAGCTCTTCTTCAGCTATCATCTCATCCAGGGGCAATGCCCTGCTCCCCCTCACCCGAAACTGCACAAGTGGACATGTGCATTGGCTGGAGACATTTTAGGTTGTTACAAGAGATAGCACTACTAACAGATAATGGGTAGAGGCCGGGGAGGATGTTAAACATCCTATAGTACACTGAACAGCTCTTCACAACAAAGAATTCTGTGGCTCACAACGTTATTAGCACTGAGGTTGAGAAACCAAGGAAACATACAGGCATAGCCTTATACTGGGTGCTCTTGTACTGTATCATGCCATTTTCCTTCTCTCCAAGAACTTGCACACTTCCTGTCCAACCTCCAATGGCTGGTAGATGGACTTTTTCAAAAACTTTTCTTGCCAGATGGCCCACAAAGTACTTATTTATTCTTGAGGAGTGTCTCTGTGTACCGATTCTTGGCTCAGGTGAACTGCTTTGCCAACCCAGGTTCTTGATGACTCATGATGTTTGTGTCCCTAGGAAAATATTTTTTTTTTTAAACCTCGTCATTACTTTTGAAATAAAAACCACTTAATATCTGTAGTGACAGTAAAACATTGTACATCTCATAACTGATTTGAACAATAAGTATATGACCACTTTAGATAACCACTTGTAAAGAGACTCCTGAATTATATACTTTTTAGAAACCTCATTTCTAGCTCAGGTAGTTCTGGAGATATGGGACTTGAATGAAAATCTCCTATATTGATTCTGAGTTCCTTTTTCCAAAGCAATTGTGAGGTGATAACTTGGACCTCAAATCAAGGCTGTCTCTAATGTGCTCATGGTAGCATGGTAAAAGAAGTCAATAATTTGAATTCAGAATCAGGTTATCCTCTGGTTTTTGGTAACAGTGATTTTTTTTTTCCCTCATATCGTGCTCTGTTTTGAATTCAGTGGTTCTCCCTTAAAAGATGTCTTTCAGTCACTGTATCCATGGATATGTATAAGTATGTTCTTTTATTTTCTTTGTATTAAGTATTCTTGAGAAATTTGAGGAGTCTGTGAAAATAATTAAGAGAATTAGTCTTTCACCTTGTTGGGGGAGGGGAATTTTTCTGGGAAGGGAAATAGGTATATAAAAGATAACTAGGTGAAATATGTTTCTTGATGGCTCAGGTTTTCAGTTATCACGGAACTTTTGGATGGTAGGAAGAAAGTAGGTCTTCTGTTTAAGATCTCTGGTTCTCAGCAGCTACCATCCTCTGAAGTTCAAAGCCAGAGGCGTCTAACAGAGGTACATGTGGACATTGGCAACATCCACCTAGGGACTGATTGGTGACACTTATGTAGTGTCTGTCATCTTCTATGGGTTCTCAACAATTCTGACTCTGAGGATCAGTTATACAGGAGAGCTAAATACACTTCTGGGTTTCATGCAAACAGAACGGGATCACTATCATTATCTCTGTTATCATTAGAGACTGGTTTATGGTCCATTATGTACCTTTGACTAGCTCTGTGACCTAGCCCAGTTCCCAAATCTATTCATTAATCCATAAGGAGTTATGTATATAAAACTCAGTGGAACCTTTCAGCTCTAACAGTTTTTGACTCTCTGCTCATTTCGGTTCAGTCCTAAAGCCGAGAGTCTAATGAGAAATTTATGAGCCACATAGTTTATCACACAGCAGAGAGAAGGAAAGTCGTCTAAGTATAATGTGACCACCTCATGAGAAACCGTGGAAGTTAGGTGAAAGAGTTTGGACTTAATGTTGTTGACATTTTAGACCTTGAGTACAGAAATGACCTCATAAAAGGGATATTTAATAAATATCTGGAAGATTGGTGAGAGCAGGGAATGTAATCAATATTTGATAAATGGATGAAGTCAGCTAATTTTTTTATAGAGAGGAGAATGAAAGCCTGTGCTTAGAACACTGTGTGTGCATGCGTGTGTGTGTACATATATGTGTGTATGTATATATATGCTACTATCCTTTAAGATGAATCCAGGTATCTTGTATCATAATTTAAATGCTGCCATTTGAATTAATAGACATAAGAAAAGTCTTAAAACTTTGCTGTGAGTATAATGTAAAATGAGTGTAGAATGAAGAAAAGCAGGGGGAAACAATTTTAGATTCAGAAATATCCATATATAGGTGTTATTAGAATCCTTTTGGTTTTACACAGTGGCTGCTGACATTTTTCATGACATAGCCAAAGAAATAGTGACAGTACCTGTCAAATATGCTGGGGGTGAAACGTGAGTGTCCTGGGTGTGAGGGGAGGGCTGTTGGGCACCCCGGGCCCTTCCTAACCGCCAGAGAGGATTGAGGGAGATGAGTTCTCAGCCTAGCCAGATATTCAACAGGGAAGGCCTGCTCTAAGGAACAATTAAAGGCCCAAGGATGAGGAAATAATGTTGTGCTTTTAAGACTCTGTGTCTAAGTGCAGAAAGCCAGCAGCACACTTAGAGCTCTAGGAGAAAGTGATCATCCGTCTAGCCTTGCCCTCAGTGACTGACCTGCTTGCCTTCTTCATTTCACTGAGATTTCTATGGTCTGTAGTTGGCCTCTGTATTATCCTTTCTTTACTTTCTCTCATTGGAAGTCTGTGTTCTCTATACCACCTTAATAAAATCATTGTTTTTATATACCACCCCAAAGGATAGATCATGGTTTTTTTTTTTAAGTTTATTTATTATTTTGAGAGAGAAAGTGTGTGCATGCATGCGCTGGGGAGGGGCAGAGAGAGGGAGGGAGAAAGAGAAAATCCCAAGTAGGCTTGCACTGTCAGCACAGAACCTCATGTTGCTGACACTCAGAGACTGTGAGATCATGACCTGAGCTAAGATCAAGAGTTGGCCACTTAACCGGCTGAGCCACATAGACACCCCTTAAAAAAGTGTTTTTTAAGTTTTTTTTTGTTTATTTGGAGGGAGAGAAGGATAGATCATCTTTACAGAGGGCTTTTTGCACCTGCCTTCTTCCTTTCTGAATGACCCTGTTGGGGTGTGCACATATCCACATTGACCACCTCACTTCCCAGCCTGGTGATTCATCCTCATTCACACTGAACAAAAATTAGTTTCTTTCTTCGGCTAACATAATTTTACACTTAATTTAGCTCTGAGTGAGTGAACAAATGCTGTTGGTTAGATTTTTGTTTTTGTTGTTACTACAGGTGAAGTAAGGGATTCTTTTTTTTTTTTTTAATATTTTATTTATTTTTGACAGAGTGCAAGTCAGGGAGGGGCAGAGAGAGGGGAGCAAAGGATCTGAAGTGGGCTCTGCACTGAGAGCAGAGAACCCAAAATGGGGCTTGAACTCATGAACCAAACTGTGAGATCATGACCTGAGCCGAAGTTGAATCCTCGACCAACTGAGCCACCCAGGTGGCCTGAAGTAAGGGATTTTTAAAGTATAGTTAGGGAAAATATGAAAGTCTGATAATACTGAAACCACACAAAAAACTCAATACATTAAATACTAACTTTATAAACATTTTCTTTATAGGTGGAAAAACTGGTGGATTCGTGGAATTCTTACTTTAACTATGATTTCATTGTTTTTCCTGATCATCTATATGGGATCCTTTATGCTGATGCTTCTTGTAAGTGTTTTACATTTTTCCAAGTATCTCTTGCTTTGTTTTTCAGCACTGATATGATTGAAGTAATTTGAACATGTCATAAAAAATAAAGTAGTTCAAGATTTGGTAACAGCAAATTTATTTCCCTTAAGCATTTTCTTGTTCATGAAATTGTCTGGACCAACCTTTCCTGTTTGCAAAATGGCCATTCAGTGTATTCACTCAGCAGAGATCAAGTATATGTAATACATAGTATTAGAGATTGCTAACGACTTCACACACTCATGACATCATCATATGGGACTATTAGCTAGATCCCTAACTTGAAAGAATTCAGTCTAATGGCAGAGATATATAAGTAACCATATGAATAAATAGTATAGTAAATAAGTGGGTAACTTTTTGGGAGATCTAAACCAGCCTGAAAGAGAGCAGAGAGGACTTCCAGAAGAGTTTATGCCAAAGTTAAACCCTGAAGAAGGGGCTGGACAGGAGAGGGCCTTCCAAGGTGGGGATATCATAAGCAAGACATGGGGGTAATGAGAGAGTGTGGTTCGTTGGGGGGATTTGCAACTGGTGCCTTTGGAGGGTGTCTAGGGATGAGACCAGAGAGGTGAACAGAAGCCATTTTGGGAGTGTGGGATTTTGTTGTGTATGGGAAGTCCAACAAGTCATGAAGCCAGACAAGTATTTTAAGATTTTAAATCATTCGTTTAGTAAATGCTCCCAAGATGCCTGCTATGTGCCAGGCATTGTGCTGCTTCTGGGGTATGATACAGCAGTGCTGAGAAAAGCACACATGTCTCTTCCCTGGGGAGTTTACTGTCTGTGCTTCAAAGAACTGATCAGAAATATAATTACAGGGGCACCTGGGTGGCTCAGTCGGTTGAGCGTGTGACTCTTGGTTTCTGCTCAGGTCGTGTTCCCAGGGTTGTGGAACGAGCCCTGCTTTGCGCTCCATGCTGAGCGTGGAGCGTGCTTGAGATTCTCCTTGTCTGCCCCTCTCCTCTGCTTGTGCACGTGCGTTCTCGCCCAAATATACATATAGAGAGAATATATTTATATAGGATAGGGTGCTGTGAGAGCAAGGGGGGATCTGGAAGACTTTCCAGAGGCATCCTGTCCAGCACGTGTGCTGCAGTTTAAAGTTTGAACAGGTGGGGGGTAAAGGGGGAGCTTGGGGACAGGAGTGTCACAGCAGAGGATTCCTGTTTATGAAAGCCTTGATATCCAAAGAAGCGTGAAACATTTGGAAGTGGTGGGAGTGGGAAGGAGACCTGCGTTTGTTTAATAGATTCATCAAGCACTTGAGGGTGCTGAGTGTGTTTAGCATAGGGAGAGCCTTGCTCTCAGGGATATGCACAATGTCCCTCTTTTTTATTGTTTCTTTTTCATCTCATCTCCTTTAGCTGAGCCTCTTTCACCCTCACCACCTCGCTCTCTGGCTGCTCCAACCTGTCTGCTCCCCTCCACGCCCAGTCCTATTCCTAGTGATAGGCATGGGCAATATGATACGGTTTTCCTTTCAGTCTATAAAAGAATAAATAAGTTTTGAAGTGAAATCAGACACGATTGGGGAAAAAAATCCCATCAACTCCTGACCATCAAGCCCTTTCACTTTCTTTCTGTTCCCTCATTAATTTTGTACTTCCTTGGGGGGTCTCAAGGTAACAGGAGTGAATAAGAAACCACTTTCTCTGTTCTGTTTTTGCTGACATCGTAAAGAACTTTTTCTCACAGAAAAACAATGGATAGTGCATAGGACCTCTTTAATGTGAGGCCAGAAGATGCTGAGTCTAAAAACCAGGTAGGCCAGTGTGAGCACGGTCCCGGTGTGACTCCAGGGAAGGGCCCACTTCTTTTCTTCTCAGTGTGCACCTATGGAGGGTTGTGAGTGCCAGTGAGTTTGGGCCTTTCAGGAGTGAGTGGGTACAGAGCACTTCTCAGTGCTGTGCGCTGAGTGATGGGCCGGGGGACAAAGGGATTGGGTGATAGCTGACAGCTTGGTAAGGCTTTGTGGATGAAGGGACCTTTCATCAGACCTTGAGGGTCTGTCAGGGTGGAGTGAGCACCGAGAGTAAAGGTCCAAATGGCTAGATGTGTCAGGAAAAGGCAAATGATGTCTTTTTCCTGGAGCATAGGGCCTTTGAACTTGGAAAAATAATTGGAGATCAGATGCTAGAGGGCCTTGCAATACTGTGTGAAGAAGTTTAGGATTTATTTGTAAAGGATTGGGGAGCCATTGGAAATATTAAAGATCATTTAAATTATTGTTCCCCTTTAGGAGGTAATTTTGATCTAAGACATTGTAAAGCACCAGCATCCTTGATACATGGACACAGGCTGGTCTGGTGGGCTCTCTGTGAGTAAGTTACATTGTTCTCCAAACTAAACCATTTGGTGTGGTAGCTTGGGCCAGAATTTGCAGATAGAGACTAATTTTCAAGCACCCTTTTATGAGAAAATTCAAAACACCTTTAAAGATATCCTTGCATATTTGGATTTTGGTTTTTTAAAAGAGAATCATAAGCATACCTAAAGTACTTGAGCTTTCTTGTTTATTTTTTCTGTTGTGAAAGGAAAATACCATTTTAATACGAGTTCTGTTTCATCGGTGAGCTTAATCAGAAGAATGTTAAAGATCGAGTTAAGTAGATTTGAACTGTTACTGCCCTTACTTAGGTTTATTGTAATGCATGCACACATGTACCATGCATACATACACATGTTGTATTTATGATACGTATATTAAGGAAATATGGGTGGATATACACATATGCACACACTGTTGGGACTCAATTGTGATACTACTTTTATGTCATTTCAAGTCTTATTTATGCTCATATCCCTAACTAGGTCATTTATATTTTGAGAAGCTTGCATTTGCCCTATAATATCAGCACTCGTAAATGATTGATTTAAGAGAATTTTATTAAAAACTTATTTCTACCAAATGATAGCTACTACTTTAAGATGGAATCATACAGGAACTTTTTTTTCTTCAATCTTCTATTTATAGCACTTACATGTTGCATTCATAGCTTGCAATCACACTTTTTTTAAAAACTTTTTTTTAGGTTTATTTATTTCTGAGAGAAGGGGAGAGAGAGAGAGACCAAGCTTGAGTGGGAGAAGGGCAGAGAGAGTGGGAAACAGAATCTGAAGCAGGCTCCAGGCTCTGAGCTGTCAGCACAGAGCCTGACGCGGGGCTCTAACCCATGAACCTTGAGATCATGATCTGAGCCAAAGTCAGATGCTTAACCAACTGAACCACCCAGGCACCCTGGAATCACACTTTCTAGGTGATGGAATTACTAAAGCATAGTTTGATTTAAAGGAAGATAGTGTAAGAGGTTCTCACCTTCACCTTCTTGGAAACTCCTATAATAAGTTTTAATTCACATATATAATTTAGTTTTAAGTAGTTTTTTTTTTTTTTCCATTGTGAGAGTTATAAAAGTGTGTTAAAATTACTTGGGGAAATTGTTAATTTTTTGAAAATCACCCCTAGCCCTATCATCAACTACCAAAACCCAATTAATACTATTTGATATATTCTTTTAGTCCTTTTTTTCTTGTATGTTTTAAAAATCATGGTTGTAATCATAACATGACTAGAATTTTGTATCCTGCTCTTTTAAACTATTTTATCGAGTGTTTTGTGTTGCTCCATCTTTACAACCATCAACATTAATACATTCCTTGACTGAATGGAATGGAATGTATCATAAGTTATTTGAACCTCTGTGTTATTTTCAGACATTCGGGTTATGTTTTGGTTTTCTCTATGGTGAATAACACTATCCTGAACATAATAGAATGTAAAGCTTTTTCATATGCAGGATTATTTTCTTTGAATAGATTCCCAAAGTGAAAATAGGCATTTTTATTTGGATAACCCATAAATACCATAGTTCGAACTCAACATATCCAAATCTGAACTTCCCTTCCATCCCCATCCATTCTGCATAAATATGTCTCCTTTCCCAAAAGCCTTCTCTGGTGTTATTCTGTGTTCCTCTGACTCCCTTAGCCGCTACCCGCCCCCCCCCCCCCCCCGTTTCCTCAGCCACCAAATCCAACCAGTTCTGCTTCCTCAATGTCTTATTCCTTGTACTCCACTTCCCTGCCGCTCGCCCAGTTAGAGGTTCATCTACACTCAACTGGATGGTGGCATCTTGCCTGCCTTACTTTCTCTCTACTCTTGCTGCCTCTCCAGTCTGTTCTTTCCACCTCTCCTATCCCCAAACACACACATCTGATCACGTGTAGTCCTTTGTACTGTTTGCTGTGCTTCTTGTCTCTCTCTGCCTCTCACCTACATCTCTGTGAGTAGGCAACTCTGAGATACTTGTAGTTCCCTAACATGCCTCGTCTTCTCCCATATATGTAATTCTGCATATCTTTCTCCTCTGTCCCAACTGTGGCCCATCTCTACCCCCCACCCCGTTTTGTTTGCCCATGCTTATATCCATGTGGCAGTTTCCACATGGCGTTGTAGCCATTTGTGTCCTCCTTGACAGACTATGCTTCTCTGAGGACAGATGTCCTGTATTATTTCTCTGAATCCTCAGTAACTAGCAGAGTAGGCATTTAAATATTGGTGGTTGTCTTTAAGGCTCTTAACACATTTATTGAGCCAACAGAGTCCTGCCAGTGTGCACGGCTACCAGTATTGGTGGCCTGGAATATCAGTTTCCAGGTGATCACCCAGCCTGGAAGATACACATACATTTTAAGGATTTTAGCTGTACTGTTGTGAATCCCCTGTTTTCTGTTTTCCCAGTGGCTCTATATTGATTCTACTTGCAAACTGTAATTGACAATCATATAAATATGTATGTGTGTGCTATTAAAAGTAGTTTTATTTCCTCTCAGTAAAATACCATGTATAGTGCTAATGGTTGTTCTTGAGCAAATGTGTTCATTTAGCAAATAGAAATTGCATCAGTGCATTTGATAGTTTAAAAGCCCTTGGTTCTATAAATAGTACAGGCTTTGCCATTTTATTTTAACACCTAGCATTGTCCTCATTTTGTGATTATTTTAAAAAAATAACTTTTGACACATTCAAAGCTTATTGAAGGACGATATTTGAATTTCCTCTTGTCTTTATATTATAAAACATTAATGACTTCTTCTTAAAATAACTATTTATAAAAAAAAAATAATTATTTATAGTAGTTTGACCTAATATTTTCTTAGCACATGGCTGAGGGGACACAATTGCTTTAAGTATGTGATTGGACACAATAGGTATAATGGAGAAATATAGCTTAAGAATATCCTGAACAGTAGGTTTGGGAAAGCTGATTTTGGGGGAGCTTAAAAGGAAATACCAAAGTATATTCTTGGGCAGAGTTTGGTAAGCTTTTTGAGTATAGAAACAGGTAAAAATATTTTAGGCTTTAAGGAACCACATATTTCTCTGTAACATCATTTTTAGTTTTTGTTTTTAATGAAAAAAAAAAATCAAATCCATTCTTAGCTCGGGGGCTGTACAAGACCAAGCCCTTGAGTATATTCTCCAGAGGCTGAAGAAGTCTGCTATACTCATAAAGATTTTAATCTCTTAGCTCGTGGTAATAAGTGTTCAACTTGCCACTTGTTTTTCGAGTCTTGGAATTGACTTAAACCAAGCATTAGATATGATGCTGCATCCTCAGGGATTACCTGTACCCAAGTTGGTGGATACAACAGTTTGAAGGACTACTAAGTAGAACATCAAAAAAGGATTCATAAATATAAAACAATTTGTTAGGAATGTATAAAGAACACTGTGCAAACAGAATTGCATAGAATCAATTGACCGGGTGAAGTGGCTGCAAATGTAAAAGGCTATTTATAATTTGCCAGTGTAACTCCACTTAGATGTATCAGACAGATATGCAGCTGGCTATGTGAGAGTTGGCACAGCTGGAAGAATGAAAAGACCATGCCCAAACCCTGCTAGGAGACAGGGTGAAGATGTTTTAATTACAGTCATTTGTTTTGACCGTGTCTTTATCCTTGGAAGGCATACCAGGATGTATGGTTAAAAATAAATATATACAGGGGCGCCTGGGTAGCTCAGTTGGTTAACCATCTGACTCTTGATTTTGGCTCAGGTCATGATCTCACAGTTCATGAATTAGAGCCACGTTAGGCTCTGCACTGACGGTGCGGAACCTGTTTGGGATTCTCTCTCTCTGCCCCCCCCCCCCCCCATGCACGGGCTCTCTAAGTAAATCAATAAATGCAAACTTCCACATATGATCCTTTTTCTAGGGTAACTCAAGAAACAAAATGGACGAAAAGATTGTCCATCTCAGTACAGATGAACTCAAGAAATGAAGTAGTAATGAGAGATAAAGCCTAATCAACCATGACCAACAAGACTGTATCCCTCAAACTTTAAGCTACAGTGCGACCTCCTACCCCAGGATGGAGCTTTCATGTTTTGGATAAACTTTCATTTGCTTACCCCTTTGAAATATCGCTTGATTTTAGAGACATTGACTTACTGAATTTTTGCTACTGACATTTAGAATAATTAAAACTGGGCAGGCTAAAGATTTTTTTAAACACATATGACATAAGAGATGACTTATTAAATGATTAAGCACAAATGTAAACACTAAGAAATGTATGTTAATGTGTTCTCTTGGTTTCAGGTACTAGGCATCCAAGTGAAATGCTTCCATGAAATTATCACTATAGGTTATAGAGTCTATCGTTCTTATGACCTGCCATGGTTTAGAACATTGAGCTGGTAAGTAACTTAAAACTGTTTCAGATGTGAAAATCTGGTTCTTTTCTAAAGTTTTTAAAGGAAGCACCCTGATGAGTCAGTATCACACAGTTGACCTTATAGATTGATTTTTGGAGAAAGATAAATAAAAATAATGCAATTGGATTTTGATAAGAAGAAAATCACCTTTAACTCTCCTTTTCTAACACTACTATTTTCATATCTCATCTTTCAGTCTTTGTAGAGATACTTTATATTTGAATGTATACACTATTGACCTCTTTTTTTTAAACATTTTTTAATGTTTATTTTTGAGAGAGCGCGTGAGAACTGGGGAGGGGCAGAGAGAGAGGGAGACAGAGGATCCAAACAGGCTCTGCACTGACAGCAGAGAGCCCAGTGTGGGACTTGAAGTCACGAACTGTGCGATAATGACCTCAGCCGAAGTCGGACTTAACCAACTGAGCCACCCAGGCGCCCCTGTGCTGTTGTCTTCTTTAAAAAACATTGTATTGGACACCTTTTTATATCCTTTATAGTTACAATTTTAATAAAGTTTCATTTTGTAAAATGTTAGAAATATGTGTAATCTTTTGCTTTCTTTTGCCTCAGTTGAAATGAGAGCACACACAGAATTAGATTATTTCTGCAGAGAGTGAAAGATGAGATATGAAAATAGTTGTGAGTTTTCTGTTTTGTTGAGTGGTCAGTGGTTTATTCATGGGGAAGAAAGCCCATGATGAATGTCTGTCCCCCCCACCCTTCCTTCCCCACTACTGCAAAGCTGGCTCACCTCCTTGTAGGCCCTGGGGGCAGTTAGAGGAGAGGCAGCTCCCACCTTTGTTGTTCCTGGTTTGATCTTGTCTTCAGGCCCCTGGCTGGTGACCTGCTACAGGGAGGGTTGTTAGAAGAGTAATACTCTCTGAGGAGCAGTGTGTAAGGCAGTCTTGTAAATAGCACCAGCAGTTACCAGCACTTGAAATACTGTATATGTACCATGCATGTAAAACTTAGTTTAAAAAAAGGCATGCGATTTTAATATTTAAAGTTTAATATATCTTTTTATAACTTTTCAGTTATAATTCTCAATTATCAAGACCTTGACCAGGAAGGAAACATGATAATAGTTCATAATGAACCAAATTGACCATGCCTTTGAATATAGCTGTTTGATTAGTATCAGCCAGAGGGTCCAGTGTCTTAAGAAAACAGATGTATCACCTTTGGGGTTTAGAGTAGTCAAAAAATAGTTTCTAATTTTTCCTTATGGCAAGTTTCTTCACGAAGGGCAAAATGTATGGGAAATGTTAGATTAAGTAGTTGGAGAATAATTAAATGCTGAACCATGCAGGATTGATCAATTCTAAGAAAAAAAGACATAGGTCAGGATGGGCTCCAGTGATTGCAGAAGTCTTTATGGAGAAGGTGAAAAACAAACTATCACTTGAAATAAAGATAAGTTTTGGATAGAGAAGAGTGCTCCGCAGTGGGGAAGCATCACCTATCAAGTTCTAGATGAGGGACTAGGAGGAACATGCCACAGAGGCAAAGACATTCCTGGCCTTCTTGAGCAGAATAATGGGGGAAAAGTTGGGTTGGTGGACTAGGGCAGGCCTTGATAGCTTGATGGAGGAGTCAAAGACAGTTTCCATTGTAGGAGAATAGAAAAATGGTAATGCAGCTGATAGAAATGGGAATACAGTACTTTACTTTGAAAACTGTGGGGTCTAATTCCATCCATGAGGACCAGAGGGAAATCGCTCCTTTCCTCCTCTGCTCTCCTGGCCGAGTAGGACTCTGCCCTTCAAAGGATGAGGCACGGAGGAACTCTGAAGAGGTGCTTTCCAGCCTTCTTTCCTGGCTCACACAAGTGCCATCAGTCAATTCTCATGGGTTCTCCTTTCCCTGGGGGGAAGGGATATATCAGAATTGGGTGGAGGGACAGGTGATTTATGCAGTTTTTTTTTTAATTTTTTTTTAATGTTTATTTATTTTTGAGACAGAGACAGAGCATGAACAGGGGAAGGTCAGAGAGAGAGGGAGGCACAGAATCTGAAACAGGCTCCAGGCTCTGAGCTGTCAGCACAGAGCCCAACGCGGGGCTTGAACTCACGGACCATGAGATCATGACCTGAGCTGAAGTCGGCCGCTTAACCGACTGAGCCACCCAGGTGCCCCTGATTTACGCAGTTTTAAGAAGTTTCTCTTAGAGGGCTGCCTGGGTCAGTCAGTTAAGCATCCAACTTCGGCTCAGGTCATGATCTCACAGTTTGTGAGTTTGAGCCCCATGTCAGGCTCTGTGCTGACAGCTCAGAGCCTGGAGCCTGCTTCAGATTCTGCGTCTCTCTCTCTCTGCTCCTCCCCTGCTGATGCTCTGTCTGCCTCTCTGTCTGTCGCTCTCAAAAATAAATGAACGTTAAAAAAAAGTTTCTCTTAGAGATTTTTACCTGCTGCCTGCTTCTATCCCCCACTACTTCCTCTTAAGAATCACTGTGCAACTGGGGGCGCCTGGGTGACTCAGTCGGTTAAGAATCCAACTTCTGCTCAGGTCACGATCTTGCAGTTAGTGGGTTTGAGCCACGCATCGGGCTCTGTGCTGACAGCTCAGAGCCTGGAGACTGCTTCAAATTCTGTCTCCCTCTCTGCCCCTACCCGCCTTGCACTCTGTCTCCATCTTTCTCTCAAAAAATGAAAAAACATTAAAATTAAAAAAAAGAATCCGTGTGCATCTGGAGTCCATCTGGAACATGGAGGAGGGGGAGAAAGACACCAATATGCGTAATGCAGTGAGGATGGGTCAGAGGTTGAATTGCCTCTTCCTGCTTTCCCTATTGATTTCCTCCTCAGGGCAGGTGGGAATTTGGCTTAGAATCTCCACTATTAAAAAGCTTTAGAGGGGCGCCTGGGTGGCGCAGTCGGTTGGGCGTCCGACTTCAGCCAGGTCACGATCTTGCGGTCCGTGAGTTCGAGCCCCGCGTCGGGCTCTGGGCTGATGGCTCGGAGCCTGGAGCCTGTTTCCGATTCTGTGTCTCCCTCTCTCTCTGCCCCTACCCCGTTCATGCTCTGTCTCTCTCTGTCCCAAAAAAATAAATAAACGTTGATAAAAAGCTTTAGAGCTGTGAATAGTTGAAAGTGGATTTTCATTATAAAATACTGTGTGTGTGTGTATCTGTGTGCATGTGTGTGTGTTTATCTGTGTGCATCTGTGTGTGTGTGTGTGTATTTGGGTATGCATAGTATTTTTTACATTGTTTCCCAATCTCTGGCACTAGATTTTGAGCTAAGTAGAGGCGTGAGCTGTATTCAGTAAACTTTTGTTGACTGACACATTTGAAATTAAGTTTAAAAGAGGAAAAAAATGTTTTGGTGTAATATCCTGAACCTGTGTCCTGAACTTAGTTTTTGATCTTTGTGACATCATCAAAATATAGAGAATAGTTTTGCTGAGTTTGAGAGGGAAAAAAAGGCTTCAAATATGAAAAAGCTAATTGTGTTTCAATTATAGGTACTTTCTACTGTGTGTAAACTACTTTTTCTATGGAGAGACTGTAGCCGATTATTTTGCTACATTTGTTCAAAGAGAAGAGCAACTTCAGTTCCTCATTCGCTACCATAGATTTATATCATTTGCCCTCTATCTGGCAGGTAAGGAAAATAGTCCGTATGGGTATGTAGCTGATATATATTACATGCTTATTTTTACTTACGTTATTTGAATTTATGACATCTTCTATTTGTTACATTTTAATCCAGTTCCATTTTTATTTGTTCCATGTATAAAAAGCTGTTGCTTTCATCATGGTCTTAAACAGCAATTACTCCTTCATGGTGATTTTAAAAAAGGACCTACTTGCTTAATACTCCACATATTTGAAAATTTTCTTTGGAAATTGTAGTAAACTTTTAAATACATGGATTGATTGTTAACCAAGTATGATTTACAAAGAAACTTTTACATATATATTGCTTTATTTATATAGTATTGTGGTATTTAGTTTTACTGACATGGTTTATTATATATTCTTTCTATACATGTATATATATATATGTATATATATGATATATATACATATTTGTTTATAGTACACTGTACCATTTGTTTTTAAGATTTTAGATTAAGAATTAGATACTAGGATAAAATTAGAATTAACAGATATTTCTTTAATAAAAGTTTATCAGTCATAAAAAAATTCTAAAAACTTGATTTAGATATGTACTTTTTATTTTTATTAAAACAATTTTTTTTAACATTTATTTATTTTTGAGACAGAGAGAGACAGAGCATGAACGGGGGAGGGTCAGAGAGAGGGAGACACAGAATCCGAAACAGGCTCCAGGCTCTGAGCTGTCAGCACAGAGCCCGATGCGGGGCTTGAACTCACGGACCGCGAGATCATGACCTGAGCTGAAGTCGGACACTTAACCGACTGAGCCACCCAGGCGCCCCAAAACAATTTTTTTAAATGTCTATTTAGTTTTAAGAGGGACAGAGTGTGAATGGGAAAGAGGCAGAGAGGGAGGGAGACACAGAACCCGAAGCAAGTTCCAGGCTCTGAGCTGTGAGCACAGAGCCCTAAGCAGGGGCTCGAACTTGCAAAACGTGAGATCATGTGACCTGAGCCAAAGTCAGATGCTCAGCCAACTGAGCCACCCAGGTGCCCCAGATATGTACTTTTTAAAAGTCAGCTTGCCAGTGTGAGTCTTGGCTCTACTACTTACTAGCTAAATAAACATTGGGAAATGTAATTAATTTATCTGTACCTCAATTTCTTTGTAAAGCACTTAGAACAATACCTGGCACTATTTAAATATTTGTTGTTGTTATCATTACTTTCTTCTTAAAGGAGGATATGAACTTTGAGTTTTTACTTTAGCTCTTACAAGTTTTTCAATAAATTCTTTTCTTATTAGCACAGTTTTGGAAACTGAATACAATACGGATGACTCTTCATTTCTCATTAAACTAGAAATATGAAGAGTGTATGGAGAAGTACGTCCAGTCCTTTAGAAGTATGTCATTGTATTCAGTTTTTGTGCTGTTCTGCATGATGCTCTTGCTTTAATAAAGCCTTCTTCAGACCCTGGACTTGATTTTGTTTCTGGATCTAGAAACCCAGAAAGTGAAACAGTCTGAAATGAGAATAGTAGTTTTTAGAGAATCATTTTTGGGATGGGAGGAACCTACATTTTCTAAAGAGTTTTGTTACTCTTTTACATTCAGGGTTTTTTTTTGGTGGGTTTGTTTGTTTTTGCTTAGTCCAGTTTTCTGTTACTTTATTTTTAAAAATTGTTACTGATACATCTAAAGAAAGTACATGCCTGAAAGAGGATATTGAAAAGCATTTCTTTTCTTTCATGGGCAAGAGAAATTACTCATTTTAGGTAGTCATTCAATTTTAAATTCGAATCAGTTTACAAGAATTATGATAATAGAGAAATTAATGATGACTGAAAACAGGTAGAATTTGGATAGAAAAACATTGACTCCGATTCTACGTTTACCAAAGCACATTTGTGACATTTTTTTCTTGGTAGGAACTTTGAGTAGTTTATCTCACTTATCAAACTAACAGATTTGATTTATACTGTTAAATGTAAGTTGGATTTGGGGATAGATTCTTTACTGCTACAAGAGCAAAGAATACAGTGCCTTTTTACTTTGTATTTAGACTGGCAAGACTTTATTGGTATTTAAAATTTTTAAAACAATATTAGCAAAAAGTGTCCGTATTGTCTTCTGCTGCTGAACCCAACAAACTCAAATTATTTCATAATATCAGTCTTGTAATTACTGAATAACAAAATGATGATTAATGAAATCATTTGTATCAGTGTATGTCAGTTAAAAAATCAATTTCAGAAACACAGTGTAGACCACAACCCTGTACCCCATCACTTACAGATTATTTTTTTTTCTAAGTAATATGCCCATTTCTTAATTTATATTAGGCATTACCTATTAACTACCTCTTATAACCTTTCTCTCTTCTCCATACTGTTTTTTATTACCATTGTTTACATTTTTTTAAGTTTATTTTTTTTTTATTTTGAGGGGGAGAGAGCAAGAGCATGCATGAGTGGGGGAGGGGCAGAAAGAGAGGGAGAGAGAGAATCCTAAGCAGGCTCCGTGCTGTCAGCACAGAGCCCGTACATTTCCATTCTTATACAACTTTTTGTTTTTCTTAAACTTAGAACTGCTTCATCTTCTCTTTTCCACATCTATAAATTTCTTTTTTTTTTTATGTTTATTTATTTTTGAGAGATAGAGACAGCATGAGTAGAGGAGGGGCAGAGAGAGAGACAGACAGACAGAATCTGAAACAGGCTCCAGGCTCTGAGCTCTTAGCACAGAGCCCGATTCGGGGCTCGCACTCAGGAACTGTGAGGTCGTGACCTAGGCCAAAGTCGGATACTTAATCAGCTGAGCAACCCAGGCGCCCCAACACATCGATAAATTTCTGTATAGGAATCCTTAATATTTCTTTTGGGTCTGTTCCATGCCTATTGGTAGTTTTTACACATGTTCACACAAATCTCTTTCCCACATCTATACATTTCTGTATAGGAATCCTTAATTCTTTTGAGTTTGTTCCATGCCTATTGGTAGTTTTTACAAATGTTCACACAAATCAGTGTATCAATCTCCTTTTTTCCTCAAGACCTCTGTCCTAGAAACCTCTCTAGTCTGGTCTTGTCTGGACTGTCTGCTTGTGGGCCTATTGCCTAGGTGTCCTCATGATTTGGCCTTCTCATTTCTTATATTTCACATCTTCCAGTTTCTGAGTTGACACCCTTATTTTGCTGAAACATGGCCTCCAACAGTTTCCTGTGAAATGTTCATAGATGCTAAATGTTTTATGTTCATACATTTCTAAAAATATTTTCATTGTCACAGCTGACTGCTTCTGCTGGGGCTTGCACTTGTTATTAGTAGACTGGTACTTGGCACTATAGTCTAGAAGTCTAGGCCTTACCTTTGCCTTCTACTGAGAGATCTCTGTTTACTTTTTTCTGGAAAATACTGCTAGTCCCTGATTTCTCAGGTCTGGTAAAATTTATCAAGTCTGTTTTCCAGCTTCAAAATTTTGTAGCCATTTCTCTTCTATTTTCCTTGACGTTTCTTCAGTTCTCTTTGCTCTCTCTGGGTTTTCACTGTAATTTTCTTTTCTTTTCTCTCCACAATCAATGTTGGGCTCGGTATTCAGTGAAATCTCCCTCCTGCCTCAGAGCCTTATTTACAATCTCCAGAATGTCTCCAGAAGTTGGCCAGTACTTTTGCAGACATTTTCTAAGTATTAAAGCTTATATGTTTATATCCTCTCCACACTCTTTTTTTTATACAAATGAGAACAGGTTATTACCTACCTGTTTTTTTCCACTTAATGCAGTTTGTGCATGGTTTTATATCAGCACATCTGAATCCAGTTTTTTCATATCTGCAGTTACATCTGTATTGATGTGTGTACAGCAAATCTGAGGTAGAATGTCATAAAATAAGGTGACTACTGTTTCCTTTTCTTACTTTCCCTTTGTGGTTTGCTATAACTAATACTTAAGAATAACTTCTCCATTGAGTGGGTAAAGACAATGTAATTTATTTTCTTTGTTTTATTTAGGTCTTAATTTTTAGTAATTGTTTGCTTCATATGCTAAACTTTCTGACTCTACTTTTCTAAAGAAAAATCAGTATTTCTTCCTTTTTTTTCTGACTTAATTTCTGCCATAGAAATAGCTTACTGCTTGCTGTTTTAGGCTATTAGAATCATAAAAACTCATCAAAAGCCATTTTTTCAGCAAACATATGAGTGCTTTCCAAATCCTAGGTACCACAAATGGTGTTGAGGATATATAGAGGGAAAGGAGGTTGATAGCATGCCTTCTGGGTCTTGAAACTGGTGAGACATGACTCCCCTAGTCCATTGCTGAAATGTGGACAGGGACCTCGAAGAGCATGAAGGGTAAGGAGGACTTTACTCTGCTGGAGACCATAGAAGGCCTTTGAGAAGAGATGATAAGTGTCATGAATAGTAAAGAACAAGCAGACATTTGCTAGGTGAATAGAGGAAAAGGGCATTCCGGGCAGAGGAAAGGTGCAAAGGTTGGAAATGAGAGAGGATTGCATGTTCTGGGCCGCTGGCAGGCATTAAAGGTTGGAAAGGAGGTGGGAAGGAGCCACATCTTGAGAAGCCTTGTGTATCATGGGAAGGATTTGGACTTTATCCCTAAGAAACCAATGGAGAATTTTAAATTAAGAGATGATATAACTAGATCTGTAGTATAGTGAAGGATGAGTTGGGAGACATTAATAGGATGACCAGACAGGAAACTGGTACTGTAATTCATGCTAAATATAAGGAGGGCCTGAGTTTGTATTTAATACTAAGAGGGTTGGAGGTTCCTGGGTGGCTCAGTCAGTTAAGCATCCAGCTTCAGCTCAGGTCATGATCTCATGGTTTGTGAATTCGAGTCTCACATCAGGCTCTCTACTGTCAGCACAGAGCCTACTTCAGATCCTCTGTACCCCCCTCTCTCTGCCCTTTCCCTGCTCCTGTTCTCTCTCTCTCACACACAAAAATAAATAAACATAAAAAACTTAAATACTAAGAGGGTTGGTTATATATTAAAAAATAAAAATAACTGTGGACTATTCTTAGAAACAAACTGCTCTTTATTTTTTTTAATGTTTATTTTTGACAGAGAGTGAGGGGGGTGCTTGGGTGGCTCAGTGGGTTGAGCATCCGATTTCAGCTCAGGTCATAATCTCACGGTTCGTGAGTTCGAGCCGTATGTCAGGCTATGTGCTGACGGCTCAGAGCCTGGAGCCTGCTTCGAGTTCTGCGACTCCCTCTCTCTCTGTTCCTCCCCTGCTCACACACTCTCTCTCTCTCTCTCTCTTTCTCAAAAATAAACATTGAAAAGAGAGAGAGAGACAGAGTGCAAGCAGGGGAGGTGCAGAGAGAGAGGGAGACACAATCTGAAGCAGGTGCCAGGCTCTGAGCCGTCAGCACAGAGCCCGATGTGGGGATTGAACTCCAGAACCGCGAGATTATGACCTGAGCTGAAGTCAGATGCTCAACCCACTGAGCCATCCAGGTGCCCCCAAACTGCTCTTTATAACAGTCTATGAAAAATTGCTTTTGTATCCCAAATTATTGGCTGAAAATGTACTTTTTGTTGAGATAACCACCTGTTTACATGTAGTTGTAGGAAGTGATAAGAGCTATCCCTTATACACTTTGCCCAGTTGCCAGCAATGGTAATATTTTGCAAAACTAAAGTACAATATCACACCAGGATATTGACATTATTACAGTTTTATGAATGTAGTTTCCTAATGCAACCTTGTAGTAACCTAGGAGCTGCTGTGTTAAATGATAAAACTTCTAATATAAATCATGCATAGTATTCTGTATCTATTATCATTTTACGTGTGGCCTAGATGTGGTCCTGTTAGAACATAAACAACCTACTTTGTGTCTCTCTTATTTTTTAAATGCCCAGTGCCTAGTGCAAGGCCTGGCATTTATGTTCCCAATACATACTTTTTGGATGAATGGTCAAGAGGCAGGGAACATGGACATTCACACCCAGTGCTTCTTATAGATATATTTTCAGCGTCTGTGTTTTGCTTGCCACATCTTGAGGCCTTATTGGTGATTCTTGAAGTAGTTAACAACATTCTTGGGCTTAGTCTAGCAAAGGGAATTTGACTTTAAAACAGGAGTGAGGAAATAGAAAGCATGCTATGTTGAGAATGTGTACTTTTTTCTCAGATTATGCTGTGAAAATCTTTGGAATTCTTTTTGTAAAAAAATATTCAAAGGAGTCCTATAAGAATTTTAGTTCTTCAGTGATCAAATGGCTTTGGAAGGTGTAGGTCTTAGCAAATTTAAACAGCAGATGCAGCCCCAAGCTATTTCATTGATACTGAATGTTATTAAAATAGAATGTAGGTATCTCCAGGTCTGACCCCCTCACCAAGGCCCATGAGACTAAATGACCTGTCTAATATCATACAAAGCAACTCACTGACAAAGACCCAGAAAGTCATTCTGACATTTAGATAATTTTGTTGTAAAATGAATTTGATTGGTAGCGAAGAAAAAAATCAGCAAGGCTGAAAGTAATAGAAAAAACATTTTCTCTAGGGTCTAAACACATTTTTAAAAAGCTCTTGGTCATTTGGATTTGGGGCTCTTTAGGAACCAGAGCAGCCATGTGATTATGTAAATAGTGATGAGTGAATAAGCTTAAGATGTTTGACTCTTAATATCATCACTGTAACATCTCTTTAGCTGACCAGTGATATGCATGTTATTTCTAGTACTTTTTTTGCTTGAAATGTATGCGTGTATGCTTGTATTTTGATCTATAAAAAAACCCTAAAGGAGAAGGTGTGACTGGAACATAATACTTTGAATTCAAGAACATCAGTAGACTTGTAAAATTAAATCATGGCTAAAGTTAATGCATAATTAAGAATTTTTTCCCCAGACATCCTAGATATCTAATTATCTCAAAGGGTGTTGATGAAATCTTTAGAAAGACATCACAAACAACTGTTCACAGAGAACTCTACCTCCAAAACCATTTACAGTTTTTGAGTTAAAGACAGAATCTGTGCACATGCCAGTGTTGTTCTACACCTTAAACTCAACATATAGATGATAGAAAACTTTCTTTGTCTAAGCTAATATAATGGTTGGTTTGTGTGAGTTTCTACAATACAGATTCATTTAAAACTTTTTAAAAACAACTCAGTCAGAGTCTAATGTCTCAATATGGGCTACATAATGCAGTGGGCTTCTGATTTCACGTAACATGATATTTGAAATGTTTTGAAAAATATGGCCACATGAAAGAGTGAGAAAGAGTCATTAAGCTCCAATATTTAATCCTGGGTCCATCTTAATGTCTGTTTTTTGAATTAAGGACTACATGTATTGAATTGGTTAATCACCAACAGTAAATTTTAGAAACAACTTTATTATGATTTCTGTCTCTTCAGTTAGATTCTGACTGAACTCCTTGAATGGGAGTGCTGGTCATATTCATTTTATTCTTTTTTTTTTTGTATCTGGCATATCTTCACTGTTCAATAAATATTTTTTGATTGTCCATTTTTCTGAAATTGCCTCAATCTCATCTTTATGGGCTTTTTAATGCCTTTTTTCTCCTTTACTTCTCCTGACTCGTTTAGAAATCTCATTCATTTTCTTTTTGAATATATTTGTCTCCAGTCTTTTGGGTAATTGGATCTCCCTAACTACCTGGGAACTCTTTTACTAGACAACAGGATGTACACATCTCTGTATGGACAAAACTAGGTGCAGTGCTATGTACATAAATGCTGACCAGTAGTAGTAATTAAACATAATTATAGGGGTGTCTGGATGGCTCAGTCTATTAAGTGTCCGACTTTGGCTTGGGTCCTGATCTCACTGTTCATGGTTTCGAGCCCCCTGTCAGGCTCTTTACAGAGAAGAGCCTGGAGCCTGCTTCAGGTTCTGTGTCTCCCTTACTCTATGCCTCTTTTCTACTCATGCTCTGTCTTTCTCAAAAATAAACATTAAAAGTGGCTACAATGAACAAATCAGGAGACTAGATGCTGGCGAGGATGTGGAGAAACAGGAACCCTCTTGCACTGTTGGTGGGAATGCAAACTGGTGCAGCCGCTCTAGAAAACAGTGTGGAGGTTCCTCAAAAAATTAAAAATAGATCTACCCTATGACCCAGCAGTAGCACTGCTGGGAATTTACCCAAGGGATACAGGAGTGCTGATGCATAGGGGCACTTGTACCCCAATGTTTATAGCAGCACTTTCAACAATAGCCAAATTATGGAAAGAGCCTAAATGTCCATCAACTGATGAATGGATAAAGAAATTGTGGTTTATATACACAATGGAATACTACGTGGCAATGAGAAAGAATGAAATCAGGCCTTTTGTAGCAACGTGGATGGAACTGGAGAGTGTGATGCTAAGTGAAATAAGCCATACAGAGAAAGACAGATACCATATGTTTTTGCTCTTGTGTGCATCCTGAGAAACTTAACAGAAGACCATGGCTGAGGGGAAGAGAAAAAAAAAAAGGTTAGAGAGGGAGGGAGCCAAAACATAAGAGACTCTTAAAAACTGAGAACAAACTGAGGGTTGATGGGGGGTGGGAGGGAGGGGAGGGTGGGTGATGGGTATTGAGGAGGGCACCTGTTGGGATGAGCACTGGATGTTGTATGGAAACCAATTTGACAATAAATTTCATATTAAAAAAAATAAATTAAAAAAATTAACATTAAAAACAAAATTAAAAACAAAACAAAACAAAAAGCAGGCTTCAGGCTCCAAGCTGTCAGCACAGAGCCCGATGTGGGGCTCAAACCCATGAACCATGCCCCAAGAAATCCTATTTTTAATTGGAGATGTGACCATTCAGATATTGTTTATTAATTAGGAAAAAAAGTAAAACTATGTATCCAAATGGACAAAGTTATGCTTTCCATAGGTTTATTGAAATATAGGATAATGTATTTTTTATTAAATTTTTAAAAACGTTTTTATTTATTTTTGAGAGAGTGCGAGCAGGGGAGGGGCAGAGAGAGAGGGAGACACAGAACTGAAGCAGGTTTCAGGCTCTGAGCTGTCAGTACAGAGCCCAATGAGGAGCTCGAACCCACAAACTGTGAGATCATGACTTGAGCCAAAGTTGGATGCTTAACTAACTGAGCCACCCCAGGCACCCCAGTATAATGTATTTTTACACATTTAAGCATAAAACGTACACATAGCTTTATGGTTGTGTATGAAAAAATAAATTTATGTGTTTCTTTTTCAGATTGTTCTTTAAAAATAATATTCCTTAGATATTCTAGGAAAATATACCCTCGCCAAATTCAGAAAATTATATTATCTTAATGTATCTTAAGAGTCAGACAATTATAGCCTTTATTAAAGCACCATAAAAAGCTGCATGTTACTGGTGATTTAACAGTGAAATTGGACCAGGTAAAAGTGAGTTACCAAGACTGTCCTAGATAAAATCACCATTAGGAAAATACTGAATAATTCTGTTAGTGATTTTGTTTGAAGAAATGCTTAAGGGTGAATGGTGTTATATGATCTCAAAAATGAGAAAACCATACATGTGAGAGTGGTATTTGTGAGGCAATAATTCACAGTTAATGATGTTGAGAAGTTCCCACGGTTGTGCTGGGAGAGTCAGAGGGGTCCGTTTGGACAGAAGTAGAGCTTCCAGAAACATCTGTCTTGTCTCTGCTCAGCTCTTACCCCATTAGCCTCTACACCACGTCCGATTTACATTTGCCTCTAACTGTGAACCAATAGCATAAAACAGCACAGAAATTGCATTGTTACTTGAGCCACAAAATATGTCTACCTGTTAGAGAATAAAATCTTAAAAGCAATAATAATTACTAAAGAGGTTCTTTATGCTACTGGTGATTTCAAAGCCATGAATTTCATGTTTTAATCTGTACCTCCTCCCAGTTTCTTTCTTTGTCTCAAGAAAGTGACCTAGGGCTTTCAGTTGTACTTCCATTTGAAAATGTTCCCATGTTTATCTTGCAGTTCAGTCAGTCACATTAACTCCATAGGTGACACATAGGAGGTGAGATAGGATCTGGGAGCCAGTATGTATTTTCTTCCTTTCTCATTTTCCTTTACACTGACATTTCGAATTAGCTTTCAAACAATAGCTAAAGGAAGCTGCTGGTTGATTATTTACTCTGGTCAGTGTAGTATCCACCTTGGTTGCTCTAGTAGGTAGAATGGCCTTGGTAAATATAACTTAGATATATGAAAGCTAGTGTTTATTTCATATGGGATAGATTACCTGACAATTCGTTTTCTTAGGGAACTCACAGTAAGGATATTGTAGAATAGAATGCATGGATGGCGCTTAACTGAAGTTAAACTTAATTTATGTATTTGCAATATCTACTTCTGTAAAGGAATATTTCTCTTTAGAAGTTTACTGATATCTTAGGCAAAAAGTGCTTCCCGTTGGGTCTCCTTATTTTGTATATGATTATTTCACTGAATTAGGTATAATTTTTATTTAGTAAAATATTATTGTAATAAATTTGTGGGATATAAACATAAACCCAAACACATTTGCTGCTTGTAAATCTTTAAATTATTAAGAATATTATGTTTTACTACAGTTATAATATGGTTCTGAGAAGTTTCAAGTCATTCTTAACCTGAATCTTACTAATAAGGATTTATGGAGCCACATGGCTCTTCAGAGTCCATAGGATCTGAGGGTTTAACTGTTTTGTAGCCCTGTGATTTTCAGACAGTTAATAAAGTCCTTTGTGCATTTTTCTTCATACATAAAATGAAGATAATAATAGATACTTACCATCATAGGGACGTTAGAAGCATTAAATGAGGTGATATTTGTAAAATGCTTAAATGAGAGCCTGAAACATAGTAAGTGTTCAGTAGATGTTAGCTGCCATATAATTAGTATTAATTTTTGGTCTTATGTAGAGATTACAACATTCTGTACATACACCTGATGGACTGATAAAGCAAGTACGTTTTTTTTTTTCATAGTGATACTTTGTGTTTTTTTAATCTAGTTGACACACAATATTATATTAGTTTCAGGTGTACAACAAAGTGATTTGATAAGTTTATACCCTATGCTATGCTCACCACAAGTATAGCTACCATTTGTCACCATACAATGCTATTACAATATCACTGACTATATTTCTTATGCTGTGCCTTTTATTCCTGTGACTTACTCATGCCATGAGTGGAAGCCTGTATCTCCCACCCACCTTCACACACTTTGCCCATTCTCCCACCACCTTCCTTCTATTAACTGTCAATTTATTTTCTGTATTTGTAGGTCAGATTCTGGGTTTTTGCTTATTTACTCATTTGTTGTTGTTAGATTCCACATATGAATATAATTATATGGCATTTGTCTTCCTCTGACTTATTTCACTTACCATAATACTCTAGGTCTATCCATGTTGTTGCAGTGGGAAGAGCTCATCCTTTTTATGGCCGAGTAATATTCCTCTGTGTGTGTGTGTGTGTGTGTGTGTGTGTGTGTGTACACACGTATATAGCCACATTGCCACATATTCCTAACCTGTCTATTGATGGACACTTAACGTTCCTTCCATGTCTTGGCTATTGTAAATAATGCTGCCATAAACATAGGGTGCATGTATCTTTTCAAATTAGTGTCTTTGTTTTCTTTGGGTAAATACCCATTAGTGGAATTTTTGATTCATGTGGTATTCCTATTTTTAATTTTTTGAGGAACCTTCATACTGTTTTAGACAGTGGCTGTAACAATTTATACTCCCATCAACAGTGTATGAGGGTTTCTTTTTCTCCATATCCTTGCCAGTGCTTGTTATTTCTTGTCTTTTTAATTTGAGCCATTCTAATGGGTATGAGGCGATAGCTTGTTGTGGTTTTGATTTGCATTTCCCCGATTATTAGTTACGTTGAGCACTTTTTCAGTGTGTTAGAAAAATGTCTGTTCAGGTCCTGAATTTTTTTTTATTTTTTTATTTTTTTATTTTATTTTTTTTTTTCAACGTTTATTTATTTTTGGGACAGAGAGAGACAGAGCATGAACGGGGGAGGGGCAGAGAGAGAGGGAGACACAGAATTGGAAACAGGCTCCAGGCTCTGAGCCATCAGCCCAGAGCCCGACGCGGGGCTCGAACTCACGGACCGTGAGATCGTGACCTGGCTGAAGTCGGACGCTTAACCGACTGCACCACCCAGGCGCCCCAAGTCCTGAATTTTTTTAATTGGATTGTTTGTGTTCTTTTGGTGTTGAGTTGTAGAAGTTCTTTATATATTTTGGATACTAACCCTTTATTGGATAAATCATTTGCAAATATCTTTTCCCATTCAGTAGGTCTCTTTTTATATTGCTGATGGTTTCCTTTGCTGTACAAAAGCTTTTTATTTGGTAGTCCCAGTAGTTTACTTTTGCTTTTGTTTCCCTTGCCTTAGGAGACACATCTAGAAAAATACTGCTATGGCTGATGTCAGAGAAGTTACTGCCTGTGCTTTCTTCTAGGATTTTTATGATTTCAGGTCTCACATTTAGGTCTTAAATCCATTTTGAGTTTATTTTTGTGTATGGTGTTAAGAAATGGTCTAGTTTCTTTTGCATGTTTGCATGTCCAATTTTTCCCAGATCTGTTTATTGAAGAGACTATCTTTTTCCCATTTTATATGTTTGCTTCCTTTGTCATAGATTAATTGACCATATAATCAGGAATTTATTTCTGGTGTCCCTATTCTGTTCCATTGATCTATATGTCTGTTTTTGTGTCAGTACTATACTGTTTTGATTACTGTGGCTTTGTATAGTATATCTTGAAACCTGGGAGTATGATACCTCCAGCCTTTTTTTGTCCCCCTCAAGATTACTTTGGCTATTTGGGGTCTTTTGAGGTTCCATACAAATTTTAGTACTATTTGTTCCAGTTCTGCGAAGAATGCTTGGTATTTTGGTATTTTGTTAGGAATTGCATTGAATCTGTAGATTGATTGGGGTAATATGGACATTTTAACAATATGAATTATTATGATCCATGAGCATGGAATATCTTTACATTTGTTTGTGTTATCTTCAAATATTTTCATCAGTGGTTATAATTTTCAGAGTACAGGTCTTTCACATCTTTGGTTAAATTTATTTCTAGGTATTTTATTCTTTCTGGTGCAACTGTAAATGGTCTTGTTTTCTTAATTTCTTTTTCTGCTACTTCATTATTAGTGGATAGAAACACTATTGATTTCTAGGCATTAATTTAATATCCTGTAACTTTACTGAATTCATTTATTACTTCTGGTAGTATTTGGGTGGGGTCTTTAGGATCTCCTGTATATAGTATCATGTCTTGATCCCCGTTTAACCTCTTAACCAATATGGATGCCTCTTCTTTCTTTTTCTTGTCTGATTGCTGTGGCTTGGACTTCCAGTACCATGTTGAATAAAAGTGGGGAGCATGGACATCCTTGTCTTGTTTGTGATCTTAGAGGAAAAACTCACAGTTTTTCACCATTGAGTGTGATGTTAGCTGTAGGGTGTGTGTGTGTGTGTGTGTGTGTGTGTGTGTGTGTACACATACATACTCTAACCCTACTTTGTTGAGACTTTATCATTAATGGATGTTGGGTTTTGTCAAATGCTTTGCAACTATTGAGATGATCATATGATTTTTGTCCTTCATTTTATTGATGGTGGTGTATATCTTGTTGGTTGATTAGTTAATATTGAACCATCCTTGCATTTCTGTAATAAATCCCCCTTGATCCTGGTGAATCTTTATAATGTATTGTCGTTGTATGTGGCTTGCTAATATTTTATTGGGGATTTTTGCATCTGTGTTCAGGAATGTTGGCCTGTAGTTTTTGTTTTTTTTGTGTGATGTCTTTGTCTGATTTTTGTGTCAGGGTAATGCTGGCTTTGTAGAATATATTTGGACATTTTTCTTCTATTTTTTGAAATAGTTTGAGGAGAATAGGTATTAAATGTTTTCTGAATGTGAGTCTGTCTAGTCCAGAACTTTAATTTTTTGGTAGTTTTTTACTAGTGATTCAATTTCTTATAATCAGTTTCTTTAGATTTTCTATTTCTTCCTGTTTAGTTTTAGAAGATTGTGTATTTCTAGAAATTTATCCATTTCATCTATCCATTTCTTCTAGATTGTCTTATTTGTTGGCATATAATTTTTCATAGTATTCTCTTTTTTTTTTTAATTTTCTTTTTTTTGAACGTTTATTTATTTTTGGGACAGAGAGAGACAGAGCATGAATGGGGGAGGGGCAGAGAGAGAGGGAGACACAGAATCAGAAACAGGCTCCAGGCTCTGAGCCATCAGCCCAGAGCCTGACGCGGGGCTCGAACTCACGGACCGCGAGATCGTGACCTGCCTGAAGTCGGACGCTTAACCGACTGCGCCACCCAGGCGCCCCCATAGTATTCTCTTATAATCCTTTGTGTTTCTCTAGTTTTAGCTGTTACTCCTCTCTTGTTTCTGATTGTATGTATTTGGGTCTTTTCTCTTTTTTTTCTTTATGAGTCTGGCTAAGGATGTATCTTAATTTTGTTTATTTTTTCAAAGAACCAGTTCTTGGTTTCAATGACTTTTTTTTCTACTGTGGTTTTTAGTCTCTATGTCATTTATTTCTGCTCTGCTCTTTATTGTTTCCTTTTTTCCTACTCACCTTGGGCTTTGCTTGTTCTTCTTCTAGTTCCTTTAGGTGAAGGTTAGGTTATTTATTTGAGCTTTCTTCTTTCTTGAGGTAGCCCCTTATCACTATGTATTTTCCTCTTAGAACTACTTTCACTGTGTTCCAAACATTTTGGATCATTGTGTTTTCATTTTCATTTGTCTCCATGTATTTTTTTTTAAATTTCTTCTTTGATTTCCTTTGGCCCATTAGTTGTTAGGATCATAGTGTTTAGCCTCCATATGTTTGTGTTGTTTCCATTTTTTCCTTGTGATTTACTTCTAGTTTCATACCATTGTGATTGGAAAAGATACATGGTCTCAGTCTTCTTAAATTTATTGAGGTTTGTTTTGTGGCCTAATATGTGCTCTATTCTGGAGAGGTTCCAAGTGCACTTAAAAAGAATGTGTATTCTGTTGTTTTTAGATGGAATGTTCTGTATGTATCTCTTATGTCTATCTGGTCCCATGTGTCGTTCAAAGGCACTGTTTCCTTTGTTGATTTTCTGCCTGGATGATCTATCCATTGATGTAACTGGTGTGTTAAAGTCCTTCAATATTATTGAATTACCATCAATTTTTCCCTTTGTGTCCATTAATATTTGCTTTAGGTGCTCCAGTGTTAGGTGTATAGATGTTTATAATTGGTATATCCTCATGTTGGATTGACCCCTTTATCATTATATAATGCCCTTCTCTGTCTCTTGTTACATTCTTTGTTTTAAAGTCTACTTTGTTTGATATAAGTATTGCTATGCTGGCTTTTTTTTTCCCCACTTATGTTTGCATGGTAGATGTTTTCCCATCTCTTCCCTTTCAGTCTGTATGTGTCTTTATTTTTTTTTTTATGTTTATTTATTTTGAGAGAGAATGAGTGGGGGAGAAGCAGACAGAGAGGGAGAGAGAGTCCCAAGCAGGCTCTGCACTGTCAGCACAGACTCTGACATGGATCTTGATCCTACAAACCAGAAGATCATGACCTGAGCCTAAATCAAGAGTCAGATGCTTAAATGACTGAACTACCCAGGCACCTCCCCCATATGTATCTTTAGATCTGAGGTGAATTGCTTGTAAGCAGCACACAGATGGGCCTCTTTTCTTTACACATTCTGTCATCCTATGTCTTTTGATTGGAACATTTAGGCCATTTACATTTAAAGTAATTGTTGATAGATATTGCCATTTTACTACTTGTTTTCTGGCTGTTTTTGTATTTCTTCCCTATTCCTTCTTGCTCTCCTTCTTTGTGATTGATAAGTTTCAATAGTCTTATGTTTGACTTTCTTTCTCTTTGTTTACTGTGTTGATTACAGATCTTAGGTTTGTGGTTATCATGAGATTCATATATAACATCCTAAGTAGCAGTCTACATTAATTTAATGGTCATTTAACTTCAAACACATTCTTTAAAAAAAAACAACAGAAAAAGAAACAAACACCTTTTCTTTTCCTTTTTTTTACTCCCCCCCATGTATTATATGTATGTGATCATATTTTACATCTTTTTATTCATAATTTTCTTATGTTTACTTATGGCAATTTCTTTTCTACTTAAGGAGGCCCCTTTAATACTTCTTGTAAGACTCTTTTATCTTCTGTTTGGGAAACTCTTTATCTTTTCTTTAAATTTAAATGATATACTTGCCAGATAGAGTATTCTTGGTTGTATGATTTTTCCTTTCAGCACGTTGAATATGTCATGCCACTCCCTTCTGGCATGCAAAGTTCCTGCTGAAAAATCAGCTGATAGCCTTATAGGTTTTCCCTTGGAGGTAACTTTGTTTCTCTCTACGCAGATAACTTTTATTCAGCTGAAATTCAAGATCTGTTTTTTTCATGTTCACATATTTGCAAGAGACTAATTCTCTTAATGCAGGGGATGTTTATTGAATTTATGTCATGGAATATAGTAGGCATTTTGGAGAATACAAGATCATTTCACTCAAGAAGCTTTTATTTAAAATGCTTATTATAAGGGGCACCTGGATGGCTCAGTAGGTTATGTGTCGGACTCCTGATCTCAGCTCAGGTATTGAGCTCAGAGCCTTCATTTAGTTCAAGCCCCACATTGGGCTCCAAACTGGACGTGAAACCTACCTAAAAAAAATAAAAATAAAAATAAAAATAAAAAAAATAAAATGCTTAATATGAGTAGGAGAGGTGACCTATGAGTAAGTGCTAAACTATATCTAGAAGTGGTTCAGAAAATTGGCTTATTTGAGCTTGGTGAATATTTTGTAACAAATTGCACAAGCGCATGTGTTTTGTTCTTGAACAGGTTTCTGCATGTTTGTGCTGAGCTTGGTGAAGAAACATTATCGTCTGCAATTTTATATGGTCTGTATTAACTATTATTCTGTAGTCACTGTATATAATAAAAACACTCACCTTTAATTTTTTTTTTCTGTAGTGAGTAGATCTAATCTGCTAGTTGGTGTTTTGCCTAATGTGGGGGCATTTCAGTTTTGGTTGACTATTAAATACAAAAGGTTTAAGTTGTAAAGTTTTTGAAGGTTTAAAAATTTTAACTGTTTTCAAAGTTTCCCAAACTCTTTCTTTGAATATTTTCAAAGCCTATAAAATGAAAATCGAATATTTGAAGCATGTTCATAGTCTCCTGAACAGTTAGTAAGGAAAACACATACCATGTTTTTCTAGAGAAAGTATCTATGTTTATTTGTTGTTAGCCTGAGCATAAAGAGAACAGAACATATATTTTCTTGGTAGTTGTGGTTAGTCACACAGTTGATTGCATAATTCTTTTGCCCTAAGGTTTTTTTTTTGCACTGTATCATTGAAGTATGTTCAGTGTTTAATGAAATTTATCACTGTGCATTATGAACTTATTTTCTTAAAAGCTGGCTAATTATAAGATTGTAAAATGCAAAATAGAGTATTTAAATCGGTGAATTTATGTGTTAGGCTTATTTTGGATTTGGATATATTTCCTGTTCTTTATGCTTTGCTTTTCTCCATTAAGACATTCTATTGAGCATCTTCACTGGCAAACTAGAATTTCTTACATTTCTAATTTCTGGGGATCTTGAGAGGAGATTAAAATTCTCCATAAGAATCTAGAAATCATCAAGACAAGTTAGAAATAATAGAATGTGCTATGAAAATATAAATGGTGCCTACTGAAAAAAATTAAATACACATTTTGAAGAAACCAGGATAAAAAGAATTGGATCTTTTATACAGATAAAAAACAAAACAAAACAACTAATATATTATTTGCCAAAATGGGAAATAAGTTATAAATAAATCAAAATATTAAGAATTATGAACATTTTATAAATTCTAATCAAAATTGTAAGACAAACATATAGAAACATTAGTTTTTTTCATTCATATTGTCCTCATACTGATGATGCTAAAAATTACTAAAGTGACATTTCTCAGGCTAGATGGACTTGATGAGACACACAAGTCTTTGAAAATCTGAAATCAAATACTGTCATTGAATAGTGCTGTGAAGACCAGTTTTCGAGAATGAAGAGCTGGCACTTAAGGGTAATTGGTCCCTGCTGGTTTGAGTTATTTGAAGTCAGAAATAACTCCTAATGGGAAAAAGCTACCATAGTGAATTCTGAAAGAAAAATCATTTTTAGCATTTTTAATAACTGCAGAATGCCAAGGAAAATGTTTCTCTCTAAATTCTGAAACAACCACCATAACTTTATCATTTTAACTAATGACTCAAGATTATTGTATATTTTGTATGTTTTTAAATTTAGTAGTGTATCAATACTGTTAGCTTTCTATTTGTGTATGAATTAAGATTACTTTGTTAAATGTCTTCATGGTTTTAAGGTTCCAGTAGGAACCAAAATGAATATAATTTACTAGCAGCATTTATTCTGTATGACCCTACCTTTTAAAATTTGACTGAAAGTCATGCTAGAAACTTGTGTTTCAAAATTGCTATTGCTCCAGGGCTGCACTGATGAGTTGTGTTCACTAATTGTTTTGTTCTTGGGCTATTAACAGTTCGCATGGACTCATGTCACTTTACTGATAACAGTTACCCAGTCACATCTTGTCATCCAAAATCTGTTTGAAGGCATGATATGGTAAGGGGACAGTGTTATGCTGCTTTGTATTTATATCCTAGCCTTTTTAAAGCTCTTTCACATTGGACAGTGTCTTTCAGATTTCTACTAAAATGTACTCTCTGTTGCTCTATTTCATTAAAATGTCTTCCTGAGTTTTGCTTACCATTTGACACCTGAAGACAAATGCTTTGTTAACAGCTTGAAAACCCTTCTTATTCGGGTTCCAAATAAAATGCAGGAAGTCTTCCTAAAAGCTCCCACAATTAATTAACATTTTCGGGTGTTACTGCACCTTAGTGTGCCTTTTTACAAAGCACACATAGACTTTAAAAAGAGTATATTATTTTTGTGGAATGCAAAAAGTACATGAATGTTTGCTTGTCAGCAAACAGAATGCTGGCAATGTATTTTCTCTAGGTGAAAGTTGGGTAGGTTTTACTCTGCCTTTACACAGGAGTAGGTGTCCAGATTTCAGATGGAGTTACTTGCTACATAGCAGTGCCTTGCAGATTCAGAAAGCATTTTTGTTTAAAATTATGAAAGTTATTAGTTAAAAATCAGAGTGGAGAAAAACTTACGCTTTAAGAAATCTGACCATATTTTCCCTGCATTCTTTTAAGTCCATTAATTAAAATCTTTTAGAGTTGATAGGTTTTGTCAAGATAAAACCCTTCACAGCTCTGTGTTTTAATTTGTTTATACTGAGGTGTGTGTATAACAAAGATTGTCTTCCATATGCAGACATTTAATTGATGGGGAGCAGTTACTGAAATTAGTAGGTTCTGTACAATTAGTAGGGTTTAATGTAACTATAGGCTAATATAGAATTGAAATTGATAATTATTCCTGAAAAAGAATTTTTATTAAGAGCTTGGTATAAATTTATGAAGATTATACTGTGTCTAAACAGATGACTTATTTCCATTTTGAAAGACCGCTTTTTAAATTCTTTGTTCTATTTATAACTTGTTCCTCATAAAAGTAAAATTTGAAAGTTTATAGCTATAGAAATGGATTGCTTAATATTAAAATTAAATTGATTATTTAATATTTTCCTTAGCAATATTCTCCTGGTATGTTAGTTTATTTATAGATTTTGCTCTGCTGAATTGCTTAATGGGAAAATTTACTTGATACTTATTGTTTCTACTAATGTTTTGGCAAGTGTTATGTTCTGGATGAGGCTGCAATATAATCCAAAGGGCTATTGCATTGGTTCAATATGAGTCATAAACCTATATAAATGTTTGCCACTTAATCATATGGACTTTTTTCTGATTTTTTTTAAGGTTCCTTGTTCCAATATCAAGTGTTATTTGCAATGACATAACTGCTTACCTTTTTGGATTTTTTTTTGGGAGGACTCCATTAATTAAGGTAATGGAACAACATCACAAGCAAGCCATTACCATAACCTTAAAGATTAGCCACTGGAGAAGATCTCCAACAATTTGGTGCTGTTGCACATTTTTATTTCTGAGGTGCTTTGATTTTCCTTAGCTGTGTTTAACAGCCATAGTGTAGAGGCAGTGAGCCATGTTTCCCAGTGATTCCATGTGGATTCTTAGATAACCTGTTAGCTCCTCAGTAAGGACCTGACTCCATCATTTGTCCTCTGTCTTGTGAAGAAGGCTCATTTCATCTTTCTGCTGGTTTCTTTCTGTTAGCTATAGTGCAATTCTTCTTTCTTCATTCCCCAGCAACCCTACAAACAAGCCTTTCCTAGACTCTGCTCTCCTCTGTCACTGTCTCCTCTATCACCTCCTTTACCAAAATTTTTTTAAAAGTGTACACTTCATCACCTTCCCATAGTCCTGTCCACTTGTAAGACTTTTACACCCAAGCTTATTTTGAAAAAATTTGAGGCCCTATAATAAAATACTGATAATGCATGTAATAAGGAAAGGTTAAGATAAGGGAAAGGAAAATACATGTGAAAAGACCATGTTGTTTTGCCTTAGATTTGGTTCTGCTTACATTCAGTGGAGGCAAAGAAAGAAATGAATTAATGAATTATACAGTGCTCATTTTGGGGAAGAAAGAAACAAACTGATTCCTCATGGAAAAATAGACCTTTTACTAGAACTGATTACCTTTAAACAAACTTTTCGTGTTGGGGCTTTAGATAGGGTTCTCCCCATTCATGTATTATGCAAAGTCTTTAATAATATCCCCAGGAATATTTTGGTTGGCTATTTTGATGTTACTGTATGAAGGCAGTTTGGAGAGACTGGGACAATTGTGCAGATACAAAACCTGTTTGTTAAGAATGATACAAGAGTAGCTTAAGTGTTCCCAGAGGAACACATGGATGTGCCTGTCCTTTAAAAGTCTTCCATAAGTTCTTCCCCATGTAAGAGTCCAGCAGCATACAGCATCAGGCTGAGCTATAGGGAGGGATACAGCAAGCAAGGTATATATATATATTTTTAAAAGTTTCTAAAGCTGCTGCAGCATCAGGGCAAGTGATTAAATATTCAAGACTTCTGTACCAGATAAGTTTTTGGCTTAGAAAGCCTTCAGAGAGGCTGTTATGGTTGTAGAGGAATCTTACTGTTTGATTTTGGACACAGATTTCTAGTGAATTTACCAGGCTGGATTAGTTGTATAATATACCCATATGTGATTAAGCAAGTTAACCCCTAAATCAGTTTTATATAGGTCAATTTAATTTGAGAAGTCATCTTTAAAATAATCAACAGGCACTTTTGAATTTGAGTCAACTACTTCATGACAGTAATACTGAATCATCCTAGGAAATTGTCTCTGTGGCAGAATTGTTATCAGATTTGTCAAGAAACCATTTCTGTCAACACTTTGGCTTTGGGTTTTATGAACATCATTGGGACAAAAGGTCTATAAAGAGATCATGTAGATTAGCCCATCACCTGTTTCTGTCTGCAGAAACTTCTGTCTGATATTTATTTGGCTTCTGTCCCCACCCATCCACTGAAAGAGTCATCACAGAGGCCATCAGTGATCTCCCCATACATCAGTCCTTATCATATAGGGCACCTCAGGCAGTTAGAGCTGTGCACTCCCAAATCTTTTCCTCCTGCCCCTGCATCACTGATTTCCAAACTTTCCTCCAGATTTCTCTGCCTGAATGCCCCATTGACTGAGAAACAATAGCCGGAATCTGAAACAGTATCTATTATTAGAAGCACAACATGTTCCTTTCTTCATGGAGACAGACATAGATTGTGACCCAAGGGAGAAGGATATGTGAATACTTGTGGAGCAAATACTGTATCTGGAGTGTTTTGCCATTTCAGGAAGAGGTCTGTTGAATGCATGGCATTTTTGAGAATATATGAAAATCTCATGTGCTGCAATGTCTGTGTTTTGTTATACTCATTCTTCTATTTTTTGTCAGTAGTAGGTCAATACAGACCATATGTACTTGGAATGACTATATCTCACCCTTACTGCAAGAACCACCCTATTGTGGGGGTTTATATAAGCATAAAAGTCATGGGACGATGATTTCAATATAGAGTTCATAGTTCTTTGGGAGAGAAAAAAATAAATTGAGGTTATTTATACAGAAACATATATTCACAGTTTGAGGGTCTAAAATGTGTTAGATATTACTAGAGAAATTTGTACAAATAAATCGGGATCATGGAATGAAGGAAAAAGGTTTGCAAAGCCATTCCATCAAGAAAAAAGTACGGAGAGATGTATAAGGTATTGTGGGAATTCACTGAAAACAATTTGCCATATGTATTTGTGTGTTTTGTGAGTGTAGTAACTTTTTAATTTTATTTGGCCTTTTTTAGTTGTCTCCTAAAAAGACTTGGGAAGGATTCATTGGCGGTTTCTTTTCCACAGTCGTGTTTGGATTCATTGTGAGTTTTACTGAGATGTTTATTTTATTTATATTTTGAAAATGGTGGCAAATTTATCAATCTATTTTGAACCTAAAAAAATTGAACCACAAAATGCTAATAATGTATTTATTGAAACCCATTAAACAGAGCCAATTCTGTACTCCAGTAGTTCTCATCATGGCCTCATATCAGAATTACCTGGGGAGAGGGGTGCCTAAGTGACTCCATTGGTTAAGTGTTCAACTCTTGATTTCAGCTCAGGTCATTGATCTCAGGGTTTTGAGATCAAGCCCTACAACAGGCTCCCTGTTGGGTGTAGAGCCTGCTTAAGATTCTCTCTCTCTCTCTCTCTCCCTCTACCCACACCCTCCCTCTTAAGTAAATAAGTAGGGGCGCCTGGGTGACTCAGTCAGTTAAGTGTCCAACTTAGCTCAGGTCATAATCTTGTAGTTCATGAGTTTGAGCCTTGTGTTGGGCTCTTTGCTGACAGCTCAGAGCCTGGAGCCTGCTTCAGATTCTGTGTCTCCCTCTCTCTCTGCCCCTCTCCTGCTCATGCTCTGTCACTCTCTCTCAAAAATAAACAAACATTTAAAAAAAAAACTTTAAAAATATATAAATACATACATACATACATCTTAAAAAAAAAAAAGAAAGATAGAATTGTCCGCGTTGCTTATACGAAATATATGTCCCAGCCCTATCCCGTCAGTGGACTCCCCGTTAATTCTGATGTACAGCTAGATTTGAGACCTGCTGTTGTGCTGTTGTGTTTGGCAGTTTCGAACAGCTGTTCTGCCTTATGGGGGACACAGGGACACAGGTGCTGGGACAAGTGGTGGCTTTGAGAAAAGCAGAGAATATAAACGATGTTGAAGAACTCTGTCTCCTTAATGCATGCTGGCTAATTGATTTAGTGGGGGTGTTTGCTGCTGTAAACCCAACTTGCAGGAAAAGTTTGATAAAAATAATTGACATTTACTTTTAGCCATGCATAATAGATATTAACATTTTAATAATTAGTGTACAATTATGGAATTTATGTTTGTATTAAAAGAGGTCTCATGAGAATTAATAAAGATACAGTAAAATGGCTGGATAGAAGTATGCAAAAAAAAAATTGGTAGGAAGTTTAATTTTTAAAGAGTCTAGTCCCTGATAGTTCTAGAATATATTCTGTAGCCAGATGTGGAGTAACTGGTAACAACATGGAGCTTTGAGAGGGAGCAAAATACAAATAAGTGGAAATGTGCCAGGTTCCTGGATGGGAATACTACCATAATTGCCCTGTTTAATTCGCAAGTTTAGTTGATTCTCAAGAAAGTGGCAATAGAATTGAGTAAAATTATTCTGATGTTTATGTGGTAGAATACTGATGAGATAATAATTGATAAATAGAACAATGAAAAGAGATCCAGGCTTGTCCAATGTTTTTACATCACAAAGCAGGTATAATAGAATATTAAGTTAAATAATACTATAAGAATGTGGTATTAGTATCATTAAAGACTTACTTAGAAATACTACAAGAATAGCCATATCATTAGAAGAAAATAAAGAGCTACTCTATAAGAATATAATGCATGACAAAGTAACAAGGAAGGAAATTACTTACATATATTTTTTAATAAATGATTTTGAGTAAACTGGTTGGAATGGTTGGATTAAATCCATTCCTAGTGTCATATTTGTACATTTGTTAACCATTCTTCAGCAATATAATGGGGCAAATGGCTGCAAAATAAGAGGGTGACTGTTGTCTAGCAATTTAAATTTATAATGAAATATCTTATGTATCTTCTCCCATGGCTGAGGATAGCTAGTTTTAAAAATTGTAGTGATATGGCTATAAGAATACTTTAGTAATAGTTTCCTGGGTTGGTTAAAAACAATGGTGTTTTTCACTTATTAGTAATTTTGAATAACCAGTTGTTTATTGTTGAAATTAATGTAACCATAATTTATGCAATAAATTTCAGTCCTGTACTCTCTCATCCCTTTATAATTGTTAGCTTCTGCTAACATTCATTATGTGTACTTTAAAAAGGTAAAACCTTGCTGTAATACAGCAGTTTTCTTTTTCTCTCTTTCCCCTTCCTTCTTTTTGTTGTCGTACAAAGATTGTAAGATCACTGATTTCCAAAACCTTTTTATTTTCTTTCTTTCTTTCTTTCTTCCTTTCATTCTCTCTGTCTCTCTCCCTCTCTCTCCCCTTCCTCCCTTCCTTCCTTCCTTCCTTCCTTCCTTCCTTCCTTCCTTCACGGAGAGAGGCAGAGGGAAAGAGAGAGAATCTTAAGCAAGGCTCCATGCTCAGCACAGAGCCCAATGCTGGGCTCTGGGTTCGTGACCTGAGATGAAATCAAGAGTCAGATGCTCCACTGACTGAGCCCCTCAGGCGCCCGGAAAACCTTTTTGTTTTCTAATGGCTTTTTTCAGAGTCTTTTATTGGGTCATTTAAGACCATCTAACTTTGAAAATACATAGCAAAATGTGAATGCAAAGAAATTTTGGCATTCTGTCTCTGGTCTTTCTGACACATTATGATAGTTAAGAAATATGATAGATAGACAGGTTTTTTTCATTCAATGTTTCATGGACTCCTGCTTTGTTATTCAGGCTGCCTACATGTTATCCAAATATCAGTACTTCGTCTGCCCAGTGGAATACCGAAGTGATGTAAACTCCTTCGTTACAGAATGTGAACCCTCAGAACTTTTCCAGCTTCAGAGTTATTCACTTCCTCCCTTTCTAAAGGCGGTGTTGAGACGGGTAAGATAAACATAGTTAAGGATCCTGCATCCCAGAGTTTAAGGTTCATTTAAAAATAGGACTAAACTTTTTGCAAGAAATCAATTTGTACAGAATTTTAAATTCAATGATACAGAAGTGGTATCACTGTCTACTTAGCATCAATGATATTTTCTATTCCCTTGTGACTTCCCTTTCTCAAACATAAAATGAATATTACTATCACAAACCAGTTGTCTCTTAGGAATTTACTTGATAGTTTGATTACTGATGCTAATTTATCTTGTATTTTTTTTGAAAATATTTTTCAGTATTTCTTAGATTTCTACAAATCAAATGGTTTACAGTGAGCTTCCCTTGTAACTGGTATGAATTGACTCAATTTAAAGCGTAATTAAAATTCAGCAGCTCAAAGTCCCTTGATTTTTAGGGGACCTGTACTAGTACAGAAAGCAGCTGCTTCTAAGAAATCAGTTTACCTTCAAAAAGCACACTGTTGGCATTTAAAAGCAATACTGACGTCTCTCACTGAAGGATGTGGACAAGCTGTCTGGTAGAACCCTGCTGACCCATGCCATCAGGACTGGTGGTTGGTTGGTTAAAGTGGGGATGAAACAGTTGGGTGTGTACTGTGTACGTGTGTGTATCTGAAATATTTTTAACTAAAATCCACAATTTTGAGGAGCAGATTAACCAGTAAATTATTTCTCTCCTTGAGTGTTCAATGCACGGATTCCAAGAATTGTTTTCAGTGTCCAAGCCATCTGTTATCTGCTGTAAAACTTTTTGACACTACTGATCTTTGCTTTGGGGTAAGGCCTTCACTTTGAGAATGGGTCCAGAGATTGGTGTTCTAAAGAATCTTTCTTAAACCACAGTATGCACTGTCTACAACTTGTAGTTTTAGTTTCTTTAAAATGGATCAAGAACCAAGCATTTACGAAATAATTAGACTGTAGAATTCTTCTCAATTTTTGTTATCTCCTCTCTGAATCTTTTATAACTGTCTTGCTGATGCTCAATTTGGTGGTCTTTTTGAAAGCAGCTTTGAGACAAAGACCAAATTTCCTTTTATTTTGTCATACAAAATTAAAGTGAAATAAAATACAGAATTAAAATATATAATTACAAAGTTCTACTGGTAAGAAACAAATTCAGAAATCAACTCAACCGATTCTTAGTAAGCCTACAGCTCAAGTGTTGTAGAAGTTTCTAGATAAACTAGAGTATCCTATCAACTGCAAGATTTTAGTGTTCCAAGTGCTGCCAGTATGCCTACGGAGGGAATGGAGAGTGCTGGCTATGTAGAGAATGGTATTGAGAGCGTACAAAATATTTTTCTCCCACAATCCTGAAAGTTTGTGAAGTTAACAAAAATGTGGCAAATGGTTTGACTTAATATTTATATCATGGTTCTTAGTTTAGGTGGCATGCTCAAATATAATTTTATTGCAGTTAAACCCTTTCCCCCTTTTTTTCTGTTCAGGAAACAGTGAGCTTGTATCCTTTCCAGATACACAGCATTGCTCTTTCAACATTTGCGTCATTGATTGGCCCTTTTGGAGGCTTCTTTGCCAGTGGATTCAAAAGAGCTTTCAAAATCAAGGTATGTGTTTAGAATCTTTGTTACATTATTAGAGAATTAGAGAATGTAATATAGATGTAATTTGGTTTTCCCTTGGTCTCTCACATTTAGCCTCTGGGCAAAAACTTTTACATTCTAGTTGTTTTGGACTCATAGAAATGCTTCCTGGCTAATTTTGGTGTATTCTATCTCATTAAATTTTGGTCAGGTCAGGTTAATACATTTTATTTTTAAGTTTTTTTTTAAGTTTATTTATTTTGCGAGAGAGAGCAAGCATGAGCAGGGGAAGGGCAGAGAGAAGAGAAGAGAGAGAATCCCAAACACACAGGCCCTGCACTGTCAGCATGGAGCCCAATGTGGGATTCAAAGTCACAAACTGCGAGATCGTGACCTGAGCCAAAACCAAGAGTTGGATGCTTAGCCGGCTGAGCCACCAGGCGCCCTGTGTTAATACATTTTAAAATGTCATGTCCACCTCATTTATATAATGGCATGTGTCACTTAATGTTGGGACTTCAAGTGCTCATGCAAGAATCCAGCTATGAATTGTCTGAGGTTTAGTGTTATGCCATAGTCTCCCTTAAAGACACAAGCAGGAGAGCCTTTGCATATGACCATTCATTCTACTAGCTGTGGGCTCAGTAAACTCTTTGTGTAAATGGAGAAATCATATATGTATTAATCATATTGCAGCTACTGAACTCTGAACTCTGCCACTGTAGTGCAAAAGCCCTATGGGCAATATGTTAATGAATGGTTATGACTGGGTTTTAATAAGACTTTATTTACAAAAACAGGCAGTGGGCTAGACTTGACCTGTGGGACATAGTTTGCAGATCCCTGTTCCAGATACTTAAAGTTATCCCTATGTTTTGTTTAATTTAGGTTCTCATAAAGTGACGTATGTTTGCCCTGTTATCTCAGCTGTCCTTACATGCCTTCCCTAAGAGTGGATGTTGTGCCATTAGGAGTCAGAGTGGCTACTGAAGGTGGGGTGAACAGGGCAGGCCTCTCTGGAGGAGGTAGCATGTGAGCAGGGGTCTGACAAAAGAAGAAGGATGAGTCCTGTAGAGAAATCTAAGGAAGAGTGTTCCAGAAAGTACAAAGGAGACAAGGAGCTTAGACTGAAAGGGAGCAAGAATAGTGTGGCTATGGTAGAGAGTAAGTGATCAGAATGCATAATTGATAAGGCCAGATCCCACAGGGCCCAGAAGCCAGGGAAATAAAAAAAAAAAAAAACTCAGTGAACACTTGCAGTGGGGAAGATACTATGTTAGGTGGAAAGCAGTATGCAGAAGTGTATAAGATGTCTCTGTTCTCAAGATGCTCACTGCCTTCTAGGGGAGATAACACACATCCACAGTGAACCACAGCAACAGCCATGCGTGAAGACTGTCCTGTAAAGCCTGCAAACAGCAGAATGGAGTTGAGTTAATATGGCTCTTTTGTGCATTGGTTAGTAGGGAAGAGAAGTAAGGAGATGTGTTGGCAAGAAGTAACCAAAGAATTTTTCAATAATTGTTTTAGATAGAGAAATATTGTATTTAGAATGATACTTTCTTCAGAAGTCTCTAATTCAGGGTTTCTTGTTGAATGATGATACTATTTTGCATGTCTGAAATGAAGGTAGAACAACTGTTTAGATGTTTTTTGGTTGCCTGAGTAAACTAGAAGGGTGATCCATCATTTCTATATCCTCAACACTCAGACATGTGGCTATGTCTGTACAGAGCCCATTGGAGAGATGTACTAACCATTCCCTCAGTTTGGCCATTTAATGGACTAATGTGTCCCATGTAATCTATTTTGATTTTCTTTTTATCCTAAAACTTAAAAAAAAAAGAATATATATTATAATAGCAAAATATTTCAGAGTAAAAACTATTAAACATGAGTTAGAACCAGTTGTAAATCTGTCTCAACACTAGAATAGCTCCTTAAATAACTTCTGGTTAAACAGGAAAAGAGACTAGAGCAGTATTAGATTAATAATAGATGATAGCGCTTTTTATTTAGAAAAAGCTTTATTAACTAAAAAAAGTTAGTGCTGGATTTAATATTTAATTAGTGTTACTTGTATGTTGCTAGTCAATTTGGTAATCATTCCAACATCGGTGCATATTTGAAAGATGTGATTTTAATTTGTTAGACATGTTACAGTAAGTTTGTATTAAGTGGAAAAATCCTGTAGTATTTTTCTGAGAGCTTGTGGTCCCAAAGAGACATTTCCAGGTAGAAGTTTTATAGCAGGTGATTTTTTTTATTTTTTTGAAATGTTTATTTATTTTTGAGAGAGTGAGACAGAGCATGAGGAGGGGAGGGGCAGAGAGAGAGGGAGACACAGAATCTGAAGCAGGCTCCAGGCTCTGAGCTGTCAGCACAGAGCCTGATGTGGGGCTAGAACTCACAGACTGTGAGATCATGACCTGAGCTGAAGTCAAACACTTAACCCACTGAGCCATCCAGGCGCCCCGATAGCAGGTGATCTTTTTAAAATTTACTCATATGTTTGTTTGTTTCTGAAGGATTTTGCAAACACCATTCCTGGACATGGCGGAATAATGGACAGATTTGATTGTCAGTATTTGATGGCAACTTTTGTGCATGTGTACATCACAAGTTTTATAAGGTACTTTTCGATTTTTAAAAAATGTTTTATTAGATGATTTGAGTTCTCATTCTCGTAGGCATTAGTTTGAGTTGCTTTTTCTGTCAGTGGTACTATGTAATATCAAAGGGGAATGGTGGCCATGGAGCTGTCACATCTTACTGCCCTGAGAAGTATGGTTAAATTATAATTATGTTACATATATTTGAACAACTTAAACAATAGTGTATGTCATGGTCTTAGGACCAAGGTAAGATCTAGTTAATGTGGATAATACTGGATTGAAATATTAGAAAATTTAATTTCTCATTTTCTGTGGTGTTACAATGGTGTTACATTTTCTTTTCAATTAGTGAATACTAATTAAAAAGGAGGAGGAGATAATAATTCATCCAGTCCCCCAGTTATTGCTTGAGTGCCTCTGATGCATTCGGGAATATTCTAGGATGTATCACAAAGAGAACAAAACAAAGTTCCTGACCTCAGAGCTTATATTCTTACTGGGGAGTTGGACGGAGAAGGTGGAGAAGTGAAAGATAAACAACTAAACATAGTGTTTTAGGTGGTTCTAAGTGTGATGGAGAAAAGTAGAGCGGGCTGAGGATTATGGTTGTGGGGGTGGAGATGTGGGTGAGTGGGAGGGTATTGCTGTTTTATAAAGGGTGGCTTATTCTTGTTAAACCTTAGGTTTTGGATCTGCCCTAAAATGCCAGCTTGGGGTGTGAAAGCAAACCACAGCAAGCACACATTAACTTTATTTTCCATGGTCTCTACTAAGTGCCTGACCACAGAACACATGTATTTCCTTTATAGAGTATCTGGAGTGAAACTCATATTTGTAGATCCTTAAATACACATTTTAAATATATAGCCTGAGCAGTATAGGAGTTTTTGTATTAATCTTTATTTTTCTTGAGCAGTCTTGTTACTACATTGATCTTTCAAAGAATCAAATTCTGGCTTTGTTAACTTCCTATTTCATTGATGTCCACTCACATCGTTCATTCCTTCATCTTTCTTTAGACTCAATTTGCTATTGCTTTTTGAACTTCATGAGATAAAGCTTATTGATTTTCAGTCTTCTTGCCTAATATAGTCATATAATACTGTAAATTCCCTCTTAAGTACTGCCTTATTCTCATAGTATATGCTATATTTGTATTTTCATTATCAGTTACAAATATTTCCTGATTTCCACTAGGATATCTTCTTTGACATGTGCTTTATTTAGAAAGGTGTTGATTACTTTCCATACAAGTGGAGATTTCCTCATTCTCCTTCCTTTATTGATTTTTGCCTTAATTCCATCCATTGTGGTCAGAAAACATACTCTTTATCTTTCCTTCTTTTGGTGGAGGCTTGTTTTATGCCGCAGCATACCATCTATGCAGGGATGTGTTCATGTGCACATGCAACAAGTGTGCGTTCCACAGTTTGGGGACATAGGGTAGTACGTGCCAGTTAGGTGAAGTTTAGCTACATCTTCTGTACTGATTTTTGGGGTTTGTTTTTTCCATCTCATCATTCTGTGAGGAAGAGAGCTTGGTCAGAATCTCCCACTGTGATTGTAAATTTACCTATTTCTGTCCTGTCAGTTTATGCTTTATGTATTTTGATGTTGTCTTAGGTATATACACATGTAGGACTGTCCTGTGTCCCTATTGAATCGCTCCTAAGGTCATTATATAACATCCATCTTTATATACTACTTGCTTAAAGCCTATTTTGTTGGATCCTAGAAGAGCTGCATCAGCCTTCATTTGGTTAGTGTTTATAGAGGGTTTCTTTGTCTAGGGTTTCATTTTTAGCGTTCCTTTATCCCTATATTTAAAGTGTGTTTCTCTTCTAACAAGCATATGGCTTGATTTGTTTTCTTATAACCAAGATGACAGCCTTTGTCTTTTTAATTGGAATATTTAATCCATTTCTATGATTTATTTACTGATATCTTTATTAGTATTTAATGCTCAAATCCTTAGAACTCTGTTTTCAGATGGTAGCAGCTTTTAGGGCATTAACTCAAACTTTTTTTTTTAACCTGCTATTCTCTCCATAGAGAAGAGTCATGCTGAGCCATGTTGTCTACCATTTGAAAGCAAATATTTAGACTATTAGAAATACAGGGCAAGTGCCAGGATGCATCTAGCTGGGAGCACCTGCTGACATAATTTTGCATTTAGCTGAACTTGCTAGAATACCCTTCCTTTTCTCTGTGGGTCCCTACTCTGGGTTTGTTATGAAGTTGCTGAATCTTTTGAAGAGATGTAAGACAAGCTGTGCCCTGACTTGAGTGGACAGTGGCTGTGAGAGACATATGGCCACACTTTTGGCAAACGAGTTGAGCCACGTGCATGAAGGTAACCCATGGGATGGCTGATCTATGACATCGTGCAGTTTTTTTAATCAAAGTTTTTTGTTGTGTTATCCCTGCATAGCAGACATTTCTTTGCTGCTGGGTTTCCTATTTCCTATAATTCCATTTGAACTGATAGTCCTTACACGGATAACTAAATTTATGATTTACAGTATTTCTCAGAATTTGGTGCCATTCTCCATATATCATTTATGTCTTGCTTTTTCCCATTGGATTTTACTAATCTCTCTTTACAAAAAGTAAACCATACTCTCCTTTACTGATTCAAATAGACTGTAGAAATTGCAAAGAACAATACATACACATTAAATTCTGAATCAGTTCATTCCGAATTTGAGAGAATGACACTTGAGAAGATCACACAGGTATAAACAGGTTGAGTTCTAGCGTCTAAGGGGTGGGGAAGTTACAATCCCCTGACTGCAAAAGTGTCACAGCAGGGAGAGGGTAGGAGTCCTGTTTAGAACCTTTTCTGACTGAGTGTGCGAAGGGCAGGAAGAGAAGGGCTGGAGTGGGGATGCTGGAGGAGCCAACCCGAGGATTGCTGAGGTTGCTGCTTGAGGAGAGGCCCTACGCTGCCCTTGGGATGTCCCCTGGAGAGAAGGGTGAGGGCATCACGGGCTGCCTTGGTATTGCTTCAGTTCCAGCCAGGCTTATCTCGTCACCACAGGGACTGCTGGGGGTGGGGTGAGGGGGGCAGGCTGTCTGCCTCCTTTTTTCAACTAGAAAAGGCTCACTTTTGTTTTTTATATTGGGGCTCACCTAAGACTTTCTTTGGAACAAAGGCTGTGGCATCTACTGCAAATCCTGGGTTGGGGCTTTTGTGCTGGGCCAGCACCTTTGTGCCCTGTCTCTTGAACATTCATAATTCCCCAGGGGCATTTCTTGAAGTTTCTTTGAAGCTAAATTTAAAAAAAATTTTTTTAAATGTTTGTTTATTTTTGATAAACAGTGAACAGAGTGTGAGTGGGGGTGGGGCAGAGAGAAGGAGACGCAGAATCTGAAGCAGGCTCCAGGCTCTGAGCTGTCAGCACAGAGCCCGATGGGACTCGAACTCATGAACCGTGAGATCATGACCTGAGCTGAGGTCTGACCCTTAACCAGTTTAGCCACCCAGGCGCCCCTGAGGCTGAAAAATGTAAAGTATATTTTCATGTCCTCTTTTGGCTTATCTTCATCCACCAGGAATTTTGATAGTTTTTGTGTCTTGTCCAGTCTCAGGACTTGTTAGCTGTTCTCACCTTTCAGTCAGGTTGCCCTTTTGAGAAGTTTTGTAGAACTTAGATTTGCATCCCCTAAACTGCCTAGTGTCGTTCCTGGGTTTTGTGTTGGTGCGTTCTTCCCAAATCTAGACTGTATGCCTCTCAGTGCAGAATGTTTCTGGGTTTTTTTCCTCCCTTTGCCACTAACATTGGGCACGAAAGTGAGCTTGGTCAAGTAAAGATTGTCACTCTGCGCTTAAGTGCATGATTTATTTTCAGTTGGGGGTATATGCCTCCTTGAGCTCTCTTAAAATAGCCTGAACTTGGTCTTCTCCGCTTTGTCCTCAGGGGTCCCAATCCCAGCAAAGTGCTACAGCAGCTGTTGGTGCTTCAGCCGGAACAGCAGTTAAATATTTACAAAACCCTCAAGACTCATCTAATTGAGAAAGGAATTCTGCAGCCCACCTTGAAGTTATAGCTGGGTCCGGAATGGGAAGGACTGACAATAAGGAATTCTACAGAAAAGCACTGACAGATGAAATTTTGTAATTGTACAGAAAACTGGTTGAAAATGCAATGGATTGAAGTTTTAAAGACATGAATGTTCCTTCTCTAAAATTACTGTGAATATTTAACCAACACTTGAGCTAAGTTATGAAATGAGTAACAAGTGATCAGCAAAAGATCCTGTACTTTTTTCTAAAGAGTATTTTCTGATGTAAACTTCCTTCCCCTGACTTGCCTAGATTTCATAACGTAAAAGACTTTGTGTTTTAAAGAGTCAGACAGAAAAAGAGTAAAAATTGAGGATGTCTTAAGATTGCATCTGGCATTGTGCCCTTTGCACAAATATTTACTTTTGTACTTGGAGCTGCTCTTAATTTTAACAAAATGTTTTATGTAAGGCACAACAGGAAGTTAGTTCTCCTGTACTTCCTCCTCTTAGTCTGAAGTTGCTTCTGAAGGGCTAAGTTGGATCCAAAAAAAAAAAAAAAAAAAGAAGCTTGTCTGCTTTTCAAAGAAGTAATCATTTGCCAGGGAAAAACATTCCACTTTTCGGTAGGTTCAAAAAGAGCAGACCTCAAACTCTACTCCTGATAAAATTGTTTGGAAAAACATGACCTTGCAAAAAATTTTCAAGAAAAACAAAGGAGAATTGTGCTATGAAGAACATCATGTATGCATCCTCCACAGATGACAGGAGCTCAGGAGGCAGCATAAGACAGTGATGCGTGACAACAGGCCACCTCTTGGTCGAATTCTCTGCTTTTCCTCATTTCCCTCTAAACTGATTTCCATCAGTTTTGCAGCCTCAGGCACATACCATCGATATAGAGGGTGGCAAGTAGGGGTGGAGGCTGAAGCACAGAGGGGGTGCAAGAGTAGCCCTTCCCCAGATTAGGGTCTGCCCACTTGTGTCCTGGGTGCCTCCCTGCTGGTGCCTGTGAAGCCCCCGGACACTCACCCGGGAAGAAGAAATCTGCCTGGAGACCCAATCCCTGACGAACTCTGTGGGTACAGCCAATCTTTGTTCCGTTCCTCTTTCACATCATGTCATCAAATCCGAGGACAACAGCTCGTTATTTTTTTCTTCCAAGAATGAAAATCAAGCAGAAGTGATTCTCATCTTCAGAACAGAAAGCACATGAATGCCAAACCTTTCCTTTGTTGGACTGGACACTGTAACTGGATAAGAAATGTGTTGTCATCAGTGAATGTAAATAAGCTGCTGTTGCTGTGTGCTCTCTATATCCGTATTTATTGTATTGAACAGTTGGCATTAAACCTTCAGAAGTTGCCTAGTGCTCCTTGGCTAACTGTTCAAAGAGGAGAAATAGATATATTTTCAAGAATGTTTTGCTAATGAAAAGAGTACTATTTTTGTTTAAATCAGAAATAAATTTCAATTATTTTATATTTCCGTTCTACTACTCTGAGATAAAAGATAACATATCTGCTTGGGATCCCTGGATGTAAATCGATAACTAGCAGCTTCATCCCGTGCACCACACGATTATAGTAGATAGAATTAAACTCCGTACCAAGAGTCTGGTTTTTTGGTTTGGCGTGCGTGCGGCCAGTTCATCTGCCCCGGAGGTGCTCAGTCAGTGTCATTTCACTCTATCCTGTAAGAACCTAGCACTGGCACTGGGAATGTTATTACAGGAGGGAATTTTTCCTTTCAAAGGCTACCTACAAGTTCATGTTTAGCATCTCTCATTTGTATTTGCCTAATTAAAAGCTCCAGATGTTGATCCTAAAAGAATTTAGAGTAACAAAGTTTAAAAAATAAAATGAAAAAATTTGTAACAGGAACTTTGAAAATTTGTGATTGCCCAATTAAGAACTGCTTGGAGGCACACAGTTCCTTCTGCATTTTTTTTTTTTTTTTAAAGTGATGGGTGAGGCGCTGCGATACAGAATTATAAGAGCATTACTGAATACACGTATTATAAAATCAATATTATAAACAAAATACTATTAACAGTAAACAAAATATTAAGCTAGAAATATTTGGGGTCACAGTAATAGCTTCCCTCAAATATGGTTTTAGAGGTGGGTGAACATTATTCTATGTGTAAAAAAGTAAATTCTTTAACAGAGCTCTAAAGATTGACCTTTTTAGTGTACTTTTGTAGCATGTATATTAAAATAGAATATATTTTAGCAAGAGATTGCCATAAAACCCTGACTTCGATAATTTTTATACTTGCACCATGAAGAGGGCTTAAATTCCAGTGTAGGAATGTGGTGGCAGAAAAAGACGACTAGGGACTTCCTTCACAGTAATGGCTAATTGTTCCAAATCTGCTATCTTTGGAAGTACTCTAATTGTATTAATTGCTTGACTTTTTAACCTGTGGGATGCAAATATTTCCTCAGTGCTTTTCCCGTAGTGGTGGTGCATATACATTTACTGTCTGTGAATAAAAAGACCACACCCATATCCCACCCCCCCCCCTTCCTTGGTACTTTGGTTTGAACAAAGTATCACTTTGTTCAGTGAAAAAAAAAAAGTAGAAACTGGACATATACTGTATATGGGTGGGAGATAGCTTATGATTTGTGTCAATGAGTTCTCTGAATCTTTTACTGAAACTGAGATAGGAAAATAAAATTGAAACAAATCACATTTTAACTTTGTTGTGCCATTTTCTCATCAGAGAAGAATCATTCATTCAGCTGGTGTTTACAAAGTGACAGCTGATGTATAAGCATCGTGTACTGGGTATATTCCATCACCAACATTGACAGTGACACCTTCAGGGCTGGGATATGTGGTTCTGTGATGGTGGAACGTGTGTTTGTTGAAAATGATGTCCTCAATAGAGGACTGAATTTTTATGATATTTTCCACAGCTTATAATTACACATTTATTTTTGTGAACCTCTGATCCGGATTTAAGCTATATGGACGCTGAATAGTGTCAGTTTTTTTTTTTTAATGTTTTGGTTTTTTTTTTACGTTTATTTTTGAGGCAGAGAGAGACAGAGCATGAATGGGGGAGGGTCAGAGAGAGAGGGGGAGACACAGAATCTGAAACAGGCTCCAGGCTCTGAGCTGTCAGCACAGAGCCCGATGCAGGGCTTGAACTCATGGACTGCGAGATCATGCTCTGAGCCGAAGTCGGATGCCCAACCGACTGAGCCACCCAGGTGCCCCAATAGCGTCAGTTTTGATCAGCCATTGTGTTTCCGGTGTTTGGCTCCCATGCCAGCACTCTCGAGGCCCTCAAGCTTCCGAACAATGATTGAGTGTGGAGTCTTAAGACCCAAATGTGTACATTCCTACTGATCTTTCTTGGATAGCCCCTCCTCACCTGCCCCAGTTCTCATTTTGCATAACTCTAAGATGGATGTCATTTTTCCTAGTTCCTAGGGTTAAGTAAAAACTCATATGAATGTACCATGATTTTGTCCAGCATAGAGGAGCTGATTAGTAATCCTTAGTTTCCTTTCTTCCTATCTGCTCATCTGTTGCCCATATCCAGTGCAAAGTGAGACAGTTTGGTAGAACTGACCAAAAAGGTAACCACATTTGGCCACTTACGATTTAGGTGGTGTTAACATGAAGAGTCCCTTGAATGGTAGCAGCCCATCTGTCTAATTCAGCAAACCTAGAATGTTTCCCAGACATCCAGCCCCAAGAACAAGAACTGTAGTTCTCTGCCTAGTGACAAAAGTAGGTAAATACTATATGAGGCGGATGTTGATTGGGGCAATAACAAATGTGTAAGCCAGAGTGGGGAAATGGGAGACCACCATTCTGGCCTCCACAGAGGATCTGTCTGCCCTATAGACCATCCACAGCCAGTTCTTGCCACCTGTTCCAGAAACTTTACAAACTTTAAAAGTCAGGCCTTAAGGAGGGGCTCCATTTGGGATGCTCTACGTTGTGTCCGCAAATAAAAAGGTCTAGACAATTGAGCCAAAATCAGATACCGGTCCTGCCTTAATCCCATTGTCTTCCTTTTCCTGTGGAAAAGGGGAGAACATTCTTGAATCATTAGATCACATAGAGACTCAGCGTTGATGAATGGAATGTTAGAAAATGGCACAGTGAGTTTCTAAAAGGAGCTGAGAAAATACAGCTTGGTTCTCTAATTGTGTACAAAGGACATGTGGTTGTAAAGCAAAAGCCTTGTTCAGATAGAGAAAATTATTGAGGGATGGTCCACCCAACGGTGTCCTCTTAATGAAATCTCAAACTGCGCTCTGTCAAACTTACAGCACAACAGTACGGTTTGGGGGCATAAGCTCTTACCCTTCTTTCCACTGGGCATCCTGCTTGAGTCTGATGGGTCCAGGTGGCTTTTGAATAAAAACTGCAGTGTCAAACTTCAGACAGGACCTAGAAGAGTGGTAAGTTTGGAGAACGTCTTTGAGTACTCTACTAAGTATATTTTTGATCAGTTTTAACCTCAAAAAACTTGTGAAGAAAAGGAACCCAAAGGCTTCAGCTAGTATAGGTAAGACACACAACTGAATTGCCAGCAATTCCATTTGCTTTTGCTTTTTCAACAGCTTTATCAAGATATAGTTTATGTACCATAGCATTGTACAACCACCACACATCCAGTTTGAGACGATTTCCATCACTCAACAAAGTTCCCTGGTGCCCATTTGCAGCTAATCCCCACTCCAACCCCCAGTCTTAGGCAACCACTACTCTGCTTTGTGTGTCTATAAATTTGCCTTTTCTGGACATGTCATCCACATGGAATCATACAGTAGGTAGTGTTTTGCATCTGGCATAATGTATGTAACAGTACTTCATTCCTTTTTAGGAATGCAGTATTTTGCTGACCTACTTACTAGTGGCATTTGGGTTAGCTCCAATTTTTGGTTATGAAAAATGTTGCTATGAATGTGGACATGTCTTTGGTTATGTCTTCATTTCTCTCAGATTTCTAAAGGTGGAATTGCAGGGTCATATGATGTTCGTGTTTAACTTTTAAAGAAATGCCCAAGCCGTCTAAAGTGGCTGTACACTCTTACATTCCTGCATGCAGCATACGAGGGTTCCAATTTCTCTACAGCCCCACCAAAACAGCACCGGCTGTCTTTTTAACGGTGGCCATTCTCACTGGGATATAGAGGTGTCTCACGGTGACTTCAGCTGCATTTCCCAAATGGCTAATGGTGCTGAGCATCTTTTCATGTGCTTATTTGCCACTTGTAGATCTTCCCTGATGAAATGTCCGTTCGTATCTTTGCCCATTTTTACATGGGATCGTTTTTCTTCTTCTTGAGTTGTAAGAGAACATTATACGTCCTGGATAGCAAACCCCTTCTCAAATTCATGACTTGCAATTATTCTCTCCCAGGCTGTGGTTTTTTTGTCTTTTTGGTTTCTTTCTTTTTTCATTAAGACTTTTTTTAAAAAGCAGTTTAAAGTAAAGTTGAGGGGAAGTTACAGATATTTCCCATTAACCCTTAGCTCCACTCCCCGCTCCCCCCCCCCCCCATTCCAGCTATCACCAGATTCATGGCGTTCCTATTATTTACATCCCAACCAGAGTGGTGCATTTGTTACCACTGATTAAACTCGGACTGACAGATCATAGTCACCCAAGTACACAGTTTACACCAGGGCTCATTTTGGGTGATGTACATTCTTTGGATTTGGAAAAATGTATGATGATATATACCCACCATTATGGTATTATACAGAGTATTTTCACTGCCCTAAAAATCCTCTGTGCTTCTCGTTCATTCCTCCCCACACCCCTAATCCCCAATCTTTTCAGGAATCATAGTTTTGCCTTTCCCAGAATGTCCCCTAGCTGGAATATAGTTGGAATCGTACAGTATGTAGCCTTTTCAGATGGGCTTCTTTCACTTAGTAATATGCATTGAAGCTTCCTCCTTCTTTTCATGGTTTCATAGCTCCTTTATCAGTGCTGAATGATAGTCCATTGTCTGGATATACCGCGGTTTGTCCATTCACCTACTGAAGGACTTCTTGGTTGCTTCCGAGTTTTGGCAGTTATGAATAAAGCTGCTGTAAACATCAGTGTGCTGTAACGTCAGGTTTTTGGGTGAACATAATTTTTCACCTCCCTTGGGTAAAGTTTACCAAGAATTATAGTTGGTGGATCACATGGTAAGAGTATGTTCAGTTTTGTAAGAAACTACTAAGCCATCTTCCAAAGTGGTTGCACCATTTTGCATTCTTACCAGCAGCGAATAAGAATTCCCATGGTTTCACCTCCATGCCAGCATTTGGTTTTGTTGATATTCTAGAGTTTAGGCATTCTAATAGGCATGGAAGTGTTTTGATTTGAATTTTCTAATGATGTATGATGCGGAGCATCTTTTTTTTTTTTTTTTAACAAGAAGTTTATTTAAACAACAAGACATTTGACTTGAAGGGAAAACGACTTAGGATACGTTTCTTTTAAATTTATCCCTATTTAAAGACAGACTGCCCTACATGCAACAGCTATGTACAAAAACAGTTATAAAATTGACCTTGGTTTTACAATGGGAAATAAGAAACATTAAGTTCTCCAATTGAGCAAAGTGAGCAAGTATTTTTCTGTTGTTCTTTTTTGGTTAAACAGTGAGAGCAAAATAACTTAGTGGGACATAAAGGTACGATCTGAATGAGCATGCCACTAACGGAGAAAAGAAGTATTTCCATAGAATCCGTATTTTTCCCCATCCCATTTCCATCTAACATTGATCAAAACATATCACTGGCCATTTAGTTAAAAAAATGCAATATGCTTATGCACATATAGTTACTTTATGTACAATAAAGGAATGGAGAAGAGGAAAATGAAAGAATAGAGAAAATTATCCTGTAGTAGTCAGAATGTGGTAGAACCAAACTGCGGTTTTCTAACTGAGAATGTCTTCTTGGTCTGGAGTAACAGAGTTCCAGAGTGAAATAGCAGGTTCACTTTTTGGCAGACACGGCCTTTCTGCCACTGGGACACATCATTTGTATCTTCATCCTTCATCCCCAACTGTGCGGGTGTGTCTTTCATTGATTGGCTGCCCATCCAATCGGAATCTGATCTGCCTCATCAACAAACCCTTTTAAAGTAGCACCAGCCCAACTTGCTTCAGAAACCCACAGTTTTCTCATTCCGTATGATAAAAGAGCATACAGCTATTTTCATCTGCTGAAATCTGAAAGATGAAGAATCCATGGGCTTCTTGTTAGCCATGGTGAGTGCGGGAGTCTTCTCAGCTACTGCTTCACCAAGGAGGTCCCAGGTCTGCACGCGGTGACCACACAAGCAGCAGGACCCGTGGCAGAACAGCATCTTTTCATATGCTTGTCGTCTGTACATCTTCTCTGGTGAGATGCCCATTAGGTCTTTGATCCATTTTTCTTCTAATGGGATTATTTCCTTACTGTTAAGAATTCTTACATATTTTGGACGACAGTCCTTTATCACATGTGTCTTTTGCAAATATTTTCCACCAGTCTGTGACTTATCTTCTCATTTTCTTGACATTATCTTTTGCAGGACAGAAAATTTAAATTTAATTAAGTCCAGCTAATCAATTCCTTCTTTCATGTTGTAACTTCTTCTTTGATGTTGTAACTATGATGTGGTTACCATGTGGTATGTGGCTATTCTGTAGCTGCTATGATGTAGTTACTATGATGTCACAACAACTTAGATGTTATCTTCTAGGTTTTCTGTTATATTCTAGATTTATAGTTTTGCATTTTACATTTAGGTTTATGAGGCATTGAGGTAATTTTTGTAAAAGGTGTCACATCTGTGTCTACCTTTTTTTTTTTCTTTACATGTGGATGTTTGGTTGTTCCAGCACCTTCTTAAAGTTTATTTTGAGAGAAACAGGGACAGTGCAAGTGGGGGAGGAGCAGAGAGAGAGAGAGGGAGAGAGAATCCCAAGCAGACTCTGCACTGTCAGCGCAGAGCCTGACACAGGGCTCGAACTCACAAAACTGTGAGATCATGTCCTGAGCCGAAACCAAGAGTTGGATGCTTAACCGACTGACCCATCCAGGTACTCTTCCAGCACCCTTTTTGTCTTTGCTCCATTGTATAACTTCTGCTCCTTTGTCAAAATCGATTGACTATATTTATGTGCTTCTACCTCTGTGTTCCGTGTTCTGTTCCATTGATCTGTAGGCTTATTCTTTTGCCAATACCACACTGTCTTGATTATTGTAGCTAAGTCTTATTTACAGCTTACTATATGTAAGCTTGTGACTTATCACTTACCTTAAGTAAGTCTTCAGACTGGGTAGTGTCAATCTTCCAACTTTGTTCTCCTACAATATTTTGTCGGCTATTCTGGGTCTTTTGCCTCTCCATATAAACTCTAGAATCAGTTTATTGATATACACAAACAATCTGTTGGGATTTTAATTAGGATTGCACTGAATCTATAGATCAAATTGGGAAGAACTGATTATTCTGACAGTATTGACTCTTCCTATCCACGAACATGGAATAGCTCTACATTTATTTAGTTCCTTGATTTTATGTCTCAGAATTTTATACCTTTCCTCATAGAGATCTTGTATATATATTGTTAGATTTATATGTAAGTATTTCATTTTCGGGGATGCTAATGTAAATAGCATTGTGGTTTTAAGTTCCACTCATTCATTGCTGGTATATAGGAAAATGATTGGCTTGTGTATATTATCCTTATATCCTGCAACCTTTCTATACTTCTTAGTTTCAGGAGGTTTTTTGGTTGATTTTTTTTTTTTTTTACTTTCTACATACAATTAATTATGTCATCTACCAACAAAGACAGTTTCATGCCTTTCTTCTCAAACTGTATATTTTTATTTCTTTTTGTTTTATTGCATGAGCTGGAACTTCTAGTATGATTTTGAAAAGGAGTGGTAAGTGGGGGGACATCCTTGTCTTGTAACTGATCTTAGTGGTAAACCTCTGAGTTTCTCACCATTGGGTATGATGTTAATTGTAGGTTTTGGTTTTTTTTTTTTTTAAGTTTTTAAAAAATTTTATGTATTTATTTTAGGAGATGGAGAGAGAGAATTCCAAGCAGACTTTGTGCTGCAAGCATGGAGCCTGATATGGGACTTGATCTCACAAATGATGAGTCATGACGTGAGCCAAAATTAAGAGCTGGACGCTTAATTGAGCCATCTAGGTGCCCCAATAGGTTTTTTATAGATTGTCTTTACCAAGTTGATGGTGTTTTCCTCTATTCCTATTTATTGGTAGATTTTATCATGAATGAGTGTCAGATTTTGTCAAGTTGTATTTTTGCATTTTGATATTATTTAAGAATTTTGTTGCCTTTGTCTTATTTTAAAGCAGGCTCCACACCTAGAGTGGAGCCTAATGTGGGACTTGAACTCATGACACTGAGATCAAGACCTGAGCTGAGATCAAGAGTCAGATGGTTGGGGCACCTGGGTGGCTCAGTCAGTTGAGTATCCTACTCCTGATTTCGACTCAGGTCATGATCCCAGGGTCATGGGATCGAGCCCCATGTAAGGGTTCATGCTGAGGATGGAACCTGCTTAAGATTCTCTCTCTCTCTCTCTCTCTTCCCCTACCCCTGCTTGCACATTCTCTAATAATAAAAAAAGGCCAGACACTTAACTGACTGAGCCACCCAGGCACCCCTTTTTTAGCTGGTTGAGGTGATGGCTTATATTAATTGATTTTCAAATTGGAACCAGGCTAATGCTGCATACTTGGAATAAGTCCCACTTAGTTATGGTGCATAATTCTTTTTATACATTGTTCGATTTGATTTGCTAATATGTTTTTTGAGAATTTTAGCATCTGTATTCATGACAGATAATGGTCTGTAGTTTTCTTGTAATGTTTTCGTCTGGATTTGGCATTAGGGGAATGCTGGCCTCATAGAATGAGTAGGAAGTATCTGCATCTGATCTCCAAAAAAGATTGTAGAGAACTGATAGGATTTATTTCTTAAATGTTTCATAGAATTCACCAGTGAATGCATCTAAACCTGGTGCTTTCTGTTTTGGAAGGTTATCAATTATTAATTCAATTTCTTTAATAGTCAAAGTTTAGCAATTTGCTTTGGCAAATTATATCTTTCATGGAATTGGCCCGTTTCATCTAGGTTATCAGATTTGTGGACAAGAGTTTTTCATAGTGTTCCTTTATTATTCATTTCCATGGGATCTGTAGTGGTGTTCTTTCTTTTCCAATATTAGTAATCTCCCTCTTTTTCTCTCTGTGAGTAGCCTGGCTTATACTGATTTTATTGATGTTTTCAAAGAATCAGCTTTTGGTTTCATTGATTTTCTGTGATGATCTGTATAAAATCTGTATTGATTTTTTTAATTACACTGATTTCTGATCTAAATCTTATTATTTTTTTTGTCCTTCTGCTTATGTGGGATTTAACTTGCTCTTCCTTTTCTATTTCCTAAGGTAGACCCTTAATCGAAATTTGGTATTTTTTTCTAATATATACATTCAATGATATAAATTTCCTCCTAAGCACTGCTTTCACTGCATCTCACAAATTTTGATAAGTTGTGTTTTCATTTTCAGTTAGCTCAAAATATTTTTAGATTTCTCTTGACATTTCTTCTTTGGCTGATATGTTTTTGAGAAGTGTGGTGTTTAATCTCCATGTATTTTGGGACTTTATTGTTATTGATTTATAGTATAATTCCTTAGTGGCCAGAGAGCATTGGATGATTTCTAGTCTCTTAAAATCGTTAAGATGTATTTTATGACCCAGAGTATGGTTTGTTTTGGTGAATGTTCCATGTGAGCCTGAGAAGCATGTGTGTTCTGCTGTTGTTGGGTGAAACAGTCTATAGATGTCAATTATATCCAGCTGACTGATGGGGTTGAGTTCAACCTTAACCTTACTGATTTTCTGCCTGCTAACTCTGTCCATTTCTGATAGTGGCAAGTCGAAGTTTTCTACTATCATAGGACTTCAAGGAGAAATAGATGAATGCACTTAGTTTTTGCCTCACGTAGTTTGACACTAAGTTGTTAAGTGCATGGCTTGACTGTCCTAACGGTATGTTTTGAAGTTTGATGCCTTTTAATTTTGATGCTATTCAATTAGTTTTGTCTGCTGAGGATCCTGTGAGCAGTGTCAAGTTCAGCCAGGAAGATGTGGATCACCCAGACCTTCTCCAAGTCTCTGGTGTGCATGTGCATAGTCTCATCCAAGAATGTGCTTGGTTCAACCACACAATTCCAGGCTTATGGGGCCATTAGCTCACCCCACTCACTCTTTGCTGAGATTGTCACTTCCACTGACAACTTTACTGCTCTCAGCCTTCATACACTGTTTCAAATCTAGTGAGTCCTCTTTGACAGCTGGGATCCTCATAGTTCTGTCCTGCCAAACCTGCTGCTCTGACCAAACCTCCACGTCAACTAAGCTGGCAGGGGAATGGGAGTAGCCTGAGGAAAGAACTGCATAAACTCCCACTGTGCAGCAGTTTTTCAAGCATAAATGCCACTCATATTGTTGTATATCTTTCTTTGATTTCCAGAGCAGTGGAATAATCAATTTTTGTCAAGCTTTATAGATCCTTTCTGGGGAGAGGCTATGCCAGTCTCTCCCTTAGCCATAGCTGGAAATTCTATTTTGTAGAAGGAAGAGAAGAGATAGGTCTTTTTTTTTTTTTTTAATTTTTTTTTTCAACGTTTATTTATTTTTGGGACAGAGAGAGACAGAGCATGAACGGGGGAGGGACAGAGAGAGGGAGACACAGAATCGGAAACAGGCTCCAGGCTCTGAGCCATCAGCCCAGAGCCCGACGTGGGGCTCGAACTCACGGACCGCGAGATCGTGACCTGGCTGAAGTCGGACGCTTAACCGACTGCGCCACCCAGGCGCCCCAAGATAGGTCTTGATCCAAATATAACATCCTCAGCTGAGAATCAGTGGCCAAGTGTACATACACATTCATATTAAAAATATAAAAATAGGGGCACCTCAGTGGCTCAGTCGGTTAAGCGTCCGACTTCGGCTCAGGTCATGATCTCACGGTCTGTGAGTTTGAGCCCCATATTGGGCTCCATGATAACAGCTCAGAACCTGGAGCCTACTTTGGATTCTGTGTCTCCTTCTCTCTCTGCCCCTTCTCTACTTGTATGCTTTCTCTCTCTCTCTCAAAAAATAAACATTAACAAAAATTAAATAAAAATAGGGGCACCTGGGTGGCTCAGTTGGTTAAGTGTCCAACTCTTGATTTTGGCTCGGGTTATGATCTCAAGGTTTGTGAGATCGAGCCCCACGTCAGGCTCTGTGCTGACAGCGTGAAGCCTGTTTGGGATTCTCTCTCTCTTTCTCTCTGCTCCTCCCCTACTCATGCAGGTGTGCTTTCTCACTCTCTGAAAATAAACTTTAGAAAAAAAATAATAAAACCAGTGCCAAAAGAACTTCATAGAAGTTCTAAATGAGAGCCTTCAGATATACCATCTGCCCTCCGAAGAATGTGCAGGTTACCTGGGGAGACACTGTGGAAGGTGCTGAGATTGTGGTCTACATGAGAGAGGCCCCTCACCTGGCTGGAGCTGGGGAGGGAATGAGGAGGAGAGGTGGCAGGAAAACCCAAGCAGGAGCTGAGACTCATGCATTCACAGGCTGCTAGTGCAGGCTGTCACTGCCACCTACTTTCTTACCAGATACCTTCTTGGAAGGTATACTAGAAGGTGGTCTGTCTCTAAATCAAAGAGACATTCTAATGAGGGCCTACATGTGACAAGAAGGGGGAGTGCAGGTTGGTTGCTGCTCCCTGAGAGTAAAAACCGATTGGATACACTGCTGGCGGGAATGTAAAATGGTGAAGCGTTTTGGAAAAAGTTTGGCAGTTCCTCCAGATGTTACGCATAGAGGTGCCATATGATCCAGCAATTCCAAAAGACATCAAATGCCCGTCTACACAAAAACACTAATGTTTATAGCAGTGCTATTCACAAATAGTGAAAAAGTGGAAACAACCCAAATGCCCATCAAGTGGTAAGTGGATAGATTATAAAATACCCATGCAATGAACTAAACTACTTGCCAATAAAAAGGAACAAAGTTCTGATACATGCTACAATACGGATGAATCTCAAACATATGTTAAATGAAGACAGTCACGAAAAACCACATATTGTATGACTGCATTATACACAATGTCCAGAATAGGCAAATCTGTAGACAGGAAGTAGATTCCTGGTAGCTGGGGCCCAGGACAGGGAGGGTGGGAAGTGACTGCTAATGGTATGAGGTTTCTTTTTGGGTGATAAAATCAGATTGTGGTGATAGCTGCACAACTCTGTAAACATAATGAAACCCATTGAGTTGTACACTTTATTTTTTTAGATTTTATTTTTAAGTAATCTCTTTACCCAACATGGGTCTCAAACCCCAAACCCCGAGATTGAGTTGCATGCTCCACCGACACAGCCAGCCAGGAGCCCCAAGTTGTACACTTTAAATGGATGAATTTTATACTATGTTAATTATAGCTCAATAAAATGGTTTAAAAATCTGATTTTAGGAGCCTGAGTGGCTCAGTTGGTTAAGCGTCCGACTTTGGCTCAGGTCATGATCTCACTGCTCACGAGGTCAAACCCCGCATTGGGCTCTGTACCGACAGCTTAGAGCCTGGAGCCTGCTTCGGATTCTGTCTCCCTCTCTCTGCCCCTCCCCTGCTCACACACACTCTCTCTCTCTCTCTCAAATATAAAAAATAAATAAATAAAAAGCATTAGAAAATAAAAAAATTAAAAATCTGATTTAGGAATCTGTAATGATGGGATCTGCAGGGGAGCTAATTCTGGGCCTTGGGAGGGTCAGGGAAGGACTGCCAGTTCATTCCATAATGAGACCCCCTCAACAGGTTGTGCCACCTCCCTGAATTGTCTGATGGGCAGCTCTGAGGGGTGGGGCAGTGCTGGAATATTTAAACCTCCCCAGTTAGGCGAGACTAGGAGAAAGAGGGCAGGCTCTCTTCTCGGGTGTTGCTGCAGAGATCCTAAGGCTTCTACCATGGGCTGGTGGGCAGCTGGCTCTCCCTGTGGGGAAAGGGTGCTTTGGTCAAAGGTGTCCTCAAGAGTTAAGGAACTTGGAATGTTTAAGGTCAAACCCCAGTGAGAGTTTGAAACATAAGTGTTCAGGCACGTGGTGAATTCAACACATGAAAAATTGAAGACTTGGACAAAAGCAGATTCTGTTAAGGCTGAATACCCACAACATTATGCTAAGTGCAATAAGCCAGTCACAGAAGGACAGACACTGTCTGATTCTCCTCACATGGGGTCTCCAAAGTATTCAAACTCATGGATAAGTAGAGAGTAGAAGGGTGTCTGCCAGGGGCTGGGGTGAAGGTAAGAGGGAGATGTTGTTCAAAAGGCACAAAGCTTTAGTTGGGCAGGATGATCAAGTCTAGGGGTCTGCTGTTCAACGCTGGGTCGACAGCTAACCAGATGGTATTGTACACTTCAACATTTGTTAACAGGGTAGATCTCAGGTTAAGAAGTCTTCCTAAGGGGTGCCTGGTGACTCAGTTGGTTAAGCATCTTACTCTTGGTTTTGGCTCAGGTCATAATCTGGCAGTGTCAGGAGTTCCAGCCCTGCGTTGGGCTCTGTGCTGAGAGCGCAGAGCCTGTTTGGGATATTCTCTCTCTCTGTCCCTCTCCTGCTCACACTGTCTCTCTCTCAAAAATACATAAACTTAAAAAAAAAAAAAAGAGAAGCCTTCCTACAATAAAAATAAAAGTTAAAAATTGGGGTGCACCTGGGTGGTTCAGTCAGTTGAGCGACCGACTTTGGCTCTGATCTTGTGGTTCATGAGTTTGAGCCCCACATCAGGCTCTGTGCTGACAGCTCAGAGCCCACTTCGGATCCTCTGTCCCCCTCTCTCCACCCCTTCCCTCTGCCCCTTCCTCACTTGCGCTCTCCCCCAAAATAAATAAATATAGAAGATAAAAGAAAAAAAGTTACAATCGGTAAGTTCAAGATTAGTAAAGATGGGGGTGGGCTGCCCCTAATTCTTTCACTCAGCAGATTCACTGAGCAGCTGCTCTGCCAGGCACAACTGTGACCAACACGGATGCCCATCTCAGCCTCTGTGTAGCTTACGCTTCCCTGGGGAGGCACCACATAGCATCTGGCCCGTCTCACTGTGGTAGATGCTACAGGGAAGGACAAAGCAGAGGAGGGTGGAGATGGAAAAATCAGGGGCTGGCAAATTGAGATACTGTAGTTTGGTCAGAAAAGGCCTCCCTTACAAGGTGACATCAGAAGACCAAAGTGGCTGAGGGAGGAAGAGCAGCACAATTGGGTTAGGATCCTCACAGGCAGAAGTTCAAGTCTGGGCACAGATGCGCAGGCAGAGCAGAGCGAGTGCGGGGGCGGGAGCCCCGCTGGATTCAAGCAAGGAGGATGCCAGCAGTCCAGCTGAGAATCACAGGGGCCAGCAAAGGCAGAAGCAGCCCGTCCTTAAAAGGAATTCACTCACACTGTATCTCAGCAAATTTAAGCCTGGGAGGCAGTGTCCATATTTAAAACAAGGAAGATGAGGGGCGCCTGGGTGGCTCAGTCGGTTAAGCATCTGACTTCGGCTCAGGTCATGATCTCACGTTGGGCTCTGTGCTGACAGCTCGGAGCCTGGAGCCTGCTTCGGATTCTGTGTCTCCCTTGCTCTCTGCCCCTCCTTGGCTCTCTCTCTTTCAAAACTAAATAAACATTAAAAAAAATTTTAGAACAAGGAAGATGAAATTCAGTGGTGTTGACACCTCTACAGAACAAAGGCAGGCAGGCAAGCAGGCAACAACATTTGCAGATGACCAAAACCCAGCCTGGAGGGAAAACAATCGTAGCAGAAGAGAATTTTCCGGTAAGGCTTTGCATTCTATAGAACTAGAAGAGTATGAACTCAATTCCTATCAAGGATGAGATGATAAAATAACAGAATGGTATGACAGTGAAGATTGCAGAGCTAAGAAAACAAATGTGGTGAGTGTCATTCCTACTGAATTAGAAACAGCACGAAGTGGAACAGACTTGCTGGAAACTGAGTTACACCTCCATGAAGGCGAACCTCTTGTTTAGGACTAGCAAGTTCTTGAAGAGGGTGGTCATGACATTTTTGAATCATCCTCAAGGCCCAGCGGCAGAGGTATCAGCAGGAACACAAAAGCCACCTTTGGAGAAGGCAAAATACATCTACGTGGGCGGATCCAAATTTGAGCCAGACGCACACTTGATAGCATTGCTCAAGTAGATCGGTTCCTTCCTTTTGCGCAGAATCAGCCTGCAGAGCCAGACTGTGATCCTTAGTTTTACACCAAAGACTCCTCAGGTTGGCCTTGGTTCCAGGGTTTATTTCTCTCTAATGAGGTTGCAAAGGAGTGGCTTCCTTTTATGAGTAGAAGTAGCACTTAAGGGATAGCTTTTGTTTGGAATTTGAAGTTGTGCTTGAGGGCAAGTTAGTCAACACACAAGTTGTTTGTCTTGAAATAACTGTCCTCTGCTCCGGGATGCAGCTTACGTCTTTCCCTCAATAAAGTACGACATGATTATGCATGGATAATAGGGGGAAAAAAAATCTTAAGTACATTTTCACGGCAGTCACCACTCCCACCCCTCAGGGAAAAAAAAAAAAAAAAAAAAAAGGAAACTGGGAATGGTTTGTAAAGAGCATTGGCCTGGGAGTCCAGAGCTTAGGCTGAGAATGAAACTCAACACCAGCATAGCTTTAGGACCAGCAAACACCTCTCTGAATCCCTTTCCTTTCGGGTTAAATGAGGGTTTGGGGCAGTGATTTCTAGGGCCTCTTCCCACACTTAACATTCTGCCTGTTGTGGATCTAACTAAAGATTAACAACCTGCCAGTGGCTTGATTTGGGCTTTTAGAGATGTTTCAGCGCATTCCTTTTACGTTCATATTTCCACATTAACACACTATATCGAGGACATATATGTCAGGCACTACGTGTCCTATATATACGTTACCCAAGTTAATTCTTACAACAATTCTCTGCGGGCAGGTATCATCCTACAAAATTTACATGTGAGGAAACTCAAATGCTGAGAGATAGCCCAATTTCACTGCAAGTGTTAGAATGGGAACTGAGCCCCCAAGCTGGCCTTCTGCCACCCTGTTCCTCACCAGTATATTGTGACCTGTACCTAACATGAAAATGTTACTATTTACAGTTTTTTTTTTACTTGATCAAAACTTGAAAGTCTTGGGCTAAAGAATGGACTAAAAAAAAGACATTAGAAGACTTCAGAGATGCACTCTTGGGGTCTGTGTTGTGTTGAGCCATGGAGGTGGTATTTGGATAGCTGGGTGTGGCCACCAACAGAGGGTCCTGTGTGCAGGGCCTGGTCTTAGACTTCGTAGGTTTCAGGGGGAGCCCAGTCGGAAGACCCAGGCCTAAATTAGGAACATTTTTCCCAAATGAGATTGTGTACATGCTTCTTTGCAATTTGGGGAGTATCCTCACACATCTTTTCCTTGGACCAATACTTCTGGTTCACAGAACCCTAGGAGTCCTGAGCCCCTTTTGTGGGGTCTGCAAGATGAAGATTATTTTCATAATACTAAAACATTATTTGCACTGATATTTGTACTTAACTGAGGTACAGAAGCAATGGTGAGTTAAACTGTTGTAATGTAAGCACGAATCAAGCCAGGGGCACCAAACTGCTGGTAGGAGTCATGATATTCTTTACTTCAAGCACAGTCTATAAAAAAAAAAAAATAAGTACCCGTTTCACTTAAGAATGTCTTTGGAGAAGCAGTAAAATCTGCTACTTTTATTAAATCTTGAAATTTAAGTTGTGTGACATAAAATGAGAAACACCCAGAAGGCACCCGTATCCCCAAGTACAATGTTGGTCTGGAAGAAAAGTACTGGGCCAACTGAGCTGGGAGTTGAGCTAGCTGCTTTTCTCACTGCACATGGTGTTTACTGAAGAACTGACAAACTGGGGTTCTTTGGCAGAGATGTTCTTGAAATTAACAAAGTGACCCTGTTTTTTCAAAGAAAACAGCAAACTGTCACCAATGATAAAATTTTAGGTTTTAAGCAAAAGTTCTACTTTTAGAAAACTTGTATCCACTATGTGAGTTCGACTTGGAATTTCCTTAGAGACTGCTTGTTATACTTTGATATTATAAATGATTTTTAAAATATATTTTGTAGTGCAATATGTCAAATACTTAGAAGATCTACACACATTTCAGTAGTAGCAGTCATGTAGTTCGGTACATCCGTGAACCAATATTTTCTAAATGATCGATGCGTGGGTAAAAAAAGATGGGAGTCACAATGCCAGATGGACCAATGGCCTTTAAAGTAACAAAGTATCAAAAGTTCACTGATGTAGTTCCAGACGCCATAGAGTCATCAAGCTTTAAGAAACAAACTATTATCTTTAAAAAACAATAATCTGGAGAGGCTATTAAGAATCCCCCTTCTCCACATACCTGTGTGAGGCTGGATTTTCCTCATATGCTTCAACCAAAATGAAGTATCACAAGATTGAATGTAGACGCAGATTTGAGAATCCACCTGTGTTTAAGTAAGCCAGACATTAAAGAAATTTGCTAATTGTAATAAACAGTTCCACTCTTCACTAAATTTTTTTTTTTTTTGGTTTAGGTTCCCCCCCCATTGAAATATATAATGGTTTTATCATTATATTTTATTACTTTTTATCATTTTATTACTTTTATTATCATTACTTATAAATGAATTAATACATATATTTTTAAAATCTGTTTTGATTTCTAATACTATTGATTGATGCAAACCACATAAACAGAAACGTTAGGGTCCTTGATGGTTTTTAAGGATCAAAATGCCCTACAACCGTAAAGTTGAGGAAGCACTATCTTGACCCTTCCCTCCTCACAGGTAGCCATGGACACAGGAAAACCTGATGCACTGAGGGCACTTCAACAGGGGCTTCTCAAGTTCACAGGCTGGGGAACCACTGCAGCCTCCAACTCTCCACTCCTACCTCCAGGCTCTCCAAAACACCAGGCTGGCTCTCAGTGTGGTAGCTCGGCTTGGTGCCATTTCTAGCAAAAGTCAAAAGGAACAATAAATAAAAAAGAGCTTTGCAATGGGTGGGGAAGATGAGAACAGCGATAAAGCAAAAAAGACTAAGCCAACGCTAGACCTATTCTGTTGGCCTGGTTCCTCTTCGATGCTCCAAACAGGCTAAAATGAGGGGTGCAGATGTAATTTTATCAAAGAGGAGAGGCAAACAGCAGATGCGGGACTTAGTGATCATTTGCACGTTTGTTCTTTAAGCCCCGAAGAATTTCAGCACTGCTCATCTTCTTGAGGTCACTAGAACTAGGAATATTGGATTAAAGAAATGGTAACTACCCTGTTTTCTCTAAGCGGCTGTTGTCTTAGAAGTTCTCGGCCTTGCGATATCTTTGCCTCTAAAAGGAGTTGCACTGAGGTGGCATTTGTAATAGGCACTATATCCTCAAGTTTGGGACACTGCTGTTCAAGCTTCAATTGAACTGGGATTTTGTTAGTTATCTTCAGAAAGAGGAAACATAAAGTTGCTAACGTAGCCTATATACATTTAAAAAGTGTTTTCTATAGTCTTCTTTATTGGGAAGGCAGTTTTAAAAGTAAGTAAGCCAGTGGCCAAAGGAATGGATTTGTGAGTCCTTAACTCTTGAAGACCGAAACGTAAAGACTAGCTTATGACAGTAGATGCTGTGCTTCTAGAAAAAGGGCAGGATACCAAAATATTCCTGATACGAATATGGTAGGGAGAGGAGACAGATGATTTACTGTTGCTTACTTTTCCTAATGTGATGGAGATAGAATAAGGCTCAGTAAAAAAGAGCCAAAACTACACGATGCAGACTTTGTCCCTGGGTCCATTCAAGTTTGTAGGCGTGTCTCCAGAAGTCACTTGCCTCTCTCTGCGGCCATCCACACATACTCATCAGCCCCAGGAAGCCAGCACAATTGGGAAGCTCAATGCAGAAAGCATTTAAGGATGGATCAAACCAGAGCTTGAACCAGACCCTCACAACAAGCATTTCTGTAAGCAGGAGCTTCTGAAAGATAGATTCACAACTAGAAAAGAACTATACAAAGTTGAGGGACTTATTTGCCTTCTGTTTTGTTTTTCCTTCCCTGAATAAACTGGCTTAAAAACAACTTTTTTTTCTTTGGGTGGTAAATAGTAGGTATTTATTTGAAATGAAAAAAAAAAAGTACCTGGACTACTGCATTTAATCATGTATTGTAATTGTGTTACTCTACCTTTTTGCATCAGAGACAGATATACAATGAACATTCAGTTATCACAGATTGCACACTAGATAGTAAATCTTCAGGCCTTTTACATAACCACCAAAGAACAGATATTGGATTCTGCAGTATAGTACAAACGTCCACAATCAATCCAGTCTTAGCCAGTATCTTCAATTTACTTCTGTTGCTGTACAAATAATTGGCCATTACTAGGGCTTACAAGTTAATAACAGGACAAAAAAATATACATTGCACTGACACAAAAAGTCAGCTGTGTTAATAGTCATGCAACAAGTAACCAAACTTGCTGAAATTAAAAATACTTTCTAAAAACAGTTTTAACGGCATAAATAGTTTATACACAGTTCATTTACCAAAACAAAATGTATTTAAATGATACAAAGCAAAAATAAGTTTCTACCAACTTTATACATAAGAAAGTGCAAAATAACTTATCTAGAGGGTTTTGCTATTATCCAGACGGATGGCTGCTATGGGCAGCTATTTTCCTCTTCAGAAGCATGACATTACAGTTGCACACTATACACAGACGTTAGAATAAATGGGTGGATGGATAAATGGATGAATGAACAAATGAGCTACAATGATCAGGCAGGGCCCTGTGAGGTACTCTCAGAGAAAGAATACAGGCCACACAAATGTGGATGTACATGCTGAGAATATGCGTCGGTAAACAAATTTACATGGAACACAGAAAGACATCCAGAGAAACGATTAGTTGATGTATGTGAGTGTACTTGCATGTGTGAGTGGTTTGTGAGTTCTGCATTAGAAAGCAAAAAGAAAAGAAAGTCCACCGAATAAAACAGTTGCCCACAGCACCAGCTGCCAGAGGAAATACTATCATGAGGGTTTTGGTTTCCACCTTCTAGTTATGGAAGTTGTGTCGGAAAGTTTAAAAGTGTTCATCCCATATAACTTCATATTACATAGAGGAATAACCTTTAAGTAACTACATACACACATTCATATATTCAAGTCTTTAAAGAACACCTCTGCCGTTGGGTTTGGGGTAAACACGGTTCATAGACACGAGGAGGACGCTTCTTTTAAAAAGTGTAGAATAACACTGCTACAACTCATCTATAGGGCCGGACAGGGGCGAAGCCCACGGTTACGTGATGGCACAATTCCTGCCACTGTTAAACATCCAGCGTTATTTATTAGAATTGAAGTAAGATGGTGGGCAGGGAGGGGTGTGGGGAGGGGAGTAAGACAGGAAGGAAAACAACACAACTTTTCTTCAAGTGAAAGTATTAATGCCGATAATCCTTTTATTAACAAGTGTATTTGAACTTTTAGAAATGGAAGTGTATTAATCGATTTTGATATGTAATCATAAATAGACTGTAGGCTCAAACCTAGGTAAATAAAGGTTTAAATTTAGTAAGCATAAGGCACTAAAGCAGCCTTTATATTTTCTCTTGGAGACCTAGTTATCAGGAAGAACAAATTTGTTCTTAAGCTGGTTTCAGCCCATTAGGTACAAGGTTACTATTGTACCAATGCCTATTTTTGAATGCATGTGCATATATGTGCATTTTAGTGCATAAGTGTGCCTGTCACCAGGGCCTAAAGATGAAAAGTTGGGAAAGCCAGAGCCACTGTCCTTTGTATGATACCTCCATGAGCATGTGAAGGTCTGTCCTTCCTTGCTTGGGCCATAAATAATTCTACATTTTTTTTCAAATCACAGGGCTTTTAGAATTGTTCATAATATTATCACTAAATATCTGAAAATGTTAAAATCTAGATTAGTTGTTTCATTTGTTTTATATATATATACACATATATATATGTACATAACACACATTTAAAAAAATCCCACCACCAAAGCCTTTTTGTCTGTAAACTAAACTTCTCGCTTAGCCCCAACCAGCTTTAGTCTCCCTGGATTTGTGTGTTCTGTATCCAACTAGTAGAACAAATTAAATAACTAAATATTAAAATACTGTAATTATATTCATAGCAAAAACAAAAAAATAGACATTGATACAGTATAAATCTCACTGTTTTCAGGTAGATGGCATTAAATGGTAAAGGTTAATTATAAGCAGTTCTGACATGATCCAGTTTTACAACAAGGTTTATACGTTAATTCTGTACACTTTTTTCATGTTTTACCCTTTTTTGAAAATAAGCTATAGTAGAACATTAGTGTCACCAAAGACACATACTTATTATGTTCTATGCAAGAGAAGCTAATTTGGGTTACATGCAAAAATATTTCCATTAGTTGAGGCAGGGCTGTTTCCTGCATTGCATCAATCACATGACCACCGACCGCTATGCAATGCTACGAAGTTACGCTATGGCCACACAGCAGTCCGGACAGAAGTTTACAAGGGGCCTTAGGACACTGGAACAACACTGAGGTGGCACACGGCCAGGTGCAAGATGCCCAGCTATTTCCAGGCTATCTCATGGCAGGACTCTTATTCTCCCACACTGTTTCCTAAAGAAGGTCCACATTATTTTGGTTACTAGCCTAGTTTAAGTGGAGATACTGTGGGCAACTTGAAAGAAAGGACATCGGGCACAGAGGCTGGGTTTGAAAGAAGGGAAAAAAGACCACAGATAATGTCTTTGAGGATTTAAAAAACATATTTATAATTAATTTGTGAGAGATGTCAGACAAACCGTAAGTAAGTAGTTCACTGAGTTAGTGGTTTAGTTTGAAGTCTCATGTTACAGACAGTTAAGTCCTTATTTAGAAAAAAAGGCCTTTATACCTATTTACAATATACACAGTTACTTGCAAAGAAGTCAGATTTACAACCATTTTCTAAAAGCCTTTTTTTTTGTTGTTGGTGGTGGTTTTTCCAAATAAGGATGAGTAGATCTATAAAAATGAGACGCAAGAAAAGACAGTTAATATGTGAGGATTTTCTCTTGGAGACAGCTACTGGTAACAGGGAGAATCAGATATTGGAAGAGTCGCTCCTAGGAACCACCTTCTGTTCTTCTTGTGCTGTTCACCCGAACAGTGTCTGCCCCATTACTGCACTCTACACCCGCTTGTTCACTGATCCCTTTGAATTCAACGCTTCAAACACGTGGCATGAAGAGAGGCGTAAACGGAGACTGTTCTGATGCCTTCTGAGCTGTGAGCCATGCCAGGAATCGGGAAGGGGGTCTACGGACCACGGTCTGCAATCGGCTTGTTGAATCTTCAACAATTCCGAGGCCCATCCTCTGAACCCCTCTCATGCTGTAAATTGTAGTAACAGTTCTGACACACGCGCACCGGGGATGAGATTTTCAAGCGTTTGATTTCTGACTGAAACCGACTGCACCTAAGGGAAAGGCAAAATCAAGTAGTTACAGGTACTCTCCGTGGTTGATCACGGCACTGAGAAATACAAACTTAAGTATTGAACAGAAAGCTTGTGCTATAAAGCCAAAGACCCACCGGTTTGTGTCGTGTGGTTGACCCAGGACCAAAACAACCTGCCATATTATTTGTTTCCATCTATGAAGAAAAGGAATATTGAACCAAGAAAAGCTATATGCTTGACTGGAGAGAATTTCCTTTTTTTTTTTTAAAGTTAAGATTTTCCTACAGGGTGAAGCCAAGGGGTCTAACCAGCTGTGAGGCCATTCTTCCTGTGTGACTGGTTCTCACGCCCTATGAACTTGGGAGGGAAGCCCGTGTCTTTACTTGGAGCTTGCCTTTTTTCTCGTGGCAGAAGATTTACTACTCGTTTTAAAAGATTCTTACGTCACTATCAAGTTCCTTTGGGCTCTTAAACACCCCGTGATCCACTCCTCAGTCATTTCTTGAACAGTAGTTTGGCTTTTCTGTCTAGTCCAATTGTTCTCATTTTCTGTTTATCCTGACAGGATTCCTTGAAGAAGACTCTACTTACGAGGTGTTCAAATTCTTTAAAAAGTATTCCTATTCCTGGAATAAAGCAGGGTATGACCTTGGATGTGGCATTTAATCACTCTAAGCTTGTCTTTTCACAAGACTGAAATAGAGAATTGTATTTCATCCATTAATCTACCAGTAAAGGTGTCCAGGGAATAACTGAAGTGCCACCAGCATTAGGAGTTTAAAGGGCTGTTCCTGGACTTTGAGGAGACACTCAGAAGCGCTAGGCCCCGCCCAGACAGCTCTTCCTTCCATGCCTGCTCTATCATAATCAATCACTGTTAGTTGGTTGTTCAAATAAAACCTCCGTCTAACATCTGATAGCAATGGAAAATTTAAAGAACTACCTACCTTTAAATAATATTTTGAAAATTAAACACTTCAAAGAACAATGTGCGCCAGTGTCAACAAATGGGGTGTTGACTACCACAAATTCCTAGATTACGAGGTTTTATAAAGTGTGCTTCTCAAAGCACAGAACCACAAGACAGAATCCTCTGCCAATCTCATAGAAAGTCCCATAAGGAATAATGGCTGGCACCGACATTGTGGCTACTTGATCTTGAATCGGACTTCCCAAGAAAAAGGTTTAAGGTATTAATTTGGAAAATAAAAACAAAAAAACCAAACCAAAACAAAAAAAACTGTAATAACATCTTTTACTGAACACCTGTATTGCCAGACTCCACACTTGGTGTTTTGCAAAACTCATGCACATGATTTCACTGAATTCTCTCAACACCTCTACGAGGAGAGGTAGAATTATCCACATTTTTACAGATGAAAAATATGCTCAGAGAGGGTTAGTAACTTGCCTGAGATGACAGAACGGATAGTAACCCAGTGAGCATTTGGTCAGTGTAAACCCAAAGACCACCGCCTTTTCAATAACTGGCTCAAAAACAATTATCCAGTCCGTGGTTTCTGTGAAAGTATCTCTACAGTAAAACAATGTAAGCCTTAGAGACTTCTGCCTACAGGATCCTTTTCCTTTTCTGTCATGTAAAGTGAGAACTGTACATGCATAGATGGGACCCCATAGATGGGACCCCAGAAATGGCATCCAAATCAACTATGGGGGGACAACTGGAGATGAGAAAGATCCCCACTACACGCCATACCTCCAAGTATATTCCAAATGTATTTGGATCTAAAACTCTAAGCATGAAAAACAAAACCCCAAAACTTTTAGAAGAAAATAACCAAGGCTGTCTTTATGGTTTCAAGACAGGGAAAGCTTTCTTAAGCCACAAAAAAAGGAAAAATCACAAAAAGTAATAAATGTGATTACAACAAAATTAAAACTTATGAGACACCCCCTGGGTGGCCCAGTCAGTTAAGCTTCTGACTTCAGTTTAGGTCACGATTTCGCGGTTCGTGAGGTCGGGCCCCGCATCGGGCTCTGTGCTAACAGCCCAGAGCCTGGAGCCTGCTTTGGATTCTGGGTTTTCTTCTCTCTCTGCCCCTCTCCCGCTAGTGTTCTCTCAAAAAATAAATAAGCATTAAAAAAACAAAACAAAACCCTTATGTGAAAGAAAAAACATATATAAAGTGAAAACGTACATCACAGACTGGCGGAAGGTATCTGCAAGATGTAATGAAAGACAAAGAGCCCAGAACATCTAAAGAACTCAAGTAGAGGGGGGGGAAAAAACCCAAGCAAACCTAAAAGGACGATGGGCCACATCAGCCGAGAGGAAGTGCCAACGCCCTGTAAGCATATGAAAAAAGGGTCCACTTCAGTAGCACTGCAAGTGGAAACCACCAAGCTCTGCTGGCTACTGGCCTGGCAAAAGGGAAAATGTATGGCAACTGCAGGCATGGGTGAGACCTGGGAGAGCCCGCATATCCTGCCTGAGGTGGCGTCAACCAGCACTGCGGTCCTGGAGAGTGCGTGACACGTGGCAAGACCTAGCGCAGCTCAAGAGCGCGTGTACGATCTGTCATTCTGTCCTGGGGTACCTCCTCTATGGAAACTCCACTGCACATAAAGACGGCATTTACACAGATGTGAGCTGCAGCGCCGTTCAGAGTATGGGTAAAAGGAAAAGTTCCCGTAAGGGCCCATCAAAAGGGAAGTAGATAAACTCTGTATGTCCATACAAAAAAATCTAGGACAACAGTTAAAATGAAAATATTAGTTATTTACATGAGTGACTTCAAAAACAATGTTGAGTAAGAAAAGGGAAGTTTAGGGAAGGTACAGAGAGTATGCTGTATTTATGTAAAACGGAAAACACATGGTGGTTTTTATGGAGACAACATGCGCTCAAAGTATAAGACACGGAGAAGTGTGATTGGTAAGAGTGAACATCCATAATGTTTTATATGCAAATCTGATGGAAGAGTAGCACCTTCTATTCTGAGTCATGGGGGACCAAGTATTTGTAATGATTATTTCCATATTTTTTAAATGTTTATTTATTTTGAGAGAGAGAGAGAGAGAATGAATGAATGAATGAATGAATGAATCCCAAGCAGGCTCTGCACTGATACTGCAGAGCCTGACGTGGGGCTCCAACTCACAAACCGTGAGATCATAACCTGAGCTGAAATCAAGAGTTGGATGCTGAATTGGCTGGGCCACCCAGGTGCCCCTCCCTATTTTTCAATATGACAGAAATACTTCACAAATGTGATAAAAAAAAAAAATGAGAAAGCGAAGGCTGGTTTAGGCTGACACAACACTGTGGGGTAGGGACCCTGGAGCAAATCAGAGAAGCTCCATGCAGGGCATAATTAACATCTCATCTTACTTCTGGCAGAAGAGCTGGCCGCAGTTCCTGCAATGGTGCCGTCTTTCTGTGAGAGAGAACCGCACGGAGCAGCCCGAACAGCTGTCACCTCCTTCATCCTTCACCCAGTGGTCAGCAGCGGAACGGCCTGGCTGGTCACTCACAGACCAGCTGAACACTCGGCCTCGACTATCGCCAACGAGGATCCTGCTGTGATCCCTACAGGAGACACGACACGACACGGAGTCACCTCAGGGAAGGCCTCAGCACAGCCAGGCAGCTGAAAAGCTCTTTCCGTCACTCTTGAGGTTCTCCAGTTTTCCGTGGATGTGTGTGCTGGGGTGGGGGCTGCGTGTATGAAGAGACAAAAACAGAACTGAGCCCCAAATGTGCACTTTCTTCTCAACTCTCTGGATCAAACTTGCCGTAACCTCCAAGAACAGATTTTAAAATCCACACGCTGGCAGGTTTCTTCTTCTGGTTCATCTGTTTAAGCAACATCTGATACTGCAAACGAAATCTCTTTTCCCCACGGACTGGTCTGGGATGTCTGGGCCTGGGCTAAGCAAATGACTCAGTGGGGAGGAGTGGCTGGAAGGGAATGGCACTTACTTGGAGACGCCCAGGGCAGTGATCTCTGCCGGGTGTGCGTTGTCCTTCCGATCAAAGGCCGTGTGCATAGTTAGCTTACTCCTGAACACCAGCTGACGTTCCCACCGGTACCCTGGAGTGCACAAGTGCAAGACATGACCCACTGAAGTCAGGGTGCTACAACATACGGTCCCACTTCCCAGTAGCTGCTGCGTCAACTTGAAGGTGAAGCACTCTAGCTTAACACCGATAATGGGCCAGGTCAGAGAAGACCTCATTCGAAAAGATAAATGCAGAGATGAGCAGATCTTCAATGCAAGAAGATCGAATTTCTCCAACTGAGGACCTGAGCTCTAACAGGCAAAGCTTGTAACAGGCAAAACCCGTAAATACGGTTTTATTTATTTATCTGTAATGAGTAACTTGACCATTTTCAAAAGCTTTTATGGTTTGTGAATGAATGAAATTTTTGGCGTCAGGTGTTCTTTAAGAAATGCCCAACATATAGTAAATAGAATCTCAAAGTCCATTTCACATAAGAAACTTAAACGGCTGTCTCTGGGTGGCTGAAGTCACAGGGACAGGCGCAGGGACAGCCAGAGTCCACTGCCTCACTCCACCAACCTGCACACCCCCCACAAAGAGCGAGAAACAGACACAAGACTTCAATTTACCAGGCTTCAATCTGCTGTAATTCCGCACTTCAATGGGATTGGGGTGAGGGTGGTTAAGGGGCCCCTGCAGATGGGCTCTGGCCTGGCCCTCTGAATAGTTCACAAATATGAAGCCATCCTTCTCATCCAGACTGAGCTGGTCAGACCAGCGCCTGGAGTCATCGGAGCCACTGTCAGTGCACCAGACGGCCGTTGCTCTGCAGGAGGCTGCCCGGGGCCGGTGGCTGGTGCTGCTGGGCTGGCTAGGCGTGTCCTTGGGATCCTGGCTGGCGCTCTGCTCATCTGCTTCTGAATCACTGCTGTCCTCGTCCTGGGCTTCCTGCCCTGGGTAATGCATTGGGAGAATTAGAAAACATACACACACACGCACACACACACGTTGTGGTCAGATCCAGCTTTGTCCCACTGGTATTTTTCCTCTACCAGTTAAGACACAATACACAAGATATTTTCAGGTAAGTTTAACAAGAAAAGAAGGGGCACCTGGGTGGCTCAGTGGGTTCAGCGTGTGTCTCCTGATCTCGGCTCAGGTCGTGATCTCACAGTCATGAGATTAAGCCCCATGCCAGGGGAGCCTGCTTGGGATTCTTTCTCTCTCCCTCTCTCGCCCCTCCCCTGCTATCTCTCGCTCTCAAAAAAAATAAAAAATAAATAAATAAATAAAGGAAAAGAATAAAAGGAAATAATTCCCAGAATTTTCAGCTAGATTCAATATAGCAAAAGAAAAAAAAAGGTAGAATTTCTGAGTCCAAAAGAATGCTTTGGCTAAAATTCTTAGCTTGACAATCATTCTTTACCAATCTGGCCAAAACCTGACTCTGTGAATTTCTCAATGCCTGCCACACACTCCCCAGCAAGGTTCGGCTGGGCAGCAAGAACTCCACTCTCCAAGCAGCCCTACTCCTCCTCATGGCTAATCCGCATGTGCCCTGGCCCTGTGAGACACCTCTTCCCAATCTCAGTGCTTCCCAATGTTACCTGTGGATTCCTTGAACAGCTGTATGCCTCTTGTCTTTGAATTCTCACCCCAGACTATTATTTTTGGATAATCTTTCTATAAGACAGTGGCCAGCTTGTGGGAAGGGGCCCCAAGCACAGTTCCTTCCATATAGCAGTCAGTATAAATGAAAATCTAGATGAATCAATTATTGACGAAAGCTTTAATCCAAGATTTTGTGGGTTTTTTCCTTCTTTCCAGTGTTATGCATTTCCTCAACCCAACTCCCTACTCTCTTGCGATAGAGTCTGCTGGAGGGAAAATTTGTAAGAAATAAAAATATAGAGTTATAAAAAAAGGAGCGCAAGAACAAATGTGCAGCACCAGCCCACTATACATATTTTTTTTGGCAAGACAGTTTGCCTCCCTTGTACTGACACTGGTAGTCTAGTTGGCTAAGTTGGGTGATTTGTTTTTCATTGCAAAGGCTTGTAACTATGAGCTTTAAGGTCTTCTTTGACAAGCAGTCTTCGAAATGACTTTGATTTCCAGTGCAACACTGGCTTGCCTTCCCTTTTGCCCAGATAACTGCTCTCATGCCATGCCACTCCCAAGTTGTTGCAAGTCAATCCTTCCCTGTGGGCAGCTCTTCCCTCTGCCATGCTATCAAATTCTATCCACAGTATGAATCTCTAAAAACAAAGACATAGAAGATAGAAGTATCTCTCCTTCCTGAATGTGACCTCCTTCTTCACCTTGACCTTCTCCTTCCTGAGGTAGACCTCCTCCTTCTACCTCACTTCTTCATCTCATTTTCTCACTTAAAACCTTTGTTAAAGGAAAGGACCCACTTTTCCTTGGACTGCTTAACCCGGTGTCTACACACAACAGGTAACCCCAAATACTTACTGGATTGAACTGAATTTTTATGCCCCCAAACACCCAGAAAACCTTTTTAATGGAGCTTCAATGGACTATGTAGAAATTTACATGCTTTAAGGTAATACAATCATAAATGCCCTGTCCACTGGATCATGTGTTTTCTGGCAATGAAAGTAGAAACTATTTTCGGCTTACAAAGGGAAGTGATTTATGCCTTTCTGATAAGACTTTCCCCTTAGTAACCCCTTCATTTCATCAAACCCATGCTGAACTCCCAGCGTACAAAAAATTAATCATGGGGAGACAACCTGAAGGTCAAAGTTAAAATCCTGCTCCTTTCCAGGACGTCTCTTGAACCAATCGTTCTAAATCAAAGGAGGGTAACCTCTCTGGAATGGAGCAACCCTAAGCGGATCTCAGCCTGGGTTCATGGCACTGTTTCCAATCATTCTGTGTAGCAATCATTTCTATCTTCCTTTGGAAAATTTTCAAGTGTTTCACAAATCACAGATAATAAGAGTACAGAGTGCCAGGCTTCAGTCTGAATAAAAGCCCTTCTTCAGCAGGGCTGAAGAGTGGGGATTCTGGTCTGCCTCCATGAATACTTTGCCAACACGATGCCACCCTGTCATCCACACTGAGCCTGACAGGCAATGGGTAAAACAGGACTGGGACTGAGGGCCATCTGACTTGTCTGCCACTATGTCCCCCAGATCTGTTTTGTATTTTCAGAGCTGAAAGTCCAAGCCTTTGGTACTCTGGGAAGCTAGCAACCATATTTATTATGGGATGAGGAAGCCAACTACAGACACCAGCACACCAAGTACTGCCCAGTGAACTGGAGGAACGTTTGCACGCCTGCCCTCCGACTTCACACGCTAGGGGGCAGTCGTGCTTCGGGCAGCAATGGCCCACCAGCCTCAGGCTACTGTTCATGTTGTTCGATGTAAATTTATGCAGAGTGACTTAAAAAAATATGAAAACTATCGAATAATTAAAAAGGACTGAATACCTATTTGTGCTTCTGGACAGTCTTCCTGCATTTCTAGGACTTCAACAGGCTCAGGAGCTGGTGTTTCAGGAACTTGCAAAAATTCCATTCGCCAAAACTGAATTTAAGTACGAGAATAAAAAAGTTAAGCAGCTTAAGGGAACAATTTACATGTTATTGGATGAAGATGAGCTCTTGGGGTTAAGCGGATATCTTCTATTATTATGTATAATTAAATTTCCCTCTATCTTGAAAAATGTGGGAGAGGACTGTGTACACACGGTGCTTCCAGAACTGGGTTCCATGAGATGTTAATGGGTGTTTTGTGGCAGAGGGAAAAGGACTGTGGTCAAGTAAGTTGGAAAAACATGGTTCAACTAAGCACATTTTATTTCCTACAAAAACCTCGGAGAGCCGTGCACACACACCAATATATGGTCTAGGTCTCCAAGAAGGCATGCACTAAGCAGGATCCCCAAGTGTATCTGGCCACGGAGCTTTTCCATAAGGCCTCATGAATGGAGTCATGTGAAACACTGCCGCGGAGACAGCGTATGTCGGGGCATGCCTGTCGTCTGAGGCGCAGGGTGTGGTGTGGCGGGGACTGGGAGCCTCGTTTTTCTAAGCCTGTGACTGTGACTACAGGGCAGCAATCAGCCGCCCTGTGCTTTTACAAAGAGCACAATTAAAGAAAAGAGGCACAAAGGAAAATCTCCTGGGACAGAACAACCCAAGCATTTGAAAAGACTGTAAAAGTAAATACTCCGTGGATTAGATTTTCTGCAGAAGTCCCATACAAAGAAACCTTCGAAAAGGATAAACTAGGATTCAGGCAAAATCATCCAGAACTCTAGACGGGTTTTGGACAATGGGAGTCCTCTGAAAGCACTTTCCAGCTCTGTGATTCTCTGCAGAGAAGAAATAGTTCCTGTTTTCCCTAAGAAGCCATCTGGGAGGCCCAAAAGCCAATACTTCTGCAATTTACATTTAGCGATCCACGGTGACAGGGAAACCCTGTTCAAGCGACGTTGGGTCAAGCCGTCCATCCAGGGGTTAGCAGCACTAACAGATTGACTCAATGGGAAGGAAAGGGGCCAAGTCACTGACGTTCCCTGCATCAGAGAACACAGAGGCTGAGGCTAGAGTCTGAGAGTTTGCTCAACGATACTACATCCTGTGCAGGGGGTCTTTCCACCATGGACAGCTTCACAAGCTTCAGGTAAACCGGGGCAGCAAATAGCTAGTGTGTTTCCTCACAGAGGACTTACCCGGACCACGCCATCTGAGTGTCCCGTTACTATGACGTTCTGTGTATCCCACTCGTTCATCTCCGACACGCAACAGCAGACAATCTGCTGGCTCCTGCCTGTGAACGTGTTCACACTCACGATAGGGTTCCCGTTGATGCTCCACACGTGGATATACGTGCCAGCGCAGGACACGATGTCCCCCTGAGAACGTAAAACAGCCTCTTCACTCTCTTTGCTCCCTGCACATCACATTCTGGGTTCAGAAGCAAAGTAAATCTTCGGCCTAGCTCTCAAAAAACCTTTTAGTTCTTCGATGGGTGACTGGGGAATTTCCGTGCTCGCTGAGCAGCCTCTTAAAGAATTCATGGTGTAGGGGCTGCTGCAGTCGAGGCGATCTCACATGGAGGCAAAGGTAGGAGCCCTGCCACACTTTCCGCTCACGCCCCAGCGCACTGCGGAGTCCTGGCTCGCTCCACAGGAAAGCTGCCTGGAGCCTGAGGAGGTGATGCACTAGCCTGCTGCCTCCTGTCCTTTACAAAATCTATGTATACCTTTCCCCCAGAGGCAGGAATCCACCTCCGCATAATTTTACAAAATGAATCCAATCGCCAAAACAACCAGGTAGAAGAGAAATCTTTCAGTCTAGAGAGAAGCGTAGCTCCCTCTTCAATAAATAAAGATGGAAGGTTGGTAACATTGTAACATCCTATTTTATAATTTGTATTCATCTTATTATGAATAAATGAATGGGGAGGGGATGAGGGAAAAAAAGGAAATTAGAACACAGGTCATTTCTTGGCAAACTGAATAAACCCTTTGAGTCCCTAAGCTGTTAAAACTCAGGTTTTTGTAGGTTCCAAAGACAGAAATGAACAAGCTTTTCCCTTAAACTGTACCAGCTGGGTTGTACCCAATCTGATGAGAATATAACCCAGTACTGCTAAAGGGATTAAAGATACTTCCTGAAGCACCTACTGTGTGTCAGTTAGTGTAGAGGACATTTCACTGCAGCCTTTCAACAACCTGTGAGTCAGCTCTTACTAGCCTTGCTGTAGGGGGATCAAAGTCAGGTGCAAAGAGCTTAAGTGACTTACTTGCCTAACGTCACAGGATAAAGATTTGAATCCAGCCCTTTTTGGCCCTGAAACTTATGCACCACACCATGCTGCCTCTCTTATCCCTAAGACAGCTTAGATGTCACAATGCCAGGCACTGACTTTAGAACTGACCTGGTGAATTTCAGTACAACCAGCAGGTACACGAGGACCTACAGAAATAGGAAGATGGTCATCCAAAGCAGGGAGAAACTGGAAGCTGAACAGCAGCATCGACTCAAGAAAAAAGGGAAGGGGGAGCCAAGGGTGGCACGGTGAGGAGGCCTGGGGCCTTCCCAAACCACCCTCTGTGCTGGTCTTCCTACTGTTCTTTTCCTCCTTCTGCTCTTCTTCTACCAAGACGGCAGAAGCAAAACCCAAAGAAAAGTGATACTTCGCCAAGCATTGCTGTGTCTACCCGATTCAGCCACTGAACCACCTCTGACAATGAGCGTCAGCAGCTGTGCTTTAATTAACGGCCTCAGTCTCTGCAAGAGACCAGAGGCTGCCGCACCATTCTGCACCAGGCAAGACTCTCTTGTCGTACTCCAGGGTGCCTCAATTAGAGAGCATTAGAGCAAATCCTGTGGCTATGAGGGCTGAGCATAAGAAGAGGAGGTAAAGGGCAGTTGCAAGGTCGCTTATGCCCAAAATGCAGACTGAAGTAAAGCAGACTTGATACTGGCTTCAAAAACAGAAGAGAAACAGAAATCTTTTTATGCATTACTAAGAGGTTACGAAAGCACGGTAAAAGGAAAAAAATCAAACACATCTGTGGTCTGTGCAGCAACTACTGCAATCCATTGGGTGTATACTTGCTTGGCTAACAACGGACTATAAATAAAATTCTCTGTATTTAAGAACAACTCCAAAACAAAGTCCTCAAAATTAAGCATTTGACTCAGAGCAACAATGCCAGATCAGAGCCATTCTGTTGCACTGATGTTTTCGTAAAGCTCTGAGGTACAAAGGTTTGTAGGACCAATCCAAGGTACTATCTAATTTTTTTTTTTTTTCAACGGTTTTATTTATTTTTTGGGACAGAGAGAGACAGAGCACGAATTGGGGAGGGGCAGAGAGAGAGGGAGACACAGAATCGGAAACAGGCTCCAGGCTCTGAGCCATCAGCCCAGAGCCTGACGCGGGGCTCGAACTCACGGACCGCGAGATCGTGACCTGGCTGAAGTCGGACGCTTAACCGACTGCGCCACCCAGGCGCCCCATCCAAGGTACTATCTAAAAACACCTTACACCTTTGGAGAGGCTGGGTGGCTCAGCTGGTTAAGTGTCTGATTCTTGATTTCAGCTCTGGTCATAATCTCATGGATTGTGGGAAAGAGCCCCGAGTTAGGCTCTGGGCTGACAGCATGGAGCCTGCTTGGGATTCTCTCTTTCCCTCTCTCTCTACCCCTCTCCCTGGCTCATGCTTACTCTAAATAAAAACTAAAAAAAAAAAAAAAAGAAAAAAATAGGGGCCCTGGGTGGCTCAGTCAGTGAAGTGTCTGACTTTAGTTCAGGTCACGATCTCACAGCTTGTGGGTTCCAGCCCTGTGTCGGGCTCAGTGCTGACAGCTCAGAGCCTGGAGCCTGCTTCGGATTCTGTGTCTCCCTCTCTCTCTGCCCTGCCTCTGCTCAAGCTCTGTCTCTCTCTCTCTCAAAAATAAATAAACATTTAAAAAATTAAAACAAAATAAAAACACCATACACCTTTCAAATATACCAAAAACTGAATGGACTTTTACCCCTGTGTATACTCCCGACTCATGCCAGGTCTGATTGCTTTTACTATTATCAGACACTATATGTGCCATTCACTAGAACTAAATTTCTTTCTTCTCCTTTTTCTCTGACTGTTAGGTATCTGACTAAAAGCATACTACTTAGTATCTTCGGGTGGAAATTAAAGATGGAGCATTCCTCAAAAGCTATCTGTGTGGGTGACGATATGATGTGGCTATGTGGTGTCACACAAGAGGACCCCAAGGCAGTGCTGAGGGTAAGGGAGGGAACGAGCATACACAGCAAAGAATGGTGAGGCTGGGGAGTTCTGGTCAGTCTGCAAGGCCGATTTCTGTATGTGGGCATCACCAACATATGAATGTGGTCACTTGTCCCTCAGACACAGAGACCTCAGTCTTTGTATGCCTACCGTTAGCTTCCTCTGCTTCCCCACACATCTTAGCATGACTATCCTCCCCTCACCCCCCCTCAGGAGGGCACGGTCTCCACAGGTGACTCCGAGGCTAGTGCATTTATTTCATGCTGACTCACTTATTTATATATAAAATACTGATTTTTGAGAAGAGATAACATCCTTTAGTAAGTCTGGGATAACTCTGAAAATAATTCTATAACAATTCTGCTCTTGTTTGGTTACCCAAATGTTACCCTTTTCATTTTACATAATAAAGAATTTGTATTTCACGAAGAAAATTTCAACACAATTTTAACATTCTTAACAAATCCTACAAATTCCTTGCTTTTAAAAAAGCCTAGTCTAGAATGTTTTGAACCAAATCTTGCTCTTCAGAGTAGGCAGCAGTGGATTGATTTTAAAACAAAATTATCTGAGTTACAAAGTTTAGTATCTCTTCACTTTTTGCATAAATCAAGGAAAACGTAGCAGCATTTATAAGATGAGTGCCTATCAAGTTAGAAAACAGAGTCATTTTTTTGTTTACATTAGCCACAAATACTTAATCTCCTAACCATAAACCAAGTGGGCAATCGACTACTTACTGTTAATTCATTGATACAAAGAGCAGAGACTGGAGCTCGATGGCCTCGGAGCTGGGTTAGAAACGACAGTTTGTTCAGATCCCAGATGATGCAGGTTCGGTCACGGGACCCGCTGACGATTATGTGATAGGCTAATGATGCTGTGGCACAGGTGACAGTATCAGTGTGGCCGAGTAAGGCCTACAAAGGAGAACAGGAAAAAGCCAGGGTGATCACAGGGACTGTACTCTGTGGGGTGCTCCAGAAGGTCCTGGATGCACTTAGGAATGACGTGCCGGGAGCAGCAGCATCTGGAAAGTCTTCATTCTCCTGTGCCAACTAGCTTCGCCTCATCCCACAGGGAATAGAGAGGTCCGGAGGCCTCTGACCTCCATTTTTGCATCACTTGTTTTCTGGCCCTGGGCTAGTATCTTAGAAGGAAGGGAGCATGGCAGCTGCAGTCCAGTCTGGGTTTCTTTGTATCATTTCTACATGGAGATGTATCAGTAATGGCCCCCAAAAGTACTGAATTTAAACTCTGCATTGTTTCTTTTATGCCACCATCTTCTGTTAGTCTAAGGATCTACAATTGAGTGAGTTTCTAAAAAAACTGCACAAACAGTGAGGACTGCATGGTTATGGTACATGGAAAGATAAAGGGAAAAATGTGGTTCTGATGAGTCTGCTGAACTCCTGTTACTGACCTGGAGACGTGTGCCCAAGAGATCCCTCTTCAGACTGGAATAAGAACTTTTGTCTTTGGTTAGAATATGAAGAGAACTAGGACCCAGGGAAATGGCAATGTGGGAGAATGAGCATTTCAGAGAAAAAGATTCAGATTACTGTTAAGAGTTCCTGAGAATTTACTATTTAAATAGTGAGTTGCTTTAAATGTTTTTGTCATACATAAATCCTTTCTGAATTCTTAGATCCCAGAAGGCTGTTTTACATAAGAAGTATCTTCTACTGAGGGATTATTGGCTGGTCCACGAGCTTCAGAGCCTATTTTCTAAACTGAAAATATTGTAAGCAAGAGAGTTTGGATAGATGACTACACTGTCAACCTTGTATTTGTTCTTGTTGATACTATGTATTTTTTTTATGTGGCCTACCTTTAGACTCTGCAACTAACGAAGTTTCCTATCTATACACATGACTGGTGGTATCAGTACAAGGGGTTCCACTCTTTCCACAGATATTTAAGACACCACTGTCCAGGTCAGGCTTTAAAACAGCTTTGGAGGCACACAAAACTGAATTCACATCCTGGCTTTACCTCTAAATGTGACTTGGGCCTGTGTCTTAACCTCATCAAGCAGTGGTATTTTCAGGTGTAAACAGGGATTATCAACTACATTGTAGAATTGTGAGGACTGGAGTTTTACATTTTTAAACACCCAGTACAATGCTCTGAACATAACAGATGCTCAATAAATGACAGATATTACTGTTACACTGCCTTTCAAATTTGTATCCTAAAATACACTTAGGTGTATACTGCATTAAAAAAAGCTTTATGGCAAACTCACCAACAAAACAATTATTAAAAGATGATGGCTTAATTATAAAAGGTTTCTTGCTTTAAGAAAAATTTTATGAGAGCCAGTACATAACAAGTAATCAAATGATAAGTGAGGCAAGAGAAAAATAAAAGAATCTAAGAGTTACTAGTTCAGCTGAATGGAAATCACCCAGAAAGAAAATTAATATGAATCAATAATAGCAAATTTAATTTGGTTTGGAAAAATCCAATTTACATACAATACCGTTGACTCTGAACAACATGGGGATTAGGGGTGCTGACTTCTGACACAGTCAAAAATCTGTGTATACCTTCTGACTCCCCAAAAACTTAATTACTAACAGCCTACTCTCGACTGGAAGCTTCACTGATAACATAAACATTTGATTAACAGATATTTTGTATGTTATATGTATTTCAGTCTTACAATAAGGTAAGCAAGAGAAGAAAATATTAAGCAAGTCATAAGAAGGGGTGCCTGGGTAGCTCAGTTGGTTGAGCATCTGACTCTTGATTTCAGCTCAGGTCATGGTTTCATGGTTTTGAGATGGATCCCCATGCTGGGCATGGAGCCTGCTAGGGATTCTCTCTCTGCCTCTCTCTCTGCCCCTCCCCTGCTTGCGCACGCACAAAATAAACAAACATTAAAAAATGTTTCTCAAGATAAACATTAAAAATAAAAGAAAATCATAAGGAAAAGAAATTACATTTACAGCACTCTATTGGGTTTACCGAAAACAGTCTGTATATACGTGGGCCAGGGAACTTCAAAGCTGTGTTGTTCAAGGCTCCAATGTATTATACTTAAATGTATTAAAAAATTTATTACCTAAAGACGGCTTGCTTCAGATTTTAAAAAAGGACCAGCTTAGATCATTTTTAGAAACAGTATCTTCTGATTTCATTTCCTTTTTTTTTTTTCAAAAACCATTTCTAACAAAAGAACATATATTTTTTTGGTTTTGTCCTTTATATCTGAAGCACCCTGGAATTAAGGAAGCTTGGTAGTTTCTCTAAGGTGCAGGCAGCTGAGATGGAACATGCCTGTCTTCCATTTGTTACCTGTTTGAGAGTGAGGGTCTTAGCCTTTTCTTTCGAGGTGCCCATCTCCCAGACACACACCACTGTGCTCGTTCCACCTGTGATGACCAGCTTGGGGTTGGGGCAGATTGCACAGAGAATCTGGCCCCACTCAGACAGACACTCGTAAACAGTCACTACCTGTAAAATAAAACAGACGTGAGACACACATGCTATCAAGAACCACAAACTTCTGAATCACAAGGAGCACACTGGGTGAAGGAGAACCCCTACGTGGGTACCTCAAAGGCAAATGCCCGTGTACATTCTGGGCTGGATTCCCGTTAGCAACATTTCCACTGAGGCTCCACCCTGAACTGCCCCGATAGTCTCCTAACTGCAGCTGCTGTTAGAAACCATAACAAAAAGGCCTTTGCTTATAGTGGGTGTCTAGTTAGTCCAGTCCAGTAAAATGATGTTCTGATTATGTGATGCTGTGTGCGATTCAGGGGACAACCTGACAGAAAGATGTGTTTGCTGTATCCAGTTGGAGGTAAGTGGAAATCACGAGTGCTGTTTAATGAGAATGCTAACTAAATGGAATCATGTCACAGTGCAATACACAGACTTGCGCAAACTAGATCCCTCCTGAATGCAGAGAGCGAGCACAGGGCACTGATACTACGGGACAGGTTTCATATCAGTCATTTAAGGGTACAGAAGTGGTAAGTGGGCCAGATGATGACCCACCAAAAAGAGGCTCTTTTAGTTGTCAGCTATGTTGAATACCTGGCTGGCTAGGACCTCCTGGAGGAATTCTTTGAGTGGGAGGGAAACTGCTAGAGCCTGGTACACAACTTTTCAAAGGAGGCTTGCTCTGTAGGAAACATATCTTTGTCCACTACCTCCTTTATCCTGATCTGATGCAGCAAAGCTCTCCCTTCCTCTGGGCTCTGGAAGAGCAGCTGACTAGCCCTGGGCTTGGGCTCTTCCCACCCAGTTCAAGCAGGATATCCAAAACACAAAAGAGCAAGATTAAATGAGCAAGAAACAATGCAAACCTTGTCTGACTCATAGGTTCCCAGCCTGCAGCTGAGGTCTGCATAGCCCCAAGCGAAAGTTTTGTTCCAGGTTGGTGGGATAAGAACCTTATTCTGTTCTACTGCAAGAATGCCTTTATCTGTACACACTATTTGTCCCACAGGTTCTTTAAGTTCTATAAAAAACAAATCAACAGATTAGAATGGGGACAAGGAAAATGAACCTTTTAATCCCATATATAGGAGATCGTTATCTCAAATACCACAAATCAAGCATCCTGACACAGACATTAGGACAAAATGACCTTAGAGGAGGAGCTTGGCTTTTGAGTCTTTTTGCTGGGAGTCAACTGGGACAGGTGCTGCAGGGCCTCCTTTCAGCCCTCCTATCTCCTGACACTCTTGGGTTTGGCTCCTAGCAGTCAGCCTGTCTTCTGCACAGAGTAACCTGGGATGCTCCTCAGAATGCCATTCGAAGACCTTCAACCAAACTTGGCCTTCAGCACCTCCAGCCTTAGACTGGTGATATCCAGCCTTAGACTTCCTGGTCCCCCAAGAGGCCCGACTCCCTGCTCTGCACTGGAACACTGCTGAGCCCACCAGTGCTCTAGAACTGTCACTGGCAGTGAGTGGAGCTGGCACAGGGCAGTCTGGGTAATGAGCCAAAATGGCATAGAGCTGGTAGCCTAACCAACTAACCAGAATCTGATGCTCCATTTTTTGGATCTGTGTAAAGTGACAACTATTACGATGCAAAAACATTTTTTCATTCTAAGGGGAAAAATATCTACTTGAATAAGTACTTTTAGATAACTCCTACCAACATTAGCTAGCTAAAAGACACTTGTAGTTGGTATATTAAAAATGCAGTCTTTTTACTGTTATTTCTAAACAGGCATAAATGCAGATTAGGCATAAATGAAGATTACAGAGGTTTTTCTACATCTATAATAATAAAGTTGAGCTACAAGATTTGGTATATTAGGAGTTTTCACTATCTTAGCAGGGTGGAGAAACCTGTTTGGTACTTTTAGTTTTGTTTATTTATTTATTTTATTTTTAGAGACAGAGGGAAAGAGAGTATCGTCAGCAGCCTCCTTGCTCAGCACGGAGCCCAAAGCAGGGTTTGATCTCACGAACCATGAGATCATGACCCAAGCAGAAAACAAGAGCTGGACGCTCAACCGACTGAGCCACCCGGGTGGCCTATTTGATTCTTTTTGATGAAAAATCCGATAGGCCAAAAAACCCAAAGCAAAACAAAAGGAAAAGGAGAAAATCTAACAAGTATTTGGTGATTTATCGCAAGAACTGTAGCACTTATTACAAATGACACTATCGTTGAAAAGCACATTTGTTATTGATAAACTAGGATTCCTCCGGAATCATGAATCAAAGGTTGACTTCACGTCACCTCACCTTTTACAGGCGTTAGAGAAGGCCTCAAGTTGTCTAGGTGATGGAAAAAGATCTTGTCACTTGTAGATCCCGGTGGGGCAGAGGTGCCCGTACTGTCTCCGTTTAGTCGGCTCCTCACTCGCTTTGGTGGATGAGGTTTTTTAAATAACTGGTAGGAGAGAAGAGAACACATCTTACAATGTAAGCTAACATTTATTAAGCCCTTTTTAAAAAAAAAAAAATTTTTTTTAATGTTTATTTATTTTTGAGACAGAGCATGAACGGGGGAGGGTCAGAGAGAGGGAGACATGGAATCTAAGCAGGCTTCAGGCTCTGAACTGTTGGCACAGAGCCCAATGCGGGGCTCGAACTCATGGACTGTGAGATCATGACCTGAGCTGAAGTCGGACGTTCAACCGAGCCACCCAGGCACCCCCATTTATTGAGCCCTTTTTATTTTTATTTTAATTTTTTATTTTATTTATTTTTTCCTGAGGTAACAACTTTTATTTATTTTTAATTTTTTTTTCAATATATGAAATTTAGTGTCAAATTGGTTTCCATACAACACCCAGTGCTCATTCCAAAAGGTGCCCTCCTCAATACCCATCACCCACCCTCCCCTCCTTCCCACCCCCGATCAACCCTCAGTTTGTTCTCAGGTTTTTTTAATATGAAATTTATTGTCAAATTGGTTTCCATACAACACCCAGTGCTCATCCCAAAAGGTGCCCTCCTCAATACCCATCACCCACCTTCCCCTCCCTCGTACCCCCCATCAACCCTCAGTTTGTTCTCAGTTTTTAAGAGTCTCTTATGCTTTGGCTCTCTCCCACTCTAACCTCTTTTTTTTTTCCTTCCCCTCCCCCATGGGTTTCTGTTAAGTTTCTCAGGATCCACATAAGAGTGAAAACATATGGTATCTGTCTTTCTCTGTATGGCTTATTTCACTTAGCATCACACTCTCCAGTTCCATCCACGTTGCTACAAAGGGCCATATTTCATTCTTTCTCATTGCCACGTAGTACTCCATTGTGTATATAAACCACAATTTCTTTACCCATTCATCACTTGATGGACATTTAGGCTATTGAGCCCTTTTTATATGCCAGGTGTTACGTTTTCATTTTAGTGAGGCTTCATGACAAACACTAGGTACTCTATGATCACGCTCTACATTTGAGGAAAGAACTTTAAGGAGGCTCAGAGGGATGCCACACATCTTTCATCTTAGTAAGTAGGGGCGAGACCATGTGCTTTTTAAAAGCTTGGGTTACCACCATACTCTAGGTCACTCTGATTTGGTAACTTTTCAGAAGTAAATCAATCTACAGTTAACAATGACTTTCCAATGATTTTAAAAAGTAACCAATTCTTTATAAGCCAGACACCTTTCTGTACCACTGAGGGCACTCCTGTACTCCTGCTGTCGGTCAGGGCTGAGCCAAGTACAAAGACTTGCCATTGTTCTGGAGTGTTCCCAACCATCAAGCCTGGAAACCTCCAGGTTGCTTAACAAGAAGGGAGTCCAGGGGAGCCTGGGTGGCTCAGTCGGTTGAGTGTCCAACTTCAGCTCAGGTCATGATCTCGCGGTCTGGTCCATGAGTTCGAGCCCCGTGTCGGGCTCTGTGCTGACAGCTCAGAGACTGGAGCCTGCTTTGGATTCTGTGTCTCCCTCTCTCTCTGCCCCTCCCCCTCTTGCACTCTGTCTCTCTCTCAAAAATAAATAAACATTAAAAAAATTAAAAAAAAAAAAAACCCAAACAAGAAGGGAGTCCAACAGAGACACCCGTGGCAGGAACCAAGAAGGCTAGCTACGCTAAAGTGCGGAGCCTAGGGCGCTTGGGAAAGGCGAGTGGTGAGAATGGCTCAGCAAAGCAGGCCTTTCCCCCAGTGCTGGTTACTCCCGGTGTGCTCTGGAGGATGGGGAGGAAAAATGGTATAAAGTCTCTCAACAGGGGTTTCCTCATCATGAGGGTGAGGGAACAATATAGCATTTGGGTGTCGAGTGACTAAGCGCTTGGGTCTTTCTGTTCAGGTTCCAGGTAGTGGTCAGAGCAGCTAGGGCAGGGCCGGTTCCAGGCACTCTCACAGCATGCACTCTCATACCAGAGCACTGCTCATGCCTGTATCAATAATCCAATCCGGACCACTACTATCTGTTCCCTCAACTATTAAGAGCTTCCCAGGTGGTATTCTGCCCCTAATGTGGCTCCCCTACAGTGTATGTATGAGACTGTAGATAGAATGATCTTTAAGTTTCTATTTTAATTCTGGTTAATTAACGTACATGGACAGAATGATCTTTAAAGTATGAATATGGCCATGCCATTTCCCTGCTCAAAGTCAGCACTGGCTTTGTACTGGCATTGGGATGAAACCCCACCTCTGTATGCTGGGCCCCCAAGACCCCATCTTCTTCCCTGACTGTGCTCTTCCCATCCTCCTGCCAGATGCTGTGTAGACACAGGAACACCTGGCCCACACTAGTCTGTGAGGGGAAATGCTCTTTGAACAATATTTCTGTTCATCTGGACTGCAAAAGGGAGGAGGAAGGAATAATCTAGGAACCTACTGAACCTACTGGGTGGCATGGCTCTTCACTTAGCCTACACTTATTATATTATACGGTCATTCATCATCTGTAGCAATATTACAGCTTAAAAAATGAAACTAAGAGCATCAATGATGAAAATATCCATACCTGTTTAGGGATCTGACCAAAGTTATTAATGAACCCTATGGTGGCTGTCTCCTTTAGTGGATCATTTATGTTGTAGATATCCACTTGACCCTCATAAAAAAGATGGTGGAAGACATTTACAGCTTCTACTGCAGCAGGGCCTTGCTGTTTATAGCCAAAGATTAAGTCAATCCACTCATGCAGATGGGCACTCACGTAATCACATTCCAAAGCCTGTAATTTCAAAACATAGGTTCAGTCACAGGCTGACTTTTATTACTTGTTCAGAAAGCAAAAGAATTGGCCAGTGGTCAACAGGAACTAAAATAACTAAAAAGTTATAAGAACAATATCTGTAATTCGAACAAATGGGTGATGTCTTGCTCAAGGTCCTCTCTTTGTATTGTGGTCAGTGACCCAGGGAAATCCAAATTCAACTGCAAAGGGTACTCCCGTTACCTCACGATGGACTCTGATGAATTCCCGCGGGTCCCCTTTTGCCCACGGTGGAAGGATAACATCGCCAAGCTTGGTGCCATTTTGTTTACAGCCTGTGCAATTGGATAAATTAAAAAGAAAATGAAAGATGGGATAAACAGTACTTTTACATTAAAGTAGCCAAGAAATACTGGCTTAGATTCATTACCTGAACTATGGAATTTTACCACCAGAAAGAACACTCTGAGATCATCTACTCTGATATTTCCCTCAGTCTGCTCCTTAGAGAATTCCATCAGAGAGATTATTAAGTGTTAGCAAAACTGAGGGGCCCGCCCTGTCAAATGACTTCAGAAAATGCTGACATATGCAAAGTTAAACATGTTTCTTCCTGCAAAACTCCTCAGAGGCACAGCCCTTCTCTAGGAGGGACATTAGACACAACATTTCTGAAGCGTAACTGACCACAGGACTCCTTTTTAATGAAACATTTTGTGAGGCTGCTGTTTTGAGGTTAGAAAAACTGCTCAAATTCAATCCCCTTAGGACTGCACATTTGGAAGATCATTAGCAATTTCTCTCAAACCTTCTTTTGTTTGGGCTTTTCCTGAATGCTTAAAGCCTGGTGAGTCATCAGCAGTTAACCAGTACTGAGTTTCTTGTCTTAATGTTTTGACAAAATTTTGCCACTCATATGGAGGCTGCTGAAGGGATACCTAACTTCTCAGTCACTAGGGAGTTGGAGGGCTCTCTTTGCTAAGGAGGAAATGAAAATACCACAGTCTTCCAGAAATATTTGCAATGCATGTCATTTCTCCTATTTCTGATTCTTAAACTCTTGAGAGAGCTCTGCAGAACTGACACATATTTTGCTCTAAGGATTCTCATTAAAAACGAAGATCTGAAATCTAATTCTTTGGTGTTAGTATATCAGTAACAGGAAAAAAAAAAAAACTTCTGGAAAAACTACAGGGCTAACCTGGGAGAAACAAAAGTTGTGACAATGCATACAGGTGATATTTATTCCGTGGAAACTGTTACTTTAAATCATAGACAATCTGAAAAATATTAAAGAAACTGTTTGCTATAAAATCTATCCACAACAAAACATATTAAGTGGAACTGGCAGCTCAGGAAACAGGTCTTTTCTTTTCATTTTTTGGAAGAACAAAAGGTTAACTTTAGCTTGTAGTTTTCTTAGATACAAATCAGATGATCAATGACTCAATGAACAGTAATGTTGACTCAACGGCAGTTGGTTAAATAAACAGTTACATGAGAAATTTTCAGAAGTACAATTGTTCAAATTCTAGAATACAAAGGCAGTTCCAAGTGAGGGCCAATAAAAATATTTCCCGTAAAAACAATCTTGTTTTTGTCACTGTTATTTGATGGCTTATTTATAATGTGGTATGGAGTGAGAACTACAAAAATCAGTTTACTGTTTAAAGGAATGTCTTTACTTGGTTGGAAAAATTGCCAGATGACTTAAGAAAAAAACTAAAACAATCAAGTTATTACCATCTCTCCCCCTCATTCACACCTCCAGTCTACTCCTCTTGAAATACCAGACCCAATTTTTTGATAAGAAGCAACTAATAATTCCCAGACTTGACATATAATGTACTTTTCAAAAAAATATGCTTATAACCCCTAATATTTAATGTGATACAATTTTATTTCACCAGAAATATCTGTAATCTTAACATTTAAAGAGAACACTCTTTAGTATACTCTTGGTCTGATTCTGGTACTCTGTAGCTCTCCTCCAGGTACATCTGTATCGAGGGTATAAAAAGAAGACATGGGGGGGGGGGATGGGGGGAATCGCTACACATCTCAGAACCAGGGCAAAAACCCAAGTGCTCTTTTTTTTTTTTTTTACATCATTTACTTTCTTTTTTGGGTAGAGGCCAAACAGTGTTTTGTTTTGTGTTTTTAATTTAAGTGAAATTTACTTAACATAAACTTAGCCATTTTCATTTGAACAATTCAGAGGAATTTAGTACATTCAGAATGTGGTGCAGCCACCAACCCTATCGAGCCCTAAACCATTCTCATCACCCCACAGGGAAACCTGGCACCCATTAAGCAGTTGCCCCCCATTCCTCCTGCCCTCCTGTCTCTGGTGACCACCAATCTGTGTTCTATTATAGATTTACCTGTTCTGGATATTCCATATAAATGGAAACAGACATTATGTGATCTTTTGTGTCTGGCTTCTTCCACTTAGCATAATGTTTTTGAGGTTCATCCATGTTATAGCGTGTCTCAGTAATTCATACTTTTTCATGGCTGAATAACATTCCAGTGTATGTAGATTCCACAATTTGCTCATTCATTGATAGGCATGTGGCCTGTTTCTACTACTTGGCTACTGTGTGTAATGCTGCTACGAATAGGTGTGTATATGTACTTGTTTCAGTCCTTTTGGACATATATCTCAGAGTGGAATTTCTGGGTCATATGTGATCCTGTTTTTAACTTTTGAGAAACCACCATACTGTTTTCCACAGCAACTCAACCATTTTACATTCCCACCAGCAATATATGAAGGTTCTACTTTCTCCACACCCTTGCTGGATCTTGCTATTCTTTCTGTGTTGGTTTTTTTCATCACAGCCATTCTAGTACATGTGAAGTGGTACCTCACTGTGATTTTGATTTGCATTTCCCTAATGACTAATAATGGTGGGCATCTTTTCATGTGCTTATTGGCCATTGACCTTCTTTGGAGAAATGTCTCAGGTCCTATGCCCATTTTTTTTAAGTGGGTTATCTTCTTGCTGTTGAGTTGTAAGAGTTCTTTATATTTTGGATACTAGACCATTATGAGATATATCATTTGCAAATATTTTCTCCCATTCTGTAGGTTTTCTTGTCACCTTCTCCATAATGTCCTTGGATACAGAAGTTCTACATTTTGATCAAGTCCAACTCATCTTTTTTGTTGTTGATGTTTGTGCTGTTTCTTTTTTAAAGTTTATTTATTTGACAGAGACAGAGAGTGCATGTGCATGTGTACACACACACGTGCGAGCAGGGGAGGGGCACGGAGAAAGGGAGAGAGAGAGTTCCAAGCAGGCTGCCAGTGCACAGCCTGACATGGGGCTTGATCCCACGGACTGCAAGATCATGACCTGAGCCAAAATCAAGAGTCGGACGCTTAACTGACTGAGCCACCCAGGTGCCCTGATGCTTGTGCTTTTGATATCCTATCTAAGAATCCATCGGCAAATACCAGATGATGAAGACTTAGTTCTGTGTTTTCTTCTAAGAGTTGTAAGGCTTTAGCTCTTATATGCAAATAGTGTTTTTTAAGTGTGTGATTTCATGGAGGAAAGATGATTTATTATGAAGGTGAACATGACAAAGACAAATGACTCTTTTTTAATTTACTTACTTAAAAGTGGATCATTTAAGTTGGATTTGTAAGTGGGCGGGGCTAAAACATTTTTGCAACATAAAACTGATCCAGTGTTTCTGGAAGATTGGGGCTATCTCTTTCTTTGTATACCTCTCCATATTTTTTTCTTGGAAAGTGGTGTCCCCAGGGAGGAGAGTAGCATTCTTCAAAGGTGAATTATAAGTGAACACAGCAAAACACTAATGTACATCTGTATCCAAATGCTGTGTATGCATTTCTTGTTTTTCCCTGTTCACCATCTGTTCTATTCCTTTAAGGAGCCATCACTCACTCCAACTCTAAGGTCCAGAACTTGGTGTCTTTAGCTGCTCAAAGTTGAGCTCCAGTCCCAATCACAGATAATGAGAACCACTTTTAGGTTTTATGCTGGGGCTATTGAGAGAGTCTCATGATCTTTCCCATTAGACCTGAAGCTCTAATTTCACAAGGTTAGAACTGCCAATCGACAAATAAATACAAATTATTTAAAACAATTTTTAAAAAGAAAAATTACTCAGGTGTTATCAGATATGAACATTGCTCTGAATCTTCTGTTAATGAAACTTTATGAGGTAATAATGATTTACATGTTGAACTCTTAAATACGATAGGATATGAGGTATGAAAAATATATGAAAACAGAACAGTATCTGGCAGGATTATTCTAAAGTGGAAACAATGGAATATGTTTTAAAAGAAATACTCAGAAACCTAGATCAGCAAACTGTGTTCCAAGAAACTATAGCCAAAATCAAATCTACTTCCTGAAATTGCTGGATTATATATATAAAGAGAAGAGAGTGCTGATGAAACTTCTCTCCTTTTTATAAATGTTGATTTGTCTGTTTCTAGAAAATACTACCCTAACAGGATATAGAAGAGAAATATTCTAAATTTCTAACTTTAAAACATATTAGTATGCAAGCTGAGAATGCCTCAGGCGATACAGAAGATTAAAAGAATACACTGGGGAAAAAATAATACATGAAAATTTGAGTATATCATTTCAGCAATAATTTCAATCATAATAATTTTTTTTCTAAAGTTTATTTATTTTGAGAAAGAGGGAGAGAGAATCCTAAGCAGGCTTAGCACTGCCAGTGCCAAGCCCAACGTAGGGCTCGATCCTATAAACTGCGAGATCATGACCTGAGCCAAAACGAAGAGTTGGACACTTCACCGACCGAGCCACGCAGGCGCCCTTCAATCACAATAATTTTCAAATAAAATTTTACTTCATCTTTGTTTTTTATTGAAATAACAATATTCTGACCATTAGATGTAATATGGTCAATTTGTAAATTTTCCTAAAACTCTACATTTGAAACAGCTATTTTGAACATAAATCTATTTTTCTTTTTATATTTACTCCACACACTCGATTATAGTAAACAATAGCTGCTGAAACCACAAGGAAGTCTTTTCTTGTCAGTGTGTACTGCAGATAATAGTCAGGAAAGTGACATTTCTATTGGTTAACGTTCCTAAGACGGTGCCACAGCCGTACGTACCTAGATCAAAGTTGTTGGAATTGAACAGGAATTCTGGTAAGTAAAAAAACTCTGGGATAAGTTCTTTCACATCTGCCATGTTGTGCTTTGATGCTGAATACCAGGCCTCACGTACACTGTGGAACATTCGGTCAGCCAGGTCAAAGTGGCCTCCCTGCAGGCGGAATGAGAAGACATCTCTCTGTTAGAGAACCATCCCCACCTTACAGCTTCTGTCAAGCTCAGGCGCTTGAAAAACCCACATAAATACATTTGGTGACAAATTCAATTTCCCATCATCATCCCATCGTCTCCATCATCCTGCATCAAAAATATAAAATTTTAAATCATCATGAAAAGAAAATTAATCCAATCCTTTTGGGGATATTCTTTACGAAGAGTGCTTAAAGTAAGTATATATTTTGTAATTAAAGTGAAATCCAAATAAGACTTTAAAAATCATTAAGAAATTAGCTTTTGGTGAGAGGGCAAGAGTGTAAGGAAATATGAATTCTTCCATGGTTTGATGATGCTCTCCTAAAAAAGAAAAGATTCTAATGTAGCCATGCATAGCCATCTATATATGTGTGACTAATTTTATAAATTAACATGACATTCAAGTTCTCACACTGCCAAGAATTAGGTGAAAAACTAAGAAGGTGATCAAAAGAAGTTATAGATACAACAAATTCAAATAGAAAAGGGTTTCTTTCGCTAACACAGCCTCATAGATACACCATCCTTTTCCTCAAACTCCTTATTGCTGAGTTTTAAGCGAACACCGTGTATCTGTCTTTCTGATGAAGCTCACTGCAGGAAAATGCCAAAGTCCATATGATTCCACCAAGGCCTGCCACCTCTCTGATGTCATCCTCTATGACTTTCTCCCCCACTTACTCTGCTTCAGACGCTGGCTTCCTTGCTGCTCCTAAAACATCTCAGGCACATGACTGACGTGGGGCCCTCGCATGGGCTATTCCTTCTGCCTAGAACACACTTTCTCCAGATGTCTGCATGAGTAACTCCCTCACGGCCTTCAAGTTTTTGTTCACATGCCGCCTTTCAAAGGGGACCTACCCTGCCCAGTCTATTTAAAACTGCACTGTGCCTACCCCTACCTCCTACTCCTGTGCTTTCCATCCCCCTTTCTCTGATCTGTATTTTTCTGATAGCATTTATCATATTTTAAAACACTTTAAAATGTATTTATTCATTATCCTTATCTGTTTCCCTCAACTAAAATATGTAAGCTCTACAAAGTAGGGCTTTGGTCTTTACCCACTGATATCTTCCATGTACTTAAAACAGTGCCTGGTACACAGTAGGTATTCAATACATATTTGCTGAATAAAGGAAAGAGAATGTGGAGAAAAGCAATTATAATGAAGACGACAGCAAATGAGCTAGACTGTACTACTCTTTTTTAAATTTTTGTTGAATTCAACCAGTCAAGGCTGAATTCCATATACCTGGCTGGAAAGCACATGGTAGGTACTTGCTTCTTTGACTAAAGGACCCTGGCACTTGTTTACTGTAAAGAAATTCTAGTTAACTCATCAATTTTGATACAACGACATTCCACTTGAATTATGTTTGACTATTTTCAGTGACTAAAACGTCATAGGGCTTCTTGTAAGACAAGATAATGACATTAAAAAAAAAAAGCGCCACAATTTTAAATAGAAAGAAGGCTTGACTGAAATAGGAAAATACTACATTTAGAGTTTTACCTGCAGCCTTAAGAATATCTGAGTGAAAGGCTCCATTCTTACTAGGTATGAAGCCACAATCATTGCAGATGAATAGTGGGTCCCATAGTGGTAAGCTGGAGTTTCTCCTGTTCAAAAAAATTAAAGCATGATTGAAAATAAAAGAAGAGTAAATATGGAAAGTAAAATTGGTATTAATAGGCTTGAAAACGTAACACACACGTGAGAGCTATGACACTACACACAATTGGTATCGGCATTTGTAGTGTGGGAACTTTATGGCACCGCTACTCCTCACTTACATACCTGGCGGTAATCCATCCAAATTAAGTAGAATTCAATGCCTTTCCCCACAAACTTAGCACATTTGGCAATTCATGTTTTGAGGCTTACTGTAACAGATAAACCTTATTAGCAAACTATCTTCCACTAAAGCAGGATTTTGACTTACAATTACTTTTTATGAGGTTCTGGCTTTGCAATGATGTATTTCCAAATTGTCTATGAATATTGGGCAATTGTTATTACTCTCCTTAGCAGGGAATAGAAGGTCCACACATGGAATACTGTTAGGCTTAGTTTTTCTTTCCTTTGTTTGTTTCACCCATTTGAGGGAGACACATGATAAAAACTGAACATAATAAATAATAAGTATACTGTTTTAGGAGGTAACCAATTATTATTACCACTATTTTTAAAGCAAAAGGGTTCCAAAAAGTGCATCAATAAGTTAAAAGAGAGTTTAATAAAGGAAACTATAATTCCTGGCTAAAATATGGTTAGAGATAAAAGCAGATGATCTGATGGAAAATCGCTGTGCTACACAAAGCAGACATATTTAGTTTTTGGCCAGTACCTAATAAGCTACCGAAAACATGCCTTCTAAGCATGGCCATCAGTTGGCATGCAAAATCTGACAACTGTTAATATGTGTGCATATATAACATATATAGATATGATGACATATAAGCAATTTGGGGAAAGACACAAGAATGTCAGACTGTTAAATAATGACTTACTTTTGAAACTGAGGTAAAAGTCCAATGAAAAGAAAAGTTACGTACCATTAGGATCTTCCCAGTCTTTATATCGCTTCTTATATTGAGCTAATCGTTCATCTGTCTGTGCACCCATTGGCTTAGCCAGGTTTCTAAAGGTCTTGGGATTAGTAAGGTCTACCTCCTAAAATACAAAATGAAATCCAATTCCAAGTTACTATACACCTTTTGTTGTGACCAAGGTAGACATGGTGGCTATAGCAGACGATGATTTATACATGTTTGTGGTCACACTGGCAGAATGGGGCTCCAAAATAATGCCATACACCTACTGGTTATCCATGATTTACAGACAGACACATGGCAGTTTGTCAACTGGTTCAGTATGAAGACAACTACTTTGGAAATTAAGTGTTCACAGAGGAAGACACTCAGGATCCAGGTCTGGAGAGGAGAAATAAGGGAAAATCCTTCCCAGTCTTGGCAAGGAGACAGCAGACTTAGCACAAAGGCCCTGATTCATCTTTATTTTCATTACCATTCATAACTGTAGCACCAAATATCTTTTCTGTTCTCTTCCTTTCCTCCCCCATTTCACCCCAACTTCCTTTCTATTTTCTTCTTAGAGGTAATCAGGAAGTGAAATAAACTAGAGCACTCAGGACTCACACCATGGCCTGGTGTGATGTCCCTCTCTCTGCATGCTAGACCATGTGACTTCCAGATAAGATGGGATCTTTCCATCTACCACTGATTATTTTGAAAGCTCATTTAAAAAAAAATTTTTTTTTTAATGTTTGTTTATTTTTGAGAGACAGATAGAGTGCGAGTAGCAGAGGACCAGAGAGACAGGGAGACACAGAATCCAAAGCAGACTCCAGGCTCTGAGCTGTCAGCACCGAGCCTGATGTGGGGCTCGAACTCACGAACTGTGAGATTATGACCTGGGCTGAAGTCGGACGCTTAACTGACTGAGCCACCCAGGAACCCCTTGAAAGCTCATTTCTAACTGACCTAATTCATATACTTAGAGGGAACCAAAATTTACTACCTGAGGGTTTTAAAAGTAAAAATGTAAAATATATACCAGGGGTAATTTATGTCCTTTTAAAGGGTATCATGACCAACCCATTGGGCCATACTTGTACTTTAAAGGCTTGGGCAGGAGAAATGAATCCACATCCATGAATATAAGTTAGTATACTTGTCCTCTCAAAATTGATATGCAAAATCAAAATACTTTTTTGGTTAATTCAGCAAACATTAAATTTTATGTTAAGTACAGGGCACTGTTCTAACAGTTGGGAACTGAGAGATATTTAAGATCATCTCTGTGCTCAAGGGACATACATGTGGGAGCTACTTTTTCAATGGTGCTGTACTGATAAGGTTTTGAAAATCTCTCTAAACTGTGAGGATCATTCACTGAGTAATTTTAAACAGAGCGATGACTCAATTAAATTACTGTTTCTGAAACTGGCTGCAGTATAGAGGACAGAGGGATAGCAACCAGCAGATACAAATTAATTAGCACTTAGGAAAACCAAATAGATATTATGAATTAATATCTAAGAAGTTCATCAATGACCTAAACTTTGTAAAAACACCTCCAAGCTAAAACTCTTCTCATCTTCTTGAAATAAGTGCCTATTGAGAACTTTAAATTACAAAGCAAGTAAAACATTTAAGCAACTGAAGTATCTTTTAATTACTTTTGAAAATGTGTTCCACTTACACAAAAACGATTTGAGATTTACCTCTGAGTCGTAATCTGCAAGGATCCAGGGGAAGACAGGATACTGCATGAGATCATTATAGGATCTGCCAGCCAAAGTGTTCAAGTGCATCAAATACTGGAAGTTGCTGATTTCACCTCTCTTGGGAAAGATAAATAAAGACTCATTTTAGGACAATTATTTCCATTACGTTCACTTAAAAAAATTTTATATGCAAAATAAGAGAGAAGACAGTTTCCTTCTTAACAGATTTTATAACATTTGTTTTCCTAATAAGAAGAGCAAAATATTTTTCATGTACATATCTTATGGATTACTGAATGTAATAATATGAGAATAAGTATATGACTTATACTATCTAACTATAAATTATGAATGAAGCTTATATTTTCATTAAGCCTACCTCCCATCTTTGAGTCACAGACTTCTCTCCAACCAAGGTGCTAAGCAACCCAGATCTAAAAGCAAGAAATAATTAAATTGTAGGCCATATCATTTTAAATCTGAGTAATAATAAAGTTGAAAAATTTAACTGGTCCAGAAATTTTTCAAACTATGTAAGACCTATTATTAATGGGTCATGAAATCAGCTAAGTGGATGGTAATCAACATTTTGCATTTTTTTGTTTTTGTTTTTTTTAACATTTATTTATTTTTGAGAGACAGAGAGAGACCGGACATGAGCAGGGGAGGAGCAGAGAGAGAGGGAGACACAGAATCTGAAGCAGGCTCCAGGCCCTGAGCTGTCAGCACAGAGCTCAATACAGGGCTTAAACTCACAAACCATGAGATTATGACCTGAGCCAAAGTCGGATGCTTAACCGACTGAGCCACCCAGGTGTCCCTGTAATCAACATTTTGAAATATGAAGTAACATGGAATTAAACTGAAGAAAACAGAATACTGAAAGACATCACATGCAGTAAGGGAAAGTGCTTGCAGACAATTTTGTTTTAGTATTTGTAACTCAGTTTGTGAGTCCTGGGATGCAATGTAAAGTATATTCTTTTACTAAGGGTTATGGCAAAAGTTCGAAAAACAATGATCTAGCCCAACGGTCTACATTTTACAATGATCCCTATGTAAACACATTTAAGGACATTAAATTGGAATAATTGAAATAGTATACAATATTCTGTACATACTAGGTGCATGGCACTTTTCCTAAAAGAGATGTTGAAGAGTGAACAGAAAGATGAGTATTTTATGACAGGAAAGTCATTGCTATTCAGATCATTTAAAATTATGAACTTTCTTGGATATCAGACTTTCCTAGAATGCTGTAAAACCCTTTCCAAGGTTTAACAGTTTTACAATATTAATAATTAATGATTTGAAGATTGTGAGTTACTCATTGAACTGGTAGGAAAGCACTTAAAAGTATTATTTTATTGACTGAAAGGAAATTAATGGATTTGTCAACCTTAGTTCTTAAACATATCCAGTTCAACAGTACGGCTAACACTTTCCAATTCTAGATAAGTTCTTCCTATCATGCAAATTGAATGTACAGAAATTCTCCCTGGAAAAAGAGCTATGTCGACTCCTCCACTTTATAAGAAAGGGAACAAGTGAAAAGGTTAATAAAGTTGGAAATGAATTTATGCTTCTCGCCTTTGGGCTTTTAAAATATCTTTAAGAACTGCCAACTTGGCACAGAAAGTAGCAAGAACAATGAAATAAGTTGAAGATTATCTAAGCAGGTAAAAGTATTGGCAATTTAATTACACATAGAAAAAAAGGCTCAATGTGCTGTAACCAGGCCTTTTATTTCCTGTTATTTATCTTAGTAACAACACCAATGATCAGGAACAGAACATGATCTGGGCTTAACAGCAGCACATTTTTACCATTTGTATTTGCTAAACAGGAAAGAAAAAGAAAAGCAACAACTTAAAAGAGAAACATACAAACTTAATATAGTTAGATGCACACAGACTGGAATCAAATTTTATTTATGAATTATAGAATCCCCAGTAAAGTCTGAAGTCACTTTCTTTCAAGCTGCATTCATTTGTAGCCCCAAAACATTGCTTCTTTTCCAATGGATTATAAAGGGCTACCAGTTCCTGAGTGACTAAATGGAGTTGGGTAGTTGGATTTTTAAAATGGTTGTATCATCCACAAGGACTTTCTAAGATTAAAAGCAGCTAAAATGAGCATAAGGAAGTTTAAATTTAAATTGTTAAAAAAATTAAGAGGAAAACTGGGCAATTTGCTGTAACAAATATAGCAAGCAAAGGAGTAATATATTATTATAGAAAAACCCCCATACAGATTGATAATAAGAACTCAGAGAAACGGTTAAGTAGACTTCTTGTAGTGATCATTTCTCACTTTACACAAATATCATATCATTATGGTGTATACGTGAAACTACTATAATTGTGTGTCAATTATATCCCAATTAAAAACGATCAAATCTCTATCAATACTGCCAACAAAAAAGAATTCAGGAAAAAAAAATAGACAAAGTTATGGATAATTCGCAAATGGTGATTTTAAAATTAAAAAAAAAATTAATGTTTATTCATTTTTGAGACACAGAGACAGAGCATAAGCAGGGAAGGGGCAGAGAGAGGGAGACACAGAATCTGAAGCAGCCTCCAGGATGCAGGGCTCAAACTCACGAACTGCGAGATCATGACCTGAGCCGAAGTCAGATGCTCAACTGACTGAGCCACCCAGGCGCCCCTAACAAATGGTGACTATTTTATTTTATTTTATTTTATTTTATTTTATTTTATTTTATTTATTTTTTTCAACGTTTATTTATTTTTGGGACAGAGAGAGACAGAGCATGAACGGGGGAGGGGCAGAGAGAGAGGGAGACACAGAATCGGAAACAGGCTCCAGGCTCTGAGCCATCAGCCCAGAGCCCGACGCGGGGCTCAAACTCCCGGACCGCGAGATCGTGACCTGCCTGAAGTCAGACGCTTAACCGACTGCGCCACCCAGGTGCCCCACAAATGGTGATTTTAAATGGCTAACAAACATATTATAAAACTCAAGATTACTGAAATAAAAGAAATGCACGTTGAAAAATTGAGAAAGCATTTTATAAAATTAGTAAAAATGAAAAGATAAATATAAAAAGCTGGCAAGCATCTGTGAGAAAAGTAACCTTATCCACTAAAGGTGGAATATAAATATGTATAATTTTTATGGAAATCAAGTTGGTTTTGTGTACCGAAAGCCTTAAAATTCATACCTCCCTCTTTTTTAACTAAGGGGCTTTACCCTAAAAAAATAATGAGCAATCACACTTGAACTATTAGAATAAGGAAACCAGAGAAAGATAAAATATACAAAAACAAGAGAATGCTTTAGACATACAATAAATATGTAGTCAATAAAAGTAATATTTCTGAAGAATTTTTTAAAAGCAGTGGGAAACGGTTACCTACAACAAAGAATGGAAAAAGCAGAAGAAAAATCTGTGTTTATAATAAAAAACTCAATTATGCACATAGGACTATACGCATGCTTAGAAGGCTTGCGGAAATCGACCAAAATTGAGTGCTGATCTGACACGAGTGAGCATGCACACCGTTTCTTTTTCCTTCAGTATTTAGTTTTCAGTATTTCCCAGGAGGGGAAAACACTCATTAAAAATATCAACTGCTACTATGCAGATGCACACCGTCCTGATTTCACTATTAAACTGACACAAGCAGCAAACAACCTACCCCTGCTCCACGCTTGTGTTTGGTCGTTGCCCAGACACAGACTCTGAGCTGTCAGTTAGAGACGGCACTACGGCCAAAAACCTGGAAAAGAAAAAACAGCATGTCAAAGTCAGGATCTAACAGGAGACTCAAAAAGGATGATTCATTTAAATCTTAACTGCTGCATTTACCCTTCCACTACCTTTTCAAAGGGAATACACAATAACTGGAATACTCTGTTACAAAGCCAAATACAAAGGGCCACAGCAAAATCTATCATTTTGGATTTTAAACACGCTGTCACATTACTGGAAGAAAAGCCTTCTGACACTGATTCACAGAAAGGGACTCAACTTAGTGAAGTCCTAAAAAGTGATTAACAGCTAAATATTCATATGGCAGCAAGTAACAATGACAGCTAAACAAATGACAGAACAGGGACAACACTAAACAAGTGAAGATACATACCAGATGAGCAACTTTATGTGACACACATGTTTTTCAGAGTTACTTACAATGTCGATAGAAGTATTTTATTTATTATTTATTTATTTATTTATGTTTATTTTGAGGGAGGGAGGGGCAGAGGGAGAGGGGGAGAGAGAGAATCCCAAGCAGGCTCCGTGCTGTCAGCGCAGACCCTGATGGGGGCTCAATCCCACAAACCATGAGATCATGACCTGAGCCAAAATCAAGAGCCAGACGCTTAACCAACTGAGCCACCCAGGCGCCCGCACCATAAATATTTTAAAGGCAGAAGAGGGTTATGGGAAAATTCTTAGAATGGATGTGGACCCTAAACTTGGTATATACACAGAAATTTCTCAGAGAAAAACAAACTCATCTCCTTGTAACAGCTGCTAACTATGAAGAGCAAATAATTTCTTAGTGTTGAAAACAACATCGCCTGCAGAAGTGAATGAGACAGATAACTAAAATTTCAGCCATTTGATTAGCTCTTCCCATATGTAAAAGGAATTGTGGATTACCAATCACCATCTACACCCACTTTAAGAACCACCCTCATTCCCAGGGGCCCACAGGTAATATTACTATACTGCAATGACAGGCAATGTTGCTTGGCATCAGACATTCCTCACAGAAGTAATGTGAAATATAAAACTTCCCTTATTAGAGGGCTTGCTAGGATCTACACCACCCTTCAAACAGTTTAGAGAAGGTCTCTTATATCTGAGATCAGTTCAGAAAAGCCTTTCTCTTCATATATCCAACAGAAATATTTTCCAGCACCATGTATATACATAATGCTTTTGAAAAGGTAAATTTTAGCTTACCAAAAGTAAAATATGATTAGGTTAGATTAACTTTTATTTGGCTATGCTAATTTTTTGAGGATGAAAATATCAGTCTCCCTTGCAAGGCCAGAGAAGGGGTCATATGAATGTAATTTCTAAGGCAGCTAAGTCTCTGCACTTAGTAGCAAGGCATGGCATGATCTTTTGTGGTAAATAGGAAAGAAGCCTATTTTGAACCTGAAGTACGATTTTTTTAAATTACCGTTTCATCATCCTTTTACAATGAGAGACACAGGACTCAATGGTTAAAGTAGCTTTTGATGATATCTATAGTGACCAGAAAGATGAACAGTATTTCAAAACAGAGTAGCATCATTTTAAAAGCTAATTAGAAGAACCATGTTTCCAGAGCTTGGCAAAAATGAAACATTTTTTCAAAGAAGCTAATTTACTGATCGAAATCCTAGACTTCTAAAACTAGCTTATCTGGTACCAGCTTCCTTTCCATTCCTTCCCATGATAGCATTATAAAGTATTCCTAATAAACAATACCTTTGATAGACTTTATTTCTAATTCCTTTCTGAAAAGCAAGGAGGTAATTCCGTCCATCTCCAGAGAAAACTTCCACAGCAATAGGCTGAAATGATCAAAGAGAAAACATTAAGAAACATCACAAAAAAGGTTAGATATTAACTTTCCCACTATGAATATCTATATTGTTAAAGAAGTTAACTTTTTGACTGAAGGACACTTTTAAAGTCATGAATTCCCAGCAGATTAAATTACAAAATAAACAGAGCCAATTTGTTCAGTTCAATTTGTTTCTGAAATCTTTAACAGAATAATGGTAAAATAAAGTAATTTTAAAACTATAATTTAGGAAAATTACAGTGAAAATGCAATTTTTATATTAAAACATATATTTATATAAACATATATTTATATGTTTACATATTTACATAGTTATATGTTGATTTGGATGCTACAGGGAAAGCTGTGAGAACAAAGATATCACTCAGGTTTTGTTAAAAAAAACATGTAATATACAGAGTTGTGCACCCATGTGACATGAGTTTGCCTATCATAAAATCATCTAAGGAAATACTGTAAGGGATAGTGTGGATCCTATAAAGGGTTTTCATGGCAAGTATGGGTTTTAAAGTATCCTCTGAATAGCAGTGCCTGGGTGGCTCAGTCAGTTAAGCATCTGACTTCGGCTTGGGTCGTGATCTCACAGCTGTGAGTCTGAGCCCCACATCAGGCTCTGTGCTGACAGCTCAGAGCCTGAAGCCTGCTTCAGATTCTGTGTCTCCCTGTCTCTCTGCCCCTCCCTGCTTGTGCTCTCTCTCTCTCCCCAAATAAATACACATAAAAAAACATTCTTTTTAAATAAAATAAAACATCTTCTGAATAAAGGAACATGACAAAATGTTCAGTACTACTAAAACAACCCACCTGCAGGAGATACCGCCTTTTATGTACTTCCTTGATATCTTCATATGCAAAAATGCTGCATGTTCTTTTGAGTTGACTGGGACCTTGCCTGGCTCCTCTGGGGATAATTGGCTCATGCATACTATAGGCAGGCAAGAGAAACAAAGATAAACAAAACACAGCAAGAGATAAATTCACTGTTCAACAAAGGGTATGTTATTTTTAACATGTGAATAGGAGCAGGCAACAATATATCAGAATACTGATATATGTTTAAGTTATATTTAAACATATTTAACAAAAAAGCATGTTTAAGAGAATAATGTATCCACTGCTCAGTGTACAAAGAACCCTCTTTGATGATATAATTTTAAAAATCCCATGTTACAACTTATCTAACAGGCATAGCTGGTACAGTGTGTAGTCCCCCATAGTTTTAGAGGCCCAAGAAAAAGTTTTAATTTTTTTTAATCGAAAGAAAAAAATTACACTTTTTGGTAGAAGAAAATGGTTTAATGTATAATATTAATATATTCATTTTTAAAGCAACAGCCACAAAATATAATTTTTAGTATTTTCATATGCAGCCAGGGGCCCATGAATGTGGCCCTGATTGTTGCTGACAGTAATTATCTGAAACATCTCCTAGGAATGGATCGCAGAGGCTGTGTCTACATTCGACAGTGTTAGGTATTCAAAATGTTAAAGAGAGAAGAACATGCTGACTAAGCTTTAAGATTTTTGTGCTCCTTCTGGCTTTGTCTGTCTTCTGGGTTTCTGTTACCCACTGTCATCCCATCACAGGACTGGCAGAAGAAAAGGAAGACAGACAAAACTCACTTTATTCCTGCCTGTGCTTTTGTCACACTGCTTCAAGGCGCAGAGGACATGGCCGCTCTTCCATTTGTTAGAGTACTATGAAGCCACCTGCATTTCCTCTACAACTGTGTCTGCACTAAAATTAAAAAAGGACAATTTGCAAATTCTAAAGTTTATACACAGAATAATACAAGGAATTTGGGGTCTACTGCTATGAATGCAGAAGAATTCATTTTATTTAATTTTCGTTTTGATAAATAAGACAAGTGTTTTCTTACCTTCAAATAACTATTCCCCTTTGTGAATATTTAATGACAAATGCACACAAACCGAAAGATAATGTTACTCAGAACACAAGTTTTGGATTAAAACAACACTATGTAAATACATATTGTTTTCTCAAGATAGCTGTACTGTGTCACTTCATTCATTTACTTACTTTGGAGGTAAGGTTTCAATATCTCTTATTTCCCTGGTTGCTGTCATTGTAAATCCATCAATCACATAAAAATGCTCTTTACCAAAAAGAAGTAGCCCCTCACTTGTATCTAGGCCCTGGACCCGAGCACAGCGGTACATGTGTTGAATCTATAAAGAAAACCATAAACATTCATTAAGAGAGTTAAAAAAAAAAAATCCAACAACCCTGATAATTTCTTTTTTGATATAACTGAAACAAAATGTTTTGAAAATATGGATTTAGTGGGCAAACAGGATTTTACCGAGATGCACTCTGTCACGGTTTCCCCTGAGTTAAGCACATTAAACCTGAGTTTAAGCATGTTAAAAAGAATCAGCTAAAACTGCAATCTGATTTGCACTTGAGTTCAGTAAAAGGAGACAACCATTTAACTCACATCCAACACCTATCCATCCAATCCACTTCTCCCACAATCCACAGAGTACTCACCATGTGCCAAGGACATGTGTACTAGGTTCTAGGAGCGATGAACAAGTTAGATAAGGAAGGAGACAGAGACAATAAACTTGGCAGAAAAAAAAAAGAGAATTGAGGTATACATGTAAGGAGATTAGGATTGTGCTCTTTGTGAGTCAAGAGTGCAAAAGGTCTGTTGATCCCGACAATCCTGAGTGAATCCCCCTAGTCCTGACACTTAGTTGTGGATTTAGCCAACTTTCTTAATTTCTCTGGGCCTCTTTGTCTGCATTTGTGAATTTCAAATCAACACTGGCTTGTTGTGAGAGTTACAGAGATAACATATGTAATCGTGTTAGAGACTGTTGGTGATCTTCTCTTTTACGCAACTCACTTTCGTCTTTTTACACGATATCTCCCGGAATGGGGACTGTGACATTTGTCCCTATTCGCTCCCCACCTGGGGTCCTGCCTGCCTGGCAGACTGCTCTGCCATTGTACAAAGCCAAACTTGGCAGAAGTTGTATTTTCCTCATAGTCAAAAAGAGTTGCTAAATCTCTCAATGTAAGTATTGTTCTCTTTCCAACGGGCAAGATCTAGTTCCTTCTTGCTTAAACTCAGTTCAACATGAGTCAAGGAAAAAATATCAGCAACCAATCTAGAGTCAAACAAATGTCAGTCTGAATATACTTCTTGCACTATTTAAACGTAAATCAATTATTTTTTTTTTTTTAAATCTTTTTTTTCAACGTTTATTTATTTTTGGGACAGAGAGAGACAGAGCATGAACGGGCGAGGGGCAGAGAGAGAGGGAGACACAGAATCGGAAACAGGCTCCAGGCTCCGAGCCATCAGCCCAGAGCCCGACGCGGGGCTCGAACTCACGGACCGCGAGATCGTGACCTGGCTGAAGTCGGACGCTTAACCGACTGCGCCACCCAGGCGCCCCTAAACGTAAATCAATTAGAGCAAAAACTGTACTTAATGAGATTAAAAGTTTGAAAAATGAGTGTTAGAAAACAGATTTTTCTAAAACATGCAAACGTAGTCAATTTTCAACACATCTGAACTACTTTTACAATAAAAATGTAGAAGGTTATAGGAAAAAAACCCAATACTTTGAAAATCATTCTATTGTAGTGTAAGATACAAACACAAAAATGTTTTTTGTAAGTGCATAGCTTGGTGAATTTTCAAATGCTAAAAATATGACACAGCCAGCATCCAGATTAAGAAACAGAACATTCCCAAGACTTCAGAAGCCTCTCTTGTGCTTGCTTCAGACCTCATGTACTTTTATAATTACATGATTTTTAAAAATATTTTCATTCAAGATTGATTAAGCCATATATTCAAACAGAATTTTAAAAATCATACCCTAAGTTCTGGTTATACCTTAGTGGGTAAGATTTCAAGGGTTACACTAAGGCCTAATATGAGAGGCAAAAAGACCACACTTTAAAAAGTCAATATTCACTACATGTTTAACTCACTCATTCCTTCATTTATTTATTCTTTTATTTACTCAACTAATCACTTCTTCCTTCAGAAGTTTATTGGCTATCTATTAGGTGATTGGAACTGTGTAAGGCAATGGGGATTGGAATAAGAAACACTGCCTGGCTATAAGGAGCTCCCTGCCTATGGGAAGAGATAGGCACAGGAACATTCATGACATGATAAAGGAGAACAATACATACAAGGCACTGTAAGAGCACAGGGGAGGGGTATCCAAGCAAGCCTGAGCTGGCAAGACAATCAAAGAAAGCCTCCTACATCTGAGTATTAAAAAGATCATGGGAAATGAGATTGTACCAAATGGGAGCCCCCAGGATAGATTATTATGCACGTGATGGAAAGAGGGGCATCTTGGCAGAAAACACAGTGAGTAAAGCACAGAGTAAAGCACTAGTATTATGGATGTGGTCAACTGTGGGGCACAGAGTGCTGCTTATAAGCTTATTAGGCTTATAAGGCAGAGTCAGTGAAGTGAGCCTGAACAGGTCAGCAGGGTGTAAGAGGTCGGGAGAGAAGTAGAAAGGTAAGGGTCTTCTGCGAGTGAAGGAGATGGGGCTTAAATATAAGCCTGGGGATGATGATACGGATGGGCTGAAGATGCTTGTACATGGTTAATGGAACTATGGAGGTGTTTAAAAAAACAAAACAAAACAAAACAAAACAAAACCAGATTACTGAGTGGGTTGCGTGCATGGGTTTGAAACAGAAAATTATGGCAATAAGTATAGTCTAATAAAGAGTACAGAGATAGAGTAAACTAGGTATCAATGTTAATACTGTATTTGATGAAGCTTTGTGCTGTTTAGTGTGTTCAGATCGGTCAGAAAATCCTGAAAATGACAGATGTAGAGTACTGAATCCAAAAGGCTGCCTACTATTCACCCTGTATTTCATTTTAGGGGCTAAAATATTTATCTTCTGCCACCAGATAAATACCTATCAGTTAGTCTTGTAAAATGGAAACAAGTCACTTAAATACAATCCTTACTTTTTAGAAGCACAGTACCTTTTCTCCTTCCTCCAACAGGCGCAGTAGGGTAGCATTGTCTGTTTTCTCCTCCTCCTCTATAGAGCTGCCCTCAGCAATCTGGTCTTGTAGTTGCTCCTGGCTCTCCTCATCTCCTCCATCAGGTGCGGATCGAGACCGTTTTAGAGGAGGCTTGACCAGACCTATGGGATAATAACCATGACAGCCATGTGACCTTGCAGGGGCCATTTGGGAAGCAGTTTGGGCTCAGGCAGTCTCTCCCACATATTTCCGAAATGAGGTAACTCTGAAAGGTACAGGGAGGCAGCACAATGCAGTGATTGAAGACATAGGCCCTAAAGTGAAATAGTTATGTGACCCTGGAGAATTATCTATCTGCCTTCTCTGAACTTCAGTTTCGTCATCTATAAAACTGGGACAAAAATACCATCTATCTTAGAGGGCTGTTGGGAGGATTTAATTGCTTATTCATGCTTAGCATTGTATTTAATAGTAAATACTAAATAAGTGTCAGATGATGATAGAGAGCTTAGCATAATTAATAGTAAGAATGGTGTTTCTTATGGACAGGTGTCATTGAGGAAGTATCATAAACAAATGATCAATCACTATCAGAAACAAAATTAAAGACAGCAAGTTATAAATATGATTATAAGAGATCCCACCTACATGGAAGGCCCAATGAGGACTATTTCAAGACTTATGTAACAAGCAGCAATATGGTCATTCATATATGAATCAAGGTGATCAAATCATCACATCATTAAAAAATACAATTCTTGGGGCACCTGGGTGGTGCAGTCGGTTAAGCGTCCGACTTCAGCCAGGTCACGATCTCGCGGTCCGTGAGTTCGAGCCCCGCGTCGGGCTCTGGGCTGATGGCTCAGAGCCTGGAGCCTGTTTCCGATTCTGTGTCTCCCTCTCTCTCTGCCCCTCCCCCGTTCATGCTCTGTCTCTCTCTGTCCCAAAAATAAATAAACGTTGAAAAAAAAAATTAAAAAAAAAATACAATTCTTTAAAATACAGGACAGGTGACCTAATTTGCAGGTTAAGGAAACATTCTACTGTCTATATTTTGAAAATTTTATTAATAACCACAGGAGATGACATTAAAATCAGTTGATGAGATGCCAAAGTATGAGAAACACTCAAAATACACTCTAAACCCAACACTTAATTAATATTCTATACTTGTCCCAAAAAGTCATGTTACACCCACCAATGATAATTGTGCTAAGAATGTTGCAAAAGCTTAAGTCAGCCTTTTATTTTTTTTTATTTTTTATTTAAAAAAAATTTTTTTTTTCAACGTTTATTTATTTTTGGGACAGAGAGAGACAGAGCATGAACGGGGGAGGGGCAGAGAGAGAGGGAGACACAGAATCGGAAACAGGCTCCAGGCTCTGAGCCATCAGCCCAGAGCCCGACGCGGGGCTCGAACTCCCGGACCGCGAGATCGTGACCTGGCTGAAGTCGGACGCTTAACCGACTGCACCACCCAGGCGCCCCCAGCCTTTTAGAATCTTATCCTTTGAGCATGAGTTATCAGAGGTTCTGCTCTGCCTTGAGAAGAACCTTCTTTTTTTTTTTTTTTAATTTTAATGTTTTTATTTATTTTTGAGACAGAGAGAGACAGAGCATGAGCAGGGTAGGAACAGAGAGAGAGGGAGACACAGAATCCAAAGCAGGCTCCAGGCTCTGAGCTGTCAGCACAGAGCCCGACGCGGGGCTCGAACTCACGAACGGTGAGATCATGACCTGAGCCGAAGTCGGATGCCAAACCGACTGAGCCACCCAGGCGCCCCGAGAAGAACCTTCTTTTTATATATGAAAGAGTATAATAAGTAAGCAAGAGAGATCAAGTCCTGCTGAGAATATCCACAAGGGAGAAAAGCTTATATATATACTCATATATATATATATATATTTTTTTTTTTTTGAAAGTTAAGTTCTACGCCCAACGTGAGGCTTGAATTCACAACCCCCGTATCAAGAGTCAGATGCTGTACTGACTGAGCCAGCCAGATGCCTCTATAGTTGCATTATTTTTAATAAATCAAAACTTCCAATTCTATGTCTAGCATAATACCATGCACAACACAGTAGGGACACCAAAATTTGTGGTTTTACCTCCATTGGAGATTAGGAAAATGAGGCCAAGCCAAGTGCCAATGACCCAAACACAGGTCATCTGACTAACTCTGAAGTATACCTTAGCTTATATTAAGTAAATTCAGCTTTGGACCCACTTGTGTAACTGTGCTGGGGCAATGTCAAGAAAATTAGAAGACTATAAACCTTGCTCAACTACTACAAGTTTCAAGGATTCTAGGAAAATGTTAGATTACGAAAGGCTTACGAAGTCATAGTCACAATGAGAAGATGAATATTATAATAATAAGAGAGACAGATCACAATTTTTGATGGGGTGTTTCGTTGACATGGTCATATACTATGTTTTTTAATCAACTGGATCTGAAATTTATTTTTAATTTGAAGTCCTCAATTTATATTCTGAGGCTTTGTTTACAGAATATGCCAAGACTTTTGAATTTATCATGAATCAGAGGCTTAAAGGAGTTAAAACAATGGACCGATTTACTTATTCAATATTGACTGAATCCCCATTTTGCATTGGGCATGTGCCAAAAGTCATTGGTGAGAAGAAAAAGGATCTCTTGCCTCTGAGAAACTTATGTTTAGAAAACATAAAGCAGTGAAAAACACTGAAATTGCTGTAAGAGATACGAGCAAAATGTTCTCGGTGGACAGGGAAGTTGGAAAAGGCTTCAGAGAAGGAGGATTTGAAATCTGACCAGTGTCTTCAAGGTCTGGTGGGGTTTGTTAAGATTTAGATCATGGAAAAGCTGCAGTAAGGGGGGAGGGGGGCACACATATATAAAAGTACAGAATCAAAAAGTCCATGTCTAATTCATCATCTCAGGTATGTTTTACTAAGCTCATAAAGCACAGATTTGGAATAATCTGTCTTAGCTCACAGGAAGAAATTTCTTACCTATTGTATAACATGCACTAATAACACATTTAGTAGTTGTTTTAATTTTATAAATATTTATTTGGTTATCGGGGCATTGGATTAAAGTATCAGGTAACACTGAGAGTTCTGCCAAATGAACTAAAAACAAACTATCAGGCCAATAGGCACATTCTATCTATCTGTAGACAAGAAAGAAGAGCCAGTCTCTTTAGTTCTAATATAGAAATCAATTTTTAAGAAGAGTGAAATTGTAAAATATGAATGGATACTTTTATCCCTAGGGTTGGCCCTACTCTTTGCAGTAGCTCATATTTTCATAAAAATTCTAATGTAAGAGACGATCCAAAGTCATTTTTAACTAAATCCAAGAGGAAGGCTGACCTTTGACCTTAGCAATAGTATCTTCGCCATGCTCTGGTTCTTGCTGTGTAGCTTCACCTTCTGAACTCTCCACAATGGCATCCTGGACAATGGCTGGATTGCCAGAGGCTAGTCGCATGTAGTATTCTTTACTGTCATAACTTACAGCTCTTCTGTATCGAGCAGGTTTCTAAGAAATAACGGAAGAAAAGGATTCAGGTAGTTATTTTCAGAATTAAAATATAAGCTTCCTAGGGAAGGTATGGTGTCAAGACTTCATTATGTGTTACCTTTTTAAAGGGATTTTTGACAGACTATATTTATACACAAAAAATCCATACACTTTTGGGTTAAGTTTCTCTACTTTTAAATTGTATTGGTTTTTAAAACATACATAAGTTAAAAAAACATTATTAGCAGTTTTTCTTCTTGAAATAGAAATAAATCACCTCTAGTCAAATAATGTTTTCATGTTAGTACTGCATGGCCTCACTGTAGTAGATGTATTAGAAAACCTTCTTAGACAGTAAAGAGAACACCCAGTGTTGGAGAGCATCAAGTTGCAAGAGGATGTCTGGTTTGTGAGGAGCCTGGAACTTTGCAAAATAAAGTTAAATAGTCAGGCCTAAAGGCCCATCCATTCAGTTGGAATCATCTGTGCCTGTGTTTATTTCAGATATCTGGAGGTAAAGACTTAGAACTGCACTGTTCTTCCCCATATTCCCAGTTATCACTAAAATTCTAGAAATTTTAGAGCATTCTGACCCAAGATGGAATCAACCAGCTTTAGGCCAGATGGTGCTCTTTGGCTGGCCTGCCCCTCCAAGCTGATACATTCAATTTGCTAAAACATTCCTGTTGTTTGTTGTGTAAAAATAACATGATCCATAAGTCTACTAACTGAGTATATTAAGAACATATATAAGTCCATCTTGAAAAAGAAATTTATTACCTAGAAACATTAGAAAAGATATTTTTGGAATACGATTCAAGAGCGTTTCTTTTTCAAAATAATTAATATTTAACCTAAAAATAAAGTCTTCAATTGACCCAGACCTTTTTTCTTAAAAATATAATGGAAAAAATAAGGTCTAAAATGTCCTACAAAACTGTAAAACCACAGGGAGAATATATGTATAGAGGTTCCTCAATTAGAATGAGACCCAGACTTTGGATTAACAATTAAAAAAAAAGATGGAGTTTGAATCATGCTTTAAAACCTTCCCTTTCTAAACATTATTTCACTTTTCCTTTCTCATGAATAAGAATAGGTAATTAAAAATATTCCGTTGGCTTACTCTTCAACTCAAGTAGTCAATATATACTTTCCACTATAATGCTTTTTCAAGCAAGACCTTTTTAAACAAATGATTTCCAACTTAAGCGGAAAATAAATGTCCAATTGGAATATTTAGACTTAAATACTGAACCTATTTTGAGATAAAAAAAACTACATAACTGAAGCCACAATGCCCTTTGAACTTTAGGTACAGAGTCAGGAGAGCAGCAAGCTAACTGAGGAATGATATGCAATAAATGGAAAGTGAAATATATAACATAGGAAACTATTAAAATGAGGTAAAATAATATTACAATGATGGAAGGACCAATCTGATAAGCAAACTAATAATACTGCAATAGTTTTGAAATGAAAGAAAGGTAGTAAACTTTGTAGTGTACCAATTCTTCTACCTTAAGTATAACAGTGTTATCTTCAACTCAAAATTGTTCTTTTAAAAAGATGAAAGCATAGTTAGTTATGGGCAAGACAATGAGTAGATGGGGGAACATCTACTTGGTTAAGGACTTCAACTTGGAAATATAAGCCTTATTCCCTAAATATTTGGAGGTAGTTTTCTGTGTTCTAAAGAATCACTTTTTTTTTTTTTTTTAAACTGAGTAAGGTACTGAATCTTTCTGGAAAAAGAAAATAATTGTATATTTTTAAACTTAAAGTAAGCTAAAATTTTTTTTTAAGTGATCTATGTATATCTTAGTTTTCATTAAAGCCTTCTGGTTGAAAAAATAATTTTTAGAAGAGGATACTTCTTGTATTCTCAAAATACACACTATTTAGTATCTGGAGGAATTAAATGAGTAAATGAAAAAAAAAGTTGAGGGTGTCAGGCTGCCCATTACTAACATGCGTCAGAACTTGTTAGTTCATACGTGAAGCAATACACATTTTGTGGTGAGAGCAGCGAACACTCAACCTGTTAGTGAGCAGCAGACAGGCCCTAGAAAGCTAATTAGAATAAAGCCGAGAAAGACTAGGACATCTCTCAGCACGAATGACACCAACCTTTCAACTCTAAGGAACTTACAAGAACAAATTGAAAGTCAATCTTTTATGTTAGTCTAGTCTACCATGCACTAAAAAAACAAAAGCAAAACAAAGAAAACTGCAAGTATTTTGCATTCTCTTATGGTAATTTGTGTTTTACCTTTTGAGGAATGATATCATCAGGTGTCTCGGGCTGTTTACTTGGGACCTCAGACTGAAAACAGGGTATTAAGTATAGACACATCAGAAAAAAAAAACAAAAACAAAACAAAAAAAAACCCAAAACAACAACAACATAAAGAACACCACAAAAATAAAATTTTCCTGAGGATTGTATGACATATGGAAGACACACTCAAAATTCATGTGATTATCGTTACTATTTTTTAATTATCCAAAGTAGTTTTAAAGTAAAAACTACACTAAAATTCTCAAGGCTAACTGAACAGGACTAACTGAAAAATCACAGACAAAACCTCAGCATAGGCGGCCAATGTCATGGATGATTGACAGGCAAGTCTATATGGCTTCAAAAGGAAAAAAACAGAAAACTGGATAATAGAATCTAATGCTAGCTATTACCTTCCACCTGCCTTTCACTGTGCTTATCCTTATGTCTGTTTCATAACGGGAGTAACTGGTTTACACCATTATCTCCAAAACCCCACACCACAGAAATCATGAGGTGCTTTCCTCCCCTAAAAGCCCAATGCCCTACTTTCTTTACTACTTTCCCACCTACAACCCCAGAATGGCTGAAAGCAAAAGGGAGACTGGGCCATCAGTCTCCAGGCCAAAAGTTTTGTAAAGAGCACTTCCAAAAATATTAGGTGGCAGCTATATATTTTACTCTCAGAATAAAATCTCAACTAACCAGAAGGCAATTTCTTTTGAGCTGTCGTGTTGGGCTTATGCATGTAAACATACACGGATAGCTACATACAGACAATAATGCACCCAAGAACTACTCCCAATTTTTCTTCCTTCTTATCTGGAGTTGACTTCTAGTACCTTTCCCCACGGTAAACATGCGTCAGCAAAATGACTTCACAAGGGTTTCTTCCCTAGGCAAAATACACACTGGACTACTGGGCATTCTTTCAAATACTTCACATGGTTTTAATAAATGTTTATCTTTAAAAGCAAACTTTTAGGGGCGCCTGGGTGGCGCAGTCGGTTAAGCGTCCGACATCAGCCAGGTCACGATCTCGCGGTCCGTGAGTTCGAGCCCCGCGTCGGGCTCTGGGCTGATGGCTCAGAGCCTGGAGCCTGTTTCCGATTCTGTGTCTCCCTCTCTCTCTGCCTCTCCCCCGTTCATGCTCTGTCTCTCTCTGTCCCCAAAATAAATAAAAAACGTTGAAAAAAAAATTAAAAAAAAAAAAAGCAAACTTTTAAAAGCATACCTTGTAATGAAGAATAATCTTTAAAATACATATCCATGTTTTCTATCTTGGTAAGGGTACTGGCTACACGAGTATAAAATACACACATGTGAATATACAATGGTACTTAAGATTTGTATATCTCAATGTATGTAAAATTTACGCCAATAAAAAAAGAATTATAAACAAAAACTGAATTCTAATTATTGATATGCATGTGTAATATTAAGGGGTGAAGGGTACTGACTCTGCAACTCTCTCTGAAATTCATTAAAAAAGACTAAGATAGATTGCTGGATGTGTGATAGACCAATATAGCAAAATGAACAAATTCCTATTGGCAAATGCAACTTTGATGTCCACTATTTATCACCAACCAGAATGCTGGCAGGGTCTGAAATGCACACGCTTTATTTTCCCTGCAGCATAGGGTACAGTGCCAGTCTAATACATACTTGCTCATTGATCCACTCACTGAGGCTCTTGTTTCACTACAAGGCACAGCATTCAATCAACAGTAAAGAGATAAGCTATACCAATAACTTTAATATTATCATACCTCTCTTTCACTAAAAAAAATTATAACTAAATTATAATTGTTTACACAGAAATCTAAAACTTTCAAAGTCAGAATTTCTAGAAAACAATTCTTCAGCCATTTTTCTTCACATTTTTCTATAATGCTGACAATGGCATTTCCTGAATGAGTTGCTTAGTTTCTAGGAATCCTGTGACATCTGTATATTAAACAAAAAATATATGTGACAGCAGCCACAGGAGACTCCCTTAATTAGAAAAGGAAGCTTCTAGTAAGTTGATTACCCTTCTGTCCCAAGCAGCCCGAAATTAATAGGTAGGCAATGGGGTCTTCACCCTGGTGGTAATTGCAAATAATAGAACACTTGTTTGAGATAATTATTCTATGAAAATAAATTCTGTGAAAATAAGGAGACCACAGAATTAAAACCTGGTTTTCATATCTAAATACAATTTTTTTAAAATGGCAAAATATGGAATCTTATTCTCCTTACTTAGGATTCAGAGTAATGACACAATTGCTTAAAAGCCCCTGATTTTTATATTTTCATCATATCCTCTGCTCACATCTTAACAACATCTACAACTGACATTACCACCTAAAATACAGAATTACAGGGGCACCGGGGTGGCTCAGTCAGTTGGGTGTCCAACTCGTGATTTCGGCTCAGGTCATAATCTCATGATTTGTGAAATCGAGCCCCAAGTCTGCTTGGGATTCTCTCTCTCTTCCCCCTCCCCCACTCACGAATGCACTTTCTCTCAAAAAAACTTTAATAAAAAATATAGAATTACAGTGCAATTTAGCATAGCTGTTTTAGTAATGGAAATTATCCCAAAAGGAAAGTCTTTTTTATTTTTATTTTGAGAGAAACAGAGACAGAGACAGTGTGAGTGGGAGGGGCAGAGAGAATCCCAAGCAGGCTCCTAACTGCCAGTGCAAAGCCCAACGCGGGGCTTGAACCCACAAACCGCAAGACCATGACCTGAACCAAAATCAAGTCTGATGATTAAACTACTGAGCCACCCAGACGCCCCCCAAAAGGAAAGTCTTAAACTTCAACAGCTCTCAGTTTCTACGGGATCCTTTCAAAAGGCTGGAAAGAGGCGTCCGAGTAATTTTGTAGCCCGAAGTTTACACTCCTTTTCTTGTAGAGCCCTCTCCCAAATTATATAAGTTTTAGGCCCAAATGTCATAATTTGGCTCTAGCCCTTTTTACTAGAAAAGTTTCAGAATTAGGAAAATTCTACAGAATGCTAAATGAGAAAGCAATGGAAAAGTCTATGATTTCAGGAGAAAGAGTGCTGATATGTCCATTCATTCAACACTGATTAAGTTCCTGATACTCTGTTAGCATTAGAGAGACAAAACCTAGCATACTGTTTCTGTCTGGAAGAAATTCACTGTTCACCAATAATGTCACAAAACCATCAAAGGTTAGAATCTCTTCTTTTTCAAAAGTGATTCAACTTCTGAGGAACTGTCATCCTATATACTATGTCTTACTCTACTACTTACTGGATGCACCCTAGAACTTCTCTACATTTTGATGCCTCCTCTGTGTAACTGGGAAAACAGTACTAACTATACTTCAGAGGACTGTGGTGAGATGTAATGAAACTGCACGTAAACTGCTCTGCAGAGCATCAAGCTCACTGTGCTTCGTAAGCACCTACTCTTCTTTTTTGATCTTATGATACAAGTCAGTAGGAGAGCAGCTGCTTCTACTTTTTGGAATCTTCTTTGCTGTAAACATTGCCAGACTGCATATTCCATAAAATAAAAGTGGACATTTAATGGCATTTTAAATTTACAAGAATTCTGAACTGGCAAAAACAAAATAATTAGTCATTCAGAAAATTTCATCACAGCAGATTCAGATTAACCTTGACTCGTGAATGGACTAAGCCACATAAATTCCACATTCTGTAACTGTCTCCCCTTCCCACCTGCTCTTTCCTTTTCTGTAAATGTATCTGCAGCCTTTCTTGACTGCCTTGTATTTCCCAATATGTAACCCATCTGGCTGAAAAATAAGTTCCATATGGTACATACTTATTTCTGAGACTGTTTAGATTTCTTAGGATGGTGAACGCCTTTGCTTACGTAAAATGCTAATGATACTAAGGTTGTAAGTGTGAACTTCAAATAGGTTATTTTGTTTTTATCTGATACGGAAGTTTAAATATACTTCTATAAAGTTGAATGACACTGTTATAAAGAAGGAAAGGAATAAACAATATAAAAATATGGTTATATAAGTAAAAAATATGCCTCAAAAGCATATGCCTCAGTTAAATAAAAATAGTGGGTTTGTCACATTTTTAGGAGAGCATATTTGTCTTATATTTTAGTATTCTTGAATGGATTCAATTTAAATGACTGTTGACTCAAGAAATATTTTATCAGATTGTTACAGGCTTAAAGTCTTAATTATTCACTTGAGGAAAAGATTAAGAATTAGAGACTGTATTGCTGGTTTGCTCAGACAAAAGTAGGTGCTAGTAAAAGGCTGCAAAATATGGGTGGATTTTAATTTTTTTTAATATGGTGTACTAGTATTAGAGATTATGGTGCTTTAAGTTACAGCTGTACCAAGTATGACATTCTTGACAGAATGGAATAGCTCTGGGAAAAGTGAACTTTAGGAAGTTATGTTGAAAAATCTTAACTATTTATTAGCAGGTCTAAGACCCATATTCTTTAAAAAATTTTTTTAAACATTTATTCATTTTGAGAGACAGAGAGCATGAGCATGGGAGGGGCAGAGAGAGAAAGAAGGAGACACAGAATCTGAAGCAGGCTCCAGGCTCTGAGCTGTCAGCACAGAGCCCAACACAAGGCTCAAACCCACGAACTGTGAGATCATGACCTGAGCTGAAGTCCGATGCTTAACCCACTGAGCCACCTAGAACCCCTATATATTCTAAGAAGTATGAGAACAGTAGTGAAATCAGTGGGTACAAAATAAATAGAGCCAGGGTTTTGGCAGGAAAAAAAGGGTCACTGGAACAATGCAAGCTTCCCTCACATTACAGAACCCAAACTACTTATTAGAAGATCCACGTTCTAAGCTTCTTTTATAAATCTTAGTTTATTTAATTGTCAAGAGAATCAAATATCAAGTCAAGAATGTATTTTAAAATATTTAAAATATTTAAAGTATTTAAACCATGAAAGGTTTTGAAATGAAGTTTTTAATACAATATAATAAAACTTCTACAGTTGGCAAATGTTTGATTCTAAACATTTTTAGAATTCTAAACATTTTGTATTAACCACATATCCAAAAACAAACCCCAAATATTCTTTAGTGATCTGTAGTGATCTGGGTTTCTAACTGGGTATAGGAGTTTACACTAGATTTATTTCAAAGACAGCTAAATACTGGAGTGAAACACAGCATGGAATACATTCCCTTGAGAGAGAGTCACCATTCTGTCTTCATGAAGCATAGTGTGATCAGATCCTTGGGGAGGAGGAAATTCTTAGAAGATGCTTTTCCAGACTGTATTCTTTTAAAAGCTACAATTTTAGTTTTTTTTAATTTAAATGAGATTAAAGGAAGATGTAAGAATTTTTCATCAAAAAGGAGTATAGATTAAGAACAAGTCACGAAACAGTGGTCTAAAAATCAGGAATTCTCTAGAGCTGTTCTGGTCTAGAATGGCAGCCACTGACCACATGAAGTGTGGCTAGTCCAAACACAGGGGTGCTCTCAAGTGTGAAATATGGACTTCATTTCAGAGACAAGGTACAAACACAGGTAAATGCCTCATAAATAATGTCTTTGCAATTGATTACACATTAAAACAACAGAATGAAGAAGCTGGATAAAATGACAGGTGAGACCCCCTTTCAGCTTCCAAAGCTGTGATTCTACAATAAACATGAGTTTTCTAAGGACAAAAGTGCACTTCGTTTTGGAGGCAAAGGATTACTGTTGGACACTGAAGAGTTGAATTACTATTTTGAAATGTTAAGAGGGTTTTCAGAATTGAACTCAGTGGATTTTATAGTCTTGTGGTTTCTCTTTTAAACTTGTAGTGGCTTTCTTGGGAAAGTACACTTTTCTTCTGTTTGTTTGCTTGTTTTTGTTTTTAAGTAGGCTCTACACCCAATGCGAGGCTTGAACTCACGACCAGGAACTGACTGAGCCAGCTAGCCACGCCCAGGAGAGTGTATTTCCCTAAACTTAAAAACACGATTCCTGTGCCATCATCGGCTTGGATGAAATTTTTCTAGTCCATGTGCAAAAGTCTGAAGAAAGGCTTTGGAAAGGGTGACTTCTCTGAATAAAAAGAACTTCTGCCGTGTTTTAAACCTGTGGAGTCCGTGATGAAGTTTCTTGATATACAGAGAAAGATACATATTCAGGCTATTATTCTTTAGCTGTTGTATTTCTTCAAAGGATACTGCTTAGTGCCACTGTTTATTTACGTAAGTCACTCGGAATGCTTTCTGGCACACAAATAAGCACCACAGAAGTACCTCTCTAATTTTAACCAACTGAGTCCTAACAGCTTTTGAGATGGGACTGTTACTTTCTCCATTTTAGGCACAAGGAAATGGAAACCTGGCGTGGCTCGTGGCCTGTCCCAGGTCACTCAGCGAGTGAAGTGGCAGAGGCTGGCTGGAAACCCTGGCAGTCGGCCCCAGAGCCTGTCACGGTGTCTCCTTGCTGCCTTGTTGCACTGCTTCATCCCACACCCACCACCCTGTGTTATCAATCTGACACTGTTTGCTGAAGTTCCTAAATTAGAGATTTTAGGTAAATGACCTGAGAGGAGAATGCTTGCCAAGAGGAAAAATTTCTTAAGAGCCATTACGAACATTTAACTCTGAATACTCACCGCCACGTTGGTCTCTTGCTCCGTTTCTGGCACATAAGGGTAATGGTTATAAAACATATCATTTCGCACCATTTTTTTCCTCATTCTGCAGGGCCCTTCTGTCATCTCCAACATCCATTTGTCTAGATGGGAACCGATGGGGGGGCCCCACAACCCTCGCTCCCGCAACAGTTCGTACTCGATCTGGCACCACTCCTCTGTCACGTACTTCAGGGCATTTTGCTGGCGCTACGGGGAGGGGGTCCAGGTTGGTTTTCAAGCAAAAGTGGGAGCAATAATTAAAAGTCTACAAATAACTTAAAACCAAGTTAATATTTGGAAACAAAACCAGTATATACCATTTCAGTCAATAGTATATAAGTAAAATTACATTTATTTGTTGTTCTATAACAATAAAATTGTTAAAAAAACATCAGGCTACTAATTTTGTGAGAAGGTACGGTTTTTATGGTGGCCAAAGTGATTACTTTAGCACCAAGTGAATGACAGATATGTACAAGGCAGAGTGTGCAGTGCCTTATGAAAATACACTGAAATGGTTAGTTCAGTGTAAGTTAATGGATAAACACAGTAACTTAAGGATGAGACCCCTTCCCACCCTCAAGTTATAAAACAGGTAGGTACTAGAACCTGGATAGGAGAAAATCTAGTGAATCAGATCAAGAAATACTGCCAGCACACCACATTACTGCTAAACTTGGTAACATTTCCAAAAATTTTAGGTAAAGAATATAAACATGCAGTTCTGGTAAATAACTTGATATTCATAGTAGAATAAAAGAAAAACCATTTTCAGTTGGCCACTGGGATAGATCCAAACCACTTTACTTAAAAGAAAATTTCTTGGGGCGCCTGGGTGGCGCAGTCGGTTAAGCGTCCGACTTCAGCCAGGTCACGATCTCGCGGTCCGGGAGTTCGAGCCCCGCGTCGGGCTCTGGGCTGATGGCTCAGAGCCTGGAGCCTGTTTCCGATTCTGTGTCTCCCTCTCTCTCTGCCCCTCCCCCGTTCATGCTCTGTCTCTCTCTGTCCCAAAAATAAATAAACGTTGAAAAAAAAAATTTAAAGAAAATTTCTGAATTGGTATAACTTCTTGGTATATATCAAATATCAAGACATATAGCACATTAAAAATTTTTTTTTTAATGTTTATTTATGTTTGAGAGACAGAGAGTGAGCGGGTGAGGGGCAGAGAGAGAGGGAGACACAGAATCTGAAGCAGGCTCCAGGCTCCAAGCTGTCAGCACAGAGCCCGATGCGGGGCTCAAACTCATGAACTGTGAGTTCATGACCTGAGCGAAGTCGGACGCTTGACCAACTGAGCCACCCAGGCGCCCCAAGACGTATTGCACATTTAATGATTGATGGAATAGAAGAATACAGTATCAATCTAAGAATAAAGATCTCTTTCTACAACTAACAGTGAAGATTACGGAATGAATAATCTTGAAGTTACATAATATCATAGTAGTATTTAATGTATTCTTGGTGGGGAGGTCAATACCCTGTAACAAATAGCTAGTGTATGCTCCTAAAATATTAGCAATTCAGCATTCAGAAATCTTTAATAGATCTAAATCAGCCATTTTGGAAATAAAATATTTAGGATAAGTTTTTGAGTAATCATGAATTCACCAAGAGGATTTCACTGAATTTATTTCTTACCAACATAATCACTAAGTGACTATAAGAAAAAAAAAATTATTTCATCTTCAAGTTTTTTTTGAATTTTAAGAGACTTTTCAGAGACTTTGATGCATATTTTCATAGTCTCTTTGTTAAGTCTGAGAGAGATTTTCTTGTATTTTAATATTTATTAGGAACAACACATGCAATATGTCAGTACCATTGACATTAATGGTATTTAGTTGTGATTTCCAGTTTGTTGTTTTTTGCAATGCCATCTGCTTCTAGAAAGTTCAAATTTTTCTGTCTTAAAACCAATGGCCAAAGTAGCTGGCAGGGATAATTTAAAACATCATCTGATGATGAACGCAGTTCAGTAACTTACTCTTCGGGTTAAAAAAGTATCATGAGAAACAGTCTTTTCTCAGTCAAGGAACACAAAACAAACCTTTATTATAGTTACGAATTCTTACCTCCTGATATTCCTTATATTGTGTATCTACTAAGTCACGGACAACAGCAATATGTGTAAACATCCACTGAGAAATCTCCTAACAATGGATGGAAAATGAGATGTTAATATTTCATGGATTGCCTGAAAAAATGCTAACTAGCCTTAAAATAATGCCAAATTATTTATTAAATTAATATTCTGCTAAAGGCACAACTACAAAATAAACAAAACCCTAAAAGATTAATTATCTGATGAATCTAATGGAGGCTTGCATGATGGACACAGATCCACTCCCAGCCCTCCCCTGCTCAATGCCCCTTCAAGGACACGCTTGCTCCTACAGCCTTTGAGAGCACCATCAGCACCTTCAGGGATCACCACAGCTGCAGAGAACTGCCAGGGAACCCCAAACCTAATGATGGGGTGATTTGGAGGCAGGCAAGTTCAGCTATTTCAGCTCAGTACAGGTCAACTGGGGCAGGCCATTTTGGCCCCAAAGCTCCACTTAGGTCAGTTCAGGCTAGACCTGCCTTGTAACCTAGTGTTTCCCTGTGATCAATTCTGCTTCCTTTCTTACCCTTCCACAAATATGGACCACAAGGGCACCTGTAATAAACACCTTGCACCAAACTCCCTCTAGGTGTGCTTCCTGGAGAACCTGGCCTAACACATGGAATGTGTGAATGATACATATTGTTTCTCTCAGACCCTCACAGCTGCCTAAGATTCTGGGATGGTAGAGGAAGTATGATGAAGAAGCAATTAACATAGGTAGAGGAGTTTTGAAAAAATCAATCACAGATATATATGACAAGGTACTAAAGAACAAAAAAACCATCTTGTTCTTCTACTGCTTTAAAATTTATATAATTATCAGTAACAAAATTATTGGAAGTTTGGAAAAACTGGGAAAGATTACCCACTGTCTGATCACAGATCAGTATCTGGATGTCACGTCCAGTTATGAAGTGGTTGTGCATACACAACACTCAGAACGCAATTTTATCATAGACAGTTGGGAGACGTTCTCATTATGTGGGTTCTTCTCTCTTCTAAAGCAACAATGCAGAAAAGTTGTACTTCAAATCACATGCTTGTACATGTTAAATGTATTGTATGAAACACTACAACTAAACCTTGAAATACAGATTTCTGATAGTACCATCGATGAAGCTAAACAACGTACCTGGGTGGAAAGACTGTGTTTGTTAAGACCACTTTCCTTTCGATTCCTTCTTGATCCTGTTAACTTGGAAAGACCAAAACCACTGCTCACGCGGGACAATTTGGATTGCGTGGTGGGCGCTAGAGCTTCTCCTCGACTTATGCATTTCTTCTCGTGGGCTGTGAAATTAAAATTACATGACTTTGCAATTTCTCCATGTATTTCTCAGTCTTACTTTTAACACTTTTGTGTCATGGTTACAAACCACAATTTTGTAGTTATGAAAAGCAGCTGACATTACAGACACAGACATTCTCTTAGATATCACACACTTACATGGAAAACTGCTTGGGAATTACTGTACTAGTTGAATTTACATTTGGCTGAAGCCTCACAGCTCTGCAGTAATACGCAAACTTACTTTAACTGCATTCAGTTTCTGTGTTAACAACAATTCACAACCCCCTATCTAAAATATTTGGTGCTGCATATACTCTGGAATGTAGAATGTTTTGGATTTTAAAAAAGTGATACGGTACATACACTATATATTATATAGTACCAACAGAAGGTCAATGACAGTAAACCATAAAATGAACAAATTAATATTTCTGCAGCAAAATGTGTGAATATTTATACTAAGTAGGATAAATCAAGATAGGTTAGGTTTTGCTAACAAGTGATTTTGGGCACCAAATTCCTGAAAAAACCTTGGATTTTCAGGGCTTTTTGAATTTCAGAATTACAGAAGAGGGATTATGGATTTGTAGACAAGATGGTGACCATAATGAACATCTGCAGGCAGAGTATTATTTACAAATTTATAAATGGCAGAGGGGTAGGTAACACACCTCAGATTTAAAAAAAAAACAAAAAAAAAACAAAAAAAAACAAACAACAAAAAAAAACCTGAGGGAAAAAAAAGCCAAATCTCAACATAACCATTCTAGAATGGCTGTTAACTTTCACTTTTGCCGCCATAAGACCCTTTTGGGATAGTTTTAATTACGTATCTAAAGTGTACCCACAGACAACAGTCACATGTAAAATCTCTTGTTCATATCATCTCTGAGGACTCTCTTACCCAGATGATTCTGCCAACACTTTAAACCAGCTTCTTCAATGAGCGGCCTTGCTATAGCTATGTCCACATGACCCCTCTCGTTCACAGGTAGAGTGACTTTGAAAAGCTCCTCCAAGGCTTGTTTCTTACTATGAATTAATTCAGTCCAAACTCTGTTGACAGCTTTTATAAGAAGCTGACGCCCTAGGAAATGGAAAAAAGCAACTTATCAAAAACACAATATAAAGGTAGTTAGTAATTTTCTTCATGTTTTACATCTAAGAATCTCATCTAGGGTACTTAGTTGTCAAAAAAAAAAAGCTTCATATCATATTAAGCTCAGTAAAAATTATTATTCAGATAACCAAAACAGTGGTTGGTTACTTGGAGAACTTAAGAAATATATATGTTCATGGGGCACCTGGGTGGCTCAGTTAGTTAAGCATCAAACTTTGGCTCAGGTCATGATCTCATAGTTCGTGTTTTTAAGCTCCACATTGGGCTCTGTGCTGACAGCTCAGAGCCTGGAGCCTGCTTCAGATTCTCTCTGCCCCTCCCCTGCTTACACTGTGTCTCTGTCTCTCAAAAATAAACATTAAAAAAAATTTAAAAATATATATTCATATGTATGCAAAAGACTGCATGTTTACTTATAAAACTAGAAATTGAATACACAGAAATTTTATTGTCTAGCTTCTTCTATGTAAAAACTTACCCCCATTTAAAAATAATTTTTAAATCTGTTTAAGTGGAAAATTAAGTTACTTGTTCCTAAATTTGCAAAAGGAAAAAGAGAAAAAATATTTGAAAAGAATATTTATATTTACTATTAAATTGCATCTTACTAAGGATTCCTTGCTCATTTGTCTGACTCCTGCTCTAGACCAATCTTTACCAAGCATCAGAGTCACCTGAATGGCCTGTTAAAACAGACTGCTGGTCTCCATGCCCAGAGTTTCTGATTCAGTAGATCTGAGTGGGGCCAGAGAATCTGTTTTTCTAACAAGCTCTCAAATGATGCTGATGTGGTTAGTCTGCTTTGAGAACCAACGTTCTAAACTGTTAGTTCCGTGTGGGGTGAAAACAGTCACTGTTCCTCAGTGTCTGGGCTTCAAAAATGTGTTAGTGAAAGCAAACAGAGTAAATTAATGCATAAATGAATGAAAGAGTGAGTGTTGGCCTTCCAAAGGATAAAGTCATATGCTAAACCACCACACTGTATGGCTGGGGAGACCAACACTACTGTAAGTTATCTGACTTTTCTATGGACCAACATGGAAATTAGAAATCAATCCACCCCAAAGACTTTAATGCACAATACTTCTAAAAATCAGTGGGAAAACTAGATTAAAAGAGAACAAAAACGGTAGTAGTGGGGCACCTGGGTGGCTCAGTCGGTTAAGTGTCGGACCCTTGATTTTGGCTCAGATCATGATCCCATAGGAGATCAAGCCTGGAGTTGGGCTCTGTGCTGGGCATGGAGCCTGCTTGAGATTTTCTCTCTCCCTCTGCCCTTCCCCTGCTTGCTCCCACTTTCTCTTTCTCAAAAAAAAAAAAAAAAAAAAAAAAAAAAAAAGAGTAGTGACAACCTGTCTCAAGCAGTATTTGTCTCTAATGTGACATGTCTGACACTACCAATAGGCAGCTCTCTTAATGGCAAATGCCAAGTCAGTATTTGCACCACTAGCTGTGCAAAGGTAAATAAATATCAAGTCTCCCAGTGTTACCATGAAATGCTGAGGGCTAGCAATATCAGCGGTTAGTGGTTTACCCATCTTGGCATAAGGAGAGCTACAGCTACCAGGTTGATTTAGATGTTGGTGGGCATATAGGTGTGGATTCAGGTGTGACCTACTGGGGGGCTGGTTGTCAATGCTGACAGTTTCTCAAGTGAGGTTTTTAAAATTTTTTTAATGTTTATTATTTTTGAGAGACACAGAGAGCGCCAGCCAGTGGGGGAGGGCAGAGAGAGGGAGACCCAGAATCTGAAGCAGGCTCCCGGCTCCGAGCTGTCAGCACAGAGCCCGATGCGGGGCTTGAACCCACAAACTGCGAGATCATGACCTGAGCCGAAGTCGGACACTTAGCCGACCAAACCACCCAGCCGTCTCTTAAGTGAGTTTTTTTGGAAGAGGGCAGGGTGTATCTTAAAACTTGGAAATGAAGGAGTGGGGAGAGAAAAGGAAGAAAACATATTGAGGCAATTACCTTCACTAATATCTTGGCTGTAACCACCATCTGGTTCAATGTCAGAGGGTATCATAATGTGCCATGTAGTCATGCGGGCTTCTGCTTCCAGTCCGAACCCATCCACGTTGCTGAAAAATTCCAGTTTAAACTATATGAAGGAAATGACTGTAGCTGAAAACCATAATGACCAAGTATACCTCTGCAGACACAGGTAAATGCGGGCTCTATTACAAAGTTCCATAATCGGCAGACAGACATTCAGCAGATGCACAAAACAGAACTTCCTACTTTAGCATAAAAATGCCATTTAAAGGGGTGATCTCACAAACCCACTTGACTAACTGTAATTAAAAAGACACAACAGCACTGAGATGCCTTCTGATCACTATTAACATTTTTACCTAAAAATTATAAAAAGGTCATTTAAGAACATTCTGCTCATATGTCTATGTACCACCTCCCTCCAGTCTCTTATGCCACCATTTTTGCTTCAGTGGCAGTCAATTACTTGCAGTTTCCCCTAAGTGCCACATTCTTGCCTCCTCCAGGGCAATCATACAGATGGCTCCTTCTTCCTACATCACTCTTATCCCCTTTGGAGGGCTAACCTCCTCCTTAACCATGTTCAAGTTGTAACTCGGCAGGTGTCTCCTCCAGTTAGGGGCATGTGTTCCATGCTCCCAAAGCACCATGCTTCTAGCACAGCACTTAGCACCCAGACCAGTCTTGCTTACTTCTATCTTTACTCCTAGACTGCATATTCCAAAACCCCACCATGGGTTCCTTCTTGCTCACATTTCATCCCAGTCCCTAATTCAACGCCCGGCCCCAGCAGACACTGAATACGTATTTGTCAAAGCAATCAATGGAAAAATACTAATTTCACCCATTTAACATATACCACTGCATTTATTTATTGCATTCTTTTCACCTCTCTTAACCTCCAACAATGTGTATTTTGTTTATTTTAAAAGTAAACTTTGGGGAGCCTGGGTGGCTCAGTCAGTTATGCGTCTGACTCTTGGTTTAGGCTCAGGTCATGATCTCATGGTTTGTGGGTTTGAGTCCTGCATCGGGCTCTGTGTTGACAGTGTGGAGCCTGCTTGGAGTTCTCTTTCTCTCTCTCTCTCTCTCTCTCCTGCTCTCTCTACCCCTCCACCACTCACGCTGTCTCTGTCTCTCTCAAAATTTAAAAAAAAAAAAAAAAAAAAAAAAGTGAACTTTCTTCTTTTAAAATTATACATGTGGGGGCACCGGGGTGGCTTGGTTGGTTAAGTATCTGACTCTTGATGGCGGCTCGGGTCATGATCTCATGGTTTGTGAGATGGAGCTCTGAGTCAGGCTCTGTGCTGTCAGCTTGGGATTGACACTGTCTCTCCCTCTCCCTCTGCCTTTCCCCTGCTCACATGCTTTCTGTCTCTCAAAATTAAGAAATAAAAACTTAAGTTATATATGTGACATAAGGTGATTAATGACCAATTTAAAGATACAGAAAATTAAAGAATACTCATTTTGTTGCAAAAATGTAACCCTTGTCTTTCATATTTTCCACGGAGTTTTAAAACTGAGATTTAAAAAAAAAATGTTACTATCAAAAAAGTAGGACAAAGAGTTCTGGTGGAAAAATATCAAAGATAAATTCAAGGTGGCAAACCGAACATTAAAAAGTTACCTTCCAACATGTAGATTAATAAGGCAGTGAGCCAGACAGCTAATGAATTCCTGGTCGTGGTTCCCAGGTCCCAGGATCAAGTTCCTGTTTACAGTCAGGACCCTGAGCGAATCTAGGAGTGCCACTTGCTGTGGAACGGTTTTGTGTGCCCGTGAGAACTGGTACAAGATGGTCCTATTGAGGCAGTGATAAACCGCATCAAGTGACAATCCCTGTGATCTTCTTTTTGACTAAAGATAATGAAAGATACTTTATTTAGTAGAATGGACAGAAATAAAAGATCCGCGTATCATTCGCACAGAAACATTAGGTTTATTATGTACCAAATGCCATGCTCAGCACAGGCGTGCTAAGCTACAAACCAAAAAGCTTTTGCTAATATGAGGTTCAGATCCCAAGAGAGCCACATACATAATTTAGTGAGATGAGAGCTACACCCCCCAGTGAGGAGAGCTGCTACCACTCCTGTGGGCAGAGCAGCCTGCCAGAGGACACGAGGAAGTGCCATCCGGGGAGAAGGTCCTACCACTAAAGTCGCGTGAGGGGGAGTGATCTCCACTCAAAACTACTGAAGAAACAAACACAACGAACCTAAAATGTTAGTAAAAAACTTCTTTTGACATTCTCATTTCATTTCCTCACTTGCAAAGTTTTCTCTTTGGCATACATACAAATTTAACGCTTAAAAAAATTCTTAGGTCGCATGAAAGAATCTGTGCACCATATGCTAATAACACACAATAGTGGCATTTCCCAGTTTCCACATTAAGTGTTGAGTAAGATTAATCACTTGTGCCAAACCAGGCCAACATTCTTTAGTCAAAGATAACACACACACACACATACTCTAAAATGACATCTTCAAAGAACTACAGTGAATTTTGTGAAGATTCAATTACAAGGAGAAAATATGCCTTTAATATCAACTCTTCCTGCTCTCTAAATCTTTACACACAAATATATCATACTGTAAAAATAAAACAAAAAAACCTCATCAAATTGTACTGACTTAAGGTATTTAAACCAAAAGGAAGCTATCTGGGTGGCAAAGAGCAGTGTCAGTGGGGAGGTCAGGGAGAGCCCACAGCTTGAGGGAACTTAGGCAACTTTACAAGGGACACACTGGCACCAGCTATGGGTAAGGAAGGGAAGGGCTACAAATCGACAGTTTTTATTCACTTTCAATACGGTGAGCTTTATGGTAAATGTTAACATTATCTTATTAGTTACATTTATTTCCAATAATTTTGACATATTAGGAAAAGTTTTTCAATAGGAAAACATGTACTCTAAAACTAATAGTGAAATTGGGTTACCTGTGCAATTAGTTGAATTATAAAATCTATAAGAAGTTTAGATTCTTTGTTGAACATGCCTTGCCAAAGCTTGTCCACCACACGTTGTGTGAAATAAAACACATTGTTCACCAATACCTGGTAGCTTCCTCCACTGGTAATAGGCAGAGATGCATCTTCCCCTAAATTCAAGCAGGAAAAAAAAAATATCTAAGAAAATTGAATCAACCAGCCTAAGACCAGAATCTCAAACAAATGAGGCTAAGGCAAAACGAATTCATCTACTACATTTAGAAATAAGACCACTAGCTCTAATGTACTACTTTAAGAAAATGATGTTCATGGCCAGAAATCATGACAAATGTTGGAAGAAATCATTTCTGCAGGATAAAAGAGTTATGGATTCAAAGTATGAAGTCTCTTATTGCTTTGAGAACATCTGTGATGAGCAAATAGTTCCTCAACTTAAAATGGCAGTGACAGAGGATCTCTGAGAAAAAAGCTGTCAGGTTATTAGTTGTGAATCGATTCTGTGCGACAATAAAGGGTAAAACAAACAAACAAAACTCAAGTTGCGATTATACCTTTAAGCACAATGAAGTACTATACGCATTAAAGAGGTTCACAACAACTGTGAAAAATAAACTACAATCAGCGCTGGTGGGGCCAAGAGGCACCTTTCCCTCCCTACACCTCCCTCCACGATTACCTTCACTACTCTTTCTCTTCAAAAAGCTACTGAGGCGCCTGGGTGGCTCAGTCCGCTGCGTGTCGGACTCTTGATTTCAGCTCAGGTCACGATCTCACGGTCATGGGATCAGGCCCCAGGCTGGGCTCTACACCTGAGCGTGGAGCCTGCTTGGGATTCTCTCTCTTCTCTGCCCCTCCCCACTCTTTCAAAATAAATAAACTTTTTCTTTTTTTTTAAAGCTACGCAAGTGCTTTCAGTGCACTTGCTGTGTATGTACTACTTCAAGACTAATCCTCCTAACCAAAATTCCCTCTGTAAGCCCCTCCTTTCTAGAAATTCTGGAGCCCCACTGATTGTGATTATTATTCCCACCTAACTCTAACTCCATTATGCAAAACTCTTCATTTTATGCCTTTGCATAGTAAAACTGATACTGTGTAAGTTTTTCTCAAGTAATAAAAACAAACACAAAAGTTTGACCTGACACTATGCTCTGAGAATTGCATGTTAAGACAATACTAAAGATTTCTTGGCAGATTTACTCTAAAACAAAACAAAACAAAACAAAACAAAACAAACAAACAAAAAAACTTTAATAGCATGGAAGTTCTTTGATTAATATTACTGGGAACTCAAGTAGCAAATATGTTAAATCTCTCCTTTTTTTTCTCCTTTAAATTCTATCATTATTTTACATATAAAAATTAGCTCCACTGTAAATGTATCCAGTTTTGTATTTTTATTGTAACTAGATATAGACATATAGAAAAAACATCTTTATGTGTTTTGAATTTATGTACTGGGTGCCATCCTAAAGAATAACATATACATACCTCTGACCTAACAACTCTACTCACAGATATATATCTAACAGGCAGGTAGAAATATTGCACACACATGTGGCTCATAGGAACAAGCAGCTTTATTTCTAGCTGTTTCAACCTTGAAACTACTAAATGTCCAACAACAACAAAATGGATACATTTTTATATATGCATATGACAGAATACTATCATATTCTAGTGATGAAAATAAATGGACTCTTGCTACAGGCAACAGCATGGACAAATCTCACAAACATGTTGAGTATTAGAAGCTAGACCACAAAGAATACATGTTGTATGATTCCATTTATAAAGTTCAAAAGCATGCAAAATCAATCTGTTGTTTTAGAAGTTGGGACAGTGCCTCCGTGAGCAGTAACTGTGTCAGGGCAGGAGGGACGTTTCTGGGGGTGTCTGTAATGCATTCCTATCTGAGTGCTCTTTTTCTTTTTTTTTTTTTAATCTCAGTGGTCTCATACAGGCGTGATGTCTGGGTGGTAATTCATGGAGCTCTATGCTTATAAGTTGTGTATGTATATCACAATAAGTTAAAAGTACTAGATATTCACATAAATATAACTTGTTGTAAGACAGTTTTAAAAACATTTTTTTCTCTTCCCTTGTCCTCTTCCTGCCACCTGAGTGTACAGATGTGGACAAGCAACTTAAAACACTTCCTGTTGTTGACTCTCTATCCCAGATTAAAAGGAATGAGCTAGATGGGCTTGTTGCTCATTACAGAAAAATACCAGGAAGAGGGAAATATGCACAGAAAAGATAAAGCTAAAAAGGAGATACACTTGGGGTTTAGATAGAGAAGAAGAATGATTATAGGTACTTTCATAAAGTGAAAATAAAACATAGTATTACCCAATAAGACATCAGCTGCAAGCAAATGGTCCATTACACTATCCAAAATATAAGTCTGAAATTCTTTTTGCTGAGTTCTTGTAGATCTTTCAGGAGAAGCCTAATCAATAAAATTTACAATTAGAAACAGAACCAATTAAACAAAGATAAGGCCTCAATCATAGTTATATTATTAATACTTACATAGTTACATAAAAAAACCCTACTGGGAAATAATAAAATATGACATGAGAGATAGTAGACACCCTTATGCTTTTTTTTTATTTTTGTGACCACAGAATTAAAAAGAAGCAAAAGTAAAGTATCATCTTTTGAATCCAGTCCTCCAAAAAGATTCTAAGTATACCTCACTTCCAAAGACAGCCATTTATGAGATACAGATAAAATAAATCATAAAGCCATTAAAACAGATATAAAACCTCAGGGATCTAGGAATCAAGGGGGCAAAGTTGAGGGGGAAGGGAATATTAATACCAAATGTTAACTAAGCACATGGCACAAAATTTAGCTCTGCGCTTCCACGGTATCGAGGAGAAAAAAAGACGATACGGTTTACAAAGCTTTTTCTTATCTGTAAAAAGCAGCACACTAGACTGTCAGCAAGGATGTTTACCTGAAGTCGTTCTTAGAGGAAGGTTCTCTAAGGGTTTTTAAAATGACGACAATGCTAACCCTATCCATAATACCTTTGAGAATGGTTTTGTACAGTACAAAGATGATTTTAGAAATGATATTGAATAAAAGCTTAGGGCACAAAGTTAAACTACAGTCCTCAGATGGCATTTCTGTTATTAGGGTAATATAATCTAGGTGCATAACTGGCAAGTATCTAACCTGAGAGGTGGGTGGCAGACCACTGGGAGCCTAGGGATGAAAGGTGGAAACATCCTTCTGTCGTCCTCAAATGCCAGTGGTTTTAGTTTGCTTTTGGTAGGAGTTGGATATGGAACAGTTCAACAAACTGACACAAAACTGTTTCTTAAAAAGAGATCTGTATGTTTTGATACCAGCATAGTAATGATGCTTTGCAGATCCGTGAATACACACATCCGGGACTATGGTTATGATGTTACAAAAGTGGGCTTTAGAAAACTGTTTTGCTTTATGCATTTAAAATTAAATTCTGCTCTATTTTAAAAAATCCATTTCTTTCTATTCTGATTTTCAAGGTGGTACTCAAAAAGGGTTTAAAGGAGCAGTTAAAAATCTAAAATCTATATTCAGATCAAAGATCTTATTCTAGGGATTCAAAAACCAACATCTCAACCAAAGTTGCAACAAGTATTTCTCTGTTTTGCTGGTAAGGCATATTTATTTTGTTTAAAAATGACAAAATGTGGGCCTAATAACAGTTAAAATAGTACTAAAGTTTAGAAATTTGGTTTGGGATCAGAATAACTAGGGGAAAAATGAAAGATAGGTCATATTGTTTTAAATCTTAATAAATTTTCCTGTGCAGTTGGAACAGATTAATGACAGTGGTCAGCAGTAGAGCTGTGGCCACGCCCTGCCAATTTCTCATGTGGATGGTACAGTGAGAATTCAACCTTGCCAAATAAAGAGAAAACAGCAGATTGATTAGATCTTGGAGGATTACCTTATAATCAGATCAGAGATCATTTTTTCAAACAGCCTGAGCAGATCGAAGTTTACTAAGGAGTAAGGTTCTCCATTCACAGGAAGATTTAAACCCCCCGAAGACAACAGTGTTCATTCTGGATCATCATCACTCAAGGTGGTTGGTTAATGGATAAATAATAATGGGTAGGGCTTATCAAATCTTAACTAGACAAAGTTTGGAATCTGAAAACAGAGGGACCATAGTACACAGAAAAGTAGCTTCATCAACAATATTTATCTTTACTTAATTAAGAAACATTCTTTTGAATTATGCAAGGATTTAAGGCTGGCTCAGTCACCAATAAGCATTTAATCCTCTGAATCCTCTCACAGAATCTATTATATGAGTGATTATGACCCAGAATTTACACTTGTTATTGGCTCTAATTGCGGAGTTTAAATGTTCTTGCTGAGATTTATTGTAGCCTAACTTTTAAAGGATTTAAGGCTTAATGAATGAATGCACAGCTGTCTCAGAGGCATTAAAAAAAAAATTCTATGGAGTTGCTATATGTAAAAGACAGTGCTTACTTTTATCTCTTTATCTCAATCTGCAAAATATCTCTTTGTACCCCATTTTAGGGAGATGGTAACTAAGGCTGAGTGGGTAAGTCACAACTAGGACTCAAACCTCAGTTTCTTTGATGGCAAAATTCATGGCCTCCCGTTATACTATACTCTTCCAGCTCTACCGGAAGTCTCCATATTGAAGTTAACAAATGCACAAAAACAACTCTGCTACAGCCTCATCAATCTTCTACATCAATCTGGTCGGCTGCACCAGATACCTGGGACGAGTTCAGGGCAGGGGGAGGACAGGGTGAGCACTATGATCTGCTCCGGTCTGTGGCCATCACATGTCTTCCCGGTAAACACAGGGAAGCCAGTCAACACCAGTATTCAGAGAATCACAGCCTTCTTTCTGCAGCCTGCAGACACCATGCAGAATCTATGCGCACAGGCCAGCCAGCCCAGCGGGCCTGCTGCTCTCGACGAGAGCAGTGCAGCTTTGGGAGGAAGACCTTTGGTGTTCGGTGGTTTGTGGACAGGCTGAAGCTCTTAAGGAAGAGGTTTCGAGCTTCTTCATTCCAACTGCAGTATTCCTCTTAACTGATTTCCTCCCTTCTGTCAGTTATGGGAGAGGGCTCTCTCTGCCCCCTTTTGCCACTTTTTGTTTGTTCGTTGTCCTAGTCACCCAGGGTGGATCTCAGACTGAAGTGAAGAGAGAAGTCTTTTAGAAGATGGCTACAATAGAGTTGTGAACTCCTGAGAGCACAGAGAGGTACTTATGGTGTAAGCCCACCCTCCGGCCCCGGGCTGCCATGGTGGTGCTCACGTGCAGCAATGTCACCGGGCCTTCCGTAAGATGCCTGCTGGTGACAGGTACTGGTGGTGACAGACACCGGTGGACGGGAGCAGGGAGAAGAGCTCCTGGACACTCTGGTATATGCCAGCGAAGGCCACTTCGTTTCTGGGTAAGCCTTACATGCCAGGTTCTGTGTTATGAATCTTAAATGTATTCTCTTATTTAATTCTCACAGCAGCCCTCAGAGACAGGTTCTATTTTTATACCTTGTGAAAGATGGGCAAACTCTAAGGGGTGAAGAGAGCGGAGAGGACACAGCTATAACCAGCACACATTTAATTTCTCAAAAATAGCTTTTGCTGGGTGATTTACATATATTTAACTCCCGTAAAAATTATACAAGGGAGATTAGTATATAAATCATTCTCCAGAGAATGGATTGAGTTCATTGAGACAAAAGTGTTTATGTAATAAATAACTGGCCCAGAATTCAAAACAGGTCCTTCTCACTCCAAAACCCATGCTTTTTCTACTGCACCATACTGCCTCCCTTGTACACTCTGGCTCGCCTACACAAATGGGAATCTTTTATAATCAAGTAAGTAGATGATCTTGTGGTGAGATTCCGGCAATCCTAAGACTGAAGATGGCCTGCCTCAAACGTATTGAACTGAAAATCAGTTGGATCAAACCCCGTCCTTCATCCAGGTAAGTGGTAAACATACAGGATAATTCTCTTCTTGAACAACATTCAAAATCGTGTGCTTGCTGTTTTTTACACCATCAAAGATATAGAGTGCAATAAATATGTTCTGCATGTTTATTTTATATGTGTATAGAAGAATTGGAAGTTCCTCAAAGGATTAAGTTAATTTTTAAAAGCAAATGTTATCTCTCTTATTAGATGTATCACATCTTCCTGTTCGAGAGCTGCCAGGATATAGTTATAGTTAAATGATTAATATTGAAAAGAACCAAAACTCTGTGCTAATTCTGTAAGAGATGAAAGGACATGTGAAAGGTGGTCCCTAACTTTTAAGGAGTTGATAATCTACCTGGGAGTTTCCATCTTGACATCCCCCTGTTTTCCTTGAATTCTAACCCCACCACCCCTGACTCTCCAGTCCAATCAGACACAATTCCACCACAGGGCAGATTTCTGTCCACAACAATGAGAATGCTACCTTAAGGTTAGTACATGTTATATCAAACTTTTTCTTTGAAAAATATAGAAAACCAAAATAAAAGACAATTATTTTGCTTACTCATGGCTAATTATCTATCAGGGTTCCTACAAATCTGAAAAGGCTATTAATGGATATATCTGTCCGTATCTCCCACACATGTGTATTTTAGTATCTGGCTCACTTATGCTTTCTGGCACACACCTCTTCTGAACTTTATTATCTTGTTATTTTCTGATCACCATTTCATTTTGCATAGAATGCTTCAAATTCTTACCTGACGTGCTAAGATACTAGCCATCTATCTTACTTCTTAAAGTTTCTAACAAGGACAAGTTCTACCAGGCATGCCTTTAAACTCTACCATGTGAACTGCTGATGACATTTACTATTTTTCTACCAACGTAAACAGTGTGGTCCTGGTTAAAATGCTTAGCATGACTAGTATCTAAATTACATCAGCAATTTCTTTTAGTTGACCAAAGGGAGAGAGTTTCACGTGAATAAGATAAAACATCTCCTGTGGTTTTAAGGTTTCAAGTAAAAAATTAACTGTATTAGCCACTAGAGGGAGCAGAGAAAGTGCAGGTTCAGCTACCAAATGGCTGAGAGCATGAGGGAAGTTCCCCAGAGAGAAGAGCAGTTATAGTCTTTGGAACTGAATCTTTTCATAGGATGATATTATTTTCAGAGTCCTGGAATGCACTACTTGACCCTGCTTATATGAATTGACCAAAAAAAATATGAATGTACAGGCAACTAGTTACATATTAAATTCTCTTTCTAGGATCTTTTGAAAATTTTCTAGGTGAACATTTGGTTTTCAGGCATGGCCAATTACTAGAGCCAGCAGTACACTTAGGGCTCATTTTCTGATGCATCAGCTGATTCATATCACTTACCAGCAGAACAGGCAAGTGCAATGGGCTGTCTGCATCTCCCCCAAATTCGTATGTTGAAGCTCTAACCCTCAATGTGATGGTATTAAGAGATGGAGCCATCAAAACGTAATTAGGTTAAGATGAGGTCACGATGGTGGAGTGCCCATGAGATTAGTGCCCTTATTAGAGGAAGGAACACAAGAGTTTTCTCGTACATGAGTGCATGTGCGCAGGTTCTCGTTCTCTCCTCTCTCTCTCTCTCTCTCTGCCATGTGAGAGTATAACAATGTAGCCATCTGTAAGCCAGAAAGAGGGCACCAGAACCTCACCAAACTGGCACCCTGATGTCAGACTTCTCTGTCTGGAACTGTGGGAAATAAATGTCTATTATCCACACCACCCAGTCTATGGTATTTTGTTGCAGTCTGAACTAAGCAAGGAAGCAACCTAAAACTTTGCTGCCTTGAGGAAAATTTAATAACTGTATATTAAGCACCTACTATGTGCAACGCACCATATCTTATGGTGCAGAGGACACCAAGAGCAATAATACCTGGTTATAATATGAAAGACGGACAGAAGTAGGGAGTTACACACTGAGGAGACAATGACGCTCTAAGTGTTAGAGTATGTGAGAGAAGGTGCTGGCACACTAAGGACCATGGGCCAAATCCAGCCCATGTCTGTCTTTGTAGACCAAGTTTTACTGAAACACAGCCATGCTCATTCATTTATGTATTGTCTACGGCTGCTTCCTAGCTACAGTGATATACTGAAACAGTTGTAACAGAGATTGTATAGCCTGCAAAGCTTGAAACATTTACTATTTGGCCCTTCACAGAAAAAGTCTGTCAATTCCTGGCCAGGAAAGGATAAGAAAGGTTTGAATTAGGGACATGCTTATGGGAGGGAACAGAAAGTAGAGAAACAAATTGTTAGGGTATATAGCATGTCTGGGATAAAAAATTCCCATAGTCCATGATATGTTCTGCCTGTATAACCAAAAGAATTTGATATCTGAAAGGTATCTGGCATAAAATATGCTTGGTTACTAATGTTCTAATTATAAAAACTGAGCAAAAGATATGTAAATGCATTTTTTTGTCCTTACCTCCAACAAAAGATCAATTAGCGGAGTCTGCTTGCTGGCAGGAGTAAGACAGAGATTGTCTATTATTAAGACCCGCATGAAGTCAAAAACAAACTTTTTAGCTGGGTGATTGGTCAGATACGTCTTCGTGCCCACATTGCAATACTCTGACTGGCTTCTGTTCATCCCTGTGTCTGCTGCAAAGGCTTTAAATTCTTCTGCTGGAGATCCAACTTCATCATCAAGATCAGTCACCTGGTAAAATCAAGTGGAAATACACACGAGTCATATTTGATTTTATGTGATATTTTCACTTCCATGTTTCCTAAAATCCAAATTATAGCAGCAAGAGTACTTTCCTTCAATATTTACCTCTTACTAGGCTATTCAATACATTACTTCACTGCTTATTTGACTATCACTTCAAGGTAGTAACCGGGAACCAGATGTATGTGTACTTAACACATGCTCTTTCTAATATTAAAGTGACCAGCCACTACCCGTGTATCTGTTTTATGTTGAATTTTATCTCTACTATGGATAACTGCACTTAAAATAATTGAAATGATGAGAATGACTATATTTGCATATTGAAATATACCTATGGAGAAGTCAATGTCACAGAATTTCAAATTAAGATCTGGCCCAAGGGTGGCATCTAAAAGCTGATCTATTTTTGCAAATTAAAAAAACAAAAAAACAAAAAAACAGAAAAATAAACAAAACAACAACATAACCAAAGCCAGTTTGGAGCCAAGTGAAAAAAAAATAAAGAGGACCAAAAGACAGATGATAAGCTGCTGACAAGGAAAAGACATTGAGATAATACTAAAGGTCTGTTTTTACCAAAACAAGAGGATTTTAAAATTACAAACAAGCCAGGGTATTAAGATCTTGTGTTTTACTTGTCTTTCTTCCTAAAATCCCTTACAGTTTTATAATGAATGTTTCTACCTTTACACATGAAGAAAGGGTAGTAGGAAGAAGGTAGTTTATTCCAGGTCCCAGAATAAGTGGTAGAATTAAGAGAAAACATGAAATTCTGAAGTATAGGGAATACTGTCTTTAGGGCTTTGTTTTAAAGGACAAAAGAAGTACCTGTACTACCTATGATTATATTCTAATAATTTGTTATTACTACAGAATATAAAAAATAAAAGTTGAATGAAAAGACAAACACAGATTTCATTTTTGTATAAAAACAGTCAATCCTATAATTAATTTGTAAAGACTAAATCCAGGAGATGCTGAATTCCTGAGGTAAGGAAAGCAGAGGTTAAGTTCACTCTGACCGGAGTTCTGTAACTCGGCTACGACACTGCATGACACAGCTTTCAGCATGTAAAGCAAGAAATGGGTCCACAGTGACTCAGAGAGGGAAGTGATTAACCAGACACTTACGAGAATATGTTAAATAAAACCAGAAGTAGAGTTCACTGCTATTTTAGAGGAAAGCAGAAGGAGAGTGTGGGGAGCAGACACCAGAGAATAATGTAAGAGGTGAGGTAGAAAGTTAGGAAACTAACTTGGTCAGAAGCTGAAAGGACTGGCAGGAAAACCCTGCCAACCACTGGAGCAGACTAATCCCAGGTAGACGTTCCCCCCACCTTTCCTACCATCTCTGAGTAAGGACGGATATTGAAGGGGAAGACGGTGGCTGCTAATGCACACAGGAAGTCAGGGCTCATCCACATGGAGGCCAGGTCAGGAACGTTGTGATATAAGTATCTAAAGAACTGCATCAGGGTCACGGGGTATTCCCGGAGCCAAGACCCCTCTTCTTCTGATTGCCAAGGCTGTCATGGGGACAAGAAAAGAAATAATACGTTAGAAAAACTGACACTGCTACAAATCACTTTAAAAAATCCATTACTCAACTTCTTTTCTAACACTGGACATGGTAATGGTTCACAATGCTTATGAACCACATTCACGAGCAAATATCCGTCAACACCTCTAGAAATAAGCTAAAACAGACACAGTACTCCTAGAAACTGACAGGACATTTTTTCACTGGCATAGTCGTAGCTCAGTAACTTGAGTCAGTGGTTTTCACTATTTATCATTATCAACATGAGAACAGTTGGTGCCAATAGTGGCTGTGTTATCCACAAAGCTGTCTTATCCTCCATCATGCTGCCATTATGTTAGGAGCAACACGAAAGATGGGGAAGTTACCTCACCTTTCTGAACCTCACACTGTCATATGTAAAATGACAAAACAATGCTTGGAGCCATTATGCAACCATGATATTATGATTTATAATACAAAATATATACTTGGGTCTTTGTCCCATCTCATTCTTGGCACAGAGCTACTAAAACCTTTGGAATGTCGTAAGTGAGAAAAGCCATGAAGGTGTCTTTTGTTAATTATAACAAACCCCTTGGGGTGTCTAGGTGGCTCAGTCTGTTGAGAGTCCGACTCCTGATTTTGGCTCAGGTCATGATCTCACAGTTGGTGGGATCGAGCCCCACAACAGGCTCTGCATTAACAGTGCAGAGCCTGCTTAAGGTTCCCTTTCTCCCTCTCTCTCTGCCCCTCCCCAGCTCGTGCATGCTCTCTCTCAAAATAAATAAATATTAAAAAAAAAATCATAACAAACCCCTTTCAACCACATCTGAGTTAATGTTAATGATAAGATTTTTGGAAAGCCCCTAAAGATGGAGGCTTGGCAGGGAAACAACCACATGAATAGAGGACTGAAACTTTCATCGCTGTACTAAAGCCCTGTACCCTCTAACTTCTAGGAAGGAGAGAGGGTGTGGAGATTGAGTTCAATCACTAATGGCCAATGGTTCAATCATGTCGATGTAATGAAGCCTGAATAAAAACCTTAAAGGACAGGGTCTGGAGAGCTTCTGGCTTGGTGAACACACAGAAGTGCTGGGAGAACAGCAGGTAGAGAGGGCATGGGAGCTCTGTGCCCTTCTCCACACCCTACTCTCTGCAGCTCCTCCATTGGCTGTTCCTGAGGCACATCCTTGTATAATAAACTGGCAATCTAGGAAGTAAGATGTTTTCCCAAGTCGTGGGAACCTCCAATTTACAGCCAATAGAGCAGAAGCACAGGTAACAACATGGACTTGTGACTGTCACCTGACGTGGTGGCAGGGGGCAGTTGTGTGGGACTGAGCCCTTAACCTGTGGGATCTGACGCTGTCTCCAGGTAGACCGCGTCAGAACTGAACTAAGCTGTGGGACATGCAGCTAGCGTGGCAAAACCCACCACACAGTCGGTGACCAGAAGTGTCAGATGTGAAGTAGTGAGGTAGCAGAATATTGAGAGTAGAGGAGACACACAGGAGTGTGTTCTTCCTTCGGAGCAATACAACAACAATAACGATGATGATAAAAAGGGAAAAAGGATATATGGGAACAATACCTATCTTTTGCTAGTTGCCCAGAGAGTGACTTTTTTAACTTAGATTTTTGTATTTGTTTATAAAAAGGAACTAAAACAAGCGCCCCAAGCATTCTAACTTAATACAATAGTAATTTTCTTTTCTAAGATGACATAAGAATAGTTTTGACTAAAATTAGGTTTGTCGGTACGTGTGATTCAAAGAGAGCTAGTAATTCTTCTTACAATGTGATCTTAAGTTGTGTAAACAAATTAAGTCGTTACTCACAGTGTTCCTATAAAAGAAACAGGAACATACATCTTGTCACTTACTCTTTCAATCTTTCATATCCAAGTTAGAAATAATTAGAACAAAAACGAATACAAAATAAAGCCAGTGCTGACATTTTTAACCTTTAAATGAAGGTGATTTTCAAAGTTCAAGTAACATATTATTGCAATGACATATACTATTAATGTATATTTGTTATATATATACATATATGTTAGAATATATATATAACACTAATAATATCCATGAACACTTACAAAACACTATGTACCAGGCACTCTTTCATCAGTGCTTTGTGTATATATTAATGCCTCATTAAATCCTCACAGCAATCCTAACAGGTAAGTTCTGTTATCACCAGCATTTTATACATGAGGAACCTGAGGCACATAGAGGTTAGCATGTCTTAAGTACCAGGTATGGGATTTGAACCCAGATAGGGCTCCAGAGATCATGGTCTAATCAACTGCACAGTGAGTCTCTACAGTAGAGATAACTAAAAGGACAGACTGTGTAATAAACAAACAGCCATGTTATCTTAGGATTCCCCTATTGATAAAAATGTATCACAGGCAGGAGGAACGACCAACAGGTTTAAGTATCTCTGTAAACTTACTGAATTCAGCATGCTTCGGAGCATCCCCAATAATAAAAAAGCAGCTTCTGTGCACACGTTATGGATAGAGGAGACCACAGTTCCACTTGAGGCAGGAACTCCAAAGATAAATGTCCAAATAGAATCTAAATCAAACTGTAGAGGTCAAAATGAATGAAGATTAGCCACTGTCCATTGTTTTCAGCTAGAGACCCTCACAAGTTCTAATATTCTAAAACTTCTTTGAGACTGATTAGTTTTTTTCAAGGTGAGCAATGATGGAGAGGGATAGAGATGTAGCACTCCTCCCTCCTCTAAATTTTAAAAGTTTGTAAATTTTTACATTTATAAAGAAGAGTGAATACTATGTATCATTCTGGCTTCTGTACCCATGTTAATAGAAAACAATATTTTCTATTTTTTTTCCTCCAATGAAAACAAACAGAAAGAAAACACATGCTAATTAGCTAGGAGATGACATTATACCACTAATGATTTTGAGCAGGATCTTTTAAAAAAAAAGCACACAGAACTCCCCCCCTCCCTCTTTTGGCAATGTTCTAATTCACATACAGGTAATATTTCACAAAATAAAAATCAGTTTAGGAGACTTATTCATAGAGTTTTATATAATACTTCATGACTATGGTGTCATGCTTATTTTGAAAAATTACATAACCAACCAAACTCTGTTAAGCCTGAATCCGTATTCTGACTTAATATAAGGGTACACACTTTCTTTTTGTTTAAAAGGTTTTGTCAATTACTAGAATCATTTGATTTAGCACTTGGAGTTATGACAGAAGTACAGTTGAGTTTAAAACTAAATTCCCAAGTCTTTGCAGTACCAAAAACCAAAGCTACACAACAGTCCACAACAGTCTTCAGTTAGGATTCAAGTAAAGTCTCAGTGTTTTCCTATTGTGGATGTTATCTATCATTAAGAAATTAAAAATATTTTTGTAATCAGAATTTGCACTAAGAATCCTATCCAGTAAACTCACGGCACATAAACTGCTCTCTTTATTTTTAATTCTATAGAAATGACATTATACTTCTAGATAACATCACAGAACTTGACTTCTTCAGATCTCCATTTAAAATACCATCCAAAGTCTTTATGCATATGGAATCATAGAGAGTAATCATTTAAAAAAAAAAAAAAAAAAAAGACCACAGAGGGAAAAAAGGACTTCTTTTTGCTAAAGTTTTCTATGGTAGCTTCATATTTTTCTGTCCCAAACCAAATCCTACATGTGAGAAAGGAATGGAATCCCTTTGGTTTTATTGTGAGCAGCCCATCATCACCCTGTGGGGGTTTTGCGGCACGTATAATCACACTTCCACCTTACTAGATAATTCCTACCTGGCAACCCTGCTTACACCGGCTGCTGATGACAGGCACACTGACCTGCAGGTTCTCAGGCAGCTCACTAACTGGCTGCTGCAGAAACAGTGCCATGAGGAGAAAGTAGAGAGCAGGGACATTAGTGTGTTTAGGAAGGAAGGACTGAAGAACTGGGAAACCAGGAAAATGACAAGCATCACGGTTAATCTCCCTGACCGTCGATCGCCCGCCAGCACTCCTGCCCACGTTGAATCCTAAGAGGAGAGGAAAGGTAACAGTAAGTACAGTAATCAGTAATCGACTGCCGTGCTATATTAACAAAGAAAGGAGTAATTCAGTATATGTGACATTTCTATCCAGAGTATTCATGTTAATAAAGGCAATTAACTACTCGACTGTTGAATTCATCTTCCAGTTTACAAGTTGACTTTACTATCTCTGATTTCAGCAAGCCTGTCTATTAGAACACAGGTCTTGAAAAATAGCTGAGACAATCGGATACAAGAGAGAATATAAATTCCACTCATTAAAAGAAGGACCTCAAACGAGCTCTAACATTTCCCTAAGAAGAAAGTAAAATTCAAAATAGAGTCAAAGTTAGGATGCTACAAAAATGTACCTTAAAAAACTAAAACTGCTATATTTAGCATATAATTATAATGAACTATATTCAGTTAATATAGGTCATTTGTCCTGAAGATCATATTAACCTAGTTAACTTTAAGTCATCTACAAGTTTTGAGACAAGACAGAATAAATAAGCAAACTGATCTGTAATTCCGTTTGGAAGTTCCCCAGCACTCCTGGACTGTGGCTGTCTATGCAGAATTCTTCCCAGAAACACAGCTCTACCAGGACGGGGTCAGGGCTTGCGGACGTGGCTTACGCAGCATCAGCCTTTCTAGCAATCTTGCCCCCTCCATAACATAACTCATCAGGACACAACTCCAATAGTTAGTTCTTCTCCCTCCCCAAATCTAGCACAGTGCTCCGAACAGAATAAACGTTGGTCAGAGTTTCAGTGTAAAACTTGTACGAAGGGCAACCAAGAGATGAAGGATTGATTTCTACTCTGGAGCAATCTGTATTTCAAGTGAATATTCATTTTTTCCTTCCAATTTCTTTTTTCTAGGATGAAGTAAGCATGTAACTTGCTACTATTTTAATAAAAGAGAAATTTGCATCCAGCTAGCTTTTTATTTTTATTTTTTTTTTTAATTTATTTTTTTTTTCAACGTTTATTTATTTTTGGGACAGAGAGAGACAGAGCATGAACGGGGGAGGGGCAGAGAGAGAGGGAGACACAGAATGGGAAACAGGCTCCAGGCTCTGAGCCATCAGCCCAGAGCCCGACGCGGGGCTCGAACTCACGGACCGTGAGATCGTGACCTGGCTGAAGTCGGACGCTTAACCGACTGCGCCACCCAGGCGCCCCCAGCTAGCTTTTTAATAATTTCATCCTAACCAACTGCTTCATGTGTTGTGAATTAATCTTCTGATGTTTGCCTAATTAAAAAATTGTATAGCAATTTACCGACCTCTTTCCCATATCATCTCATTTCTCACACACAATGAACATGTGAGTCAGAGATTACTATTATCCTTTCTATAACACGGAAAATATGCAATTTGTTCAAAATCACAAAGTTGAAGATTGCTGCTGCTAGGATTTGAGCTGATGTCTGTTTTAGAGCCTGTGAAGTTACACGGTGTCCCCTGGTCTTCTTTTTTTTAAATTTTTTTTTTCAACGTTTATTTATTTTTGGGATAGAGAGAGACAGAGCATGAACGGGGGAGGGGCAGAGAGAGGGAGACACAGAATCGGAAACAGGCTCCAGGCTCTGAGCCATCAGCCCAGAGCCTGACGCGGGGCTCGAACTCACGGACCGCGAGATCGTGACCTGGCTGAAGTCGGACGCTTAACCGACTGCGCCACCCAGGCGCCCCTCCCCTGGTCTTCTTAATGACACTGCTACATTTCTGAAAGACCCGGCCGCTGGTGATTTTTGCCTATAGTGAATTCTCAATGAAATCACCAGTATAAAAAAGTCTTGAGCTTTAAGAAGTCAGAAGACATAAGGTGGTATTTTATACATTAAATAGGAAAATAAATTTTGAATAAACTGCAGGTCCTAAATGAAAACCAATACCAACATTCATTTGCCTTTCTATTTTTCCCTATAATTAATCTTAAGGAATACTTAACATGTTATTAACAATTAAACATTAATTTAGATTCAAATTACAGCTATGTGGAAGGTATTTTTATAAAAAAAAATTTGACAAAACTACCAAACGTGAATAAAACAAAGACATTAGGTTGCTCATCACATCAGACAGAAACAGAATCAAGTGATAGGACACATATCTGTAATACATACACCTATATGTGTGTGATCACACAAGTATTCAGGGAAAATTTAGTTAAATTGAACCAAATTTAAATTACACTTAAGTTCCTCGATTTCGCTCTGAGAACGAGAAGAGCATATGCAACTTGTAAGCAGGTATAAAAGAAGACAAATTCCAAGGCATGAAGTCAGGCCAGATATAGAAAAGGCACCTTTTTCTGATACTACAGACAAAAGAACAGGACTAACACTTAGAAGACGGTTACTCAGACACCAATACTGTCTGACTCAGGAACCTTATGCATATAACAGTCTTACTTTCCTAATTAGAGAAATTATTCCTTAAGTTTTACTTACTAGCTTTATTTCATATGAAGTATAACAAATCCATAAAATATATACCTGACTCCATAATCATGAAGCTCAAAAGAGATGAAACATGTTAAAGAATTCTGTAAAGCACAGTGTGCTATATAAACCTCAGGTGTTACTACCGTGGTTTTTGGCCTTCAGTGGGAAGTGGTGCTCTCTGTTAGTGTTTGAAACTCTCATACTCCACAGAACTCACATTCTGCTGTGCCTTCCATTGCTTGCTCTCTTAGTAGCTATCATTAAGGTCAACAAGTGCAGTGTCTTGCTACCAAACTGTTCCTAACAATAACATTTGTAGGCTATATCCCTCCCCTAGAGTCAATGTAAAATAGTCATTGTTTTTAAACCATGGAAGTGTCTACAATGATAATGTCGAATATATATTTCAAAGCCATCAATTTTCTCGAGCAATCATTTCACCGTAAATTCCTTTCTTCACAACAAAGTTTCTTAAGACATTTTCCAATGTGAAATAACAGTAAAATAATCTTATGTTGTAAACTCAGTCTTGTATCATTTTCTTTGACATATGAATCAGATGCAGGCATCACTTAGGTATTGATGCTTTTACTTTTTTTTTTTTTTTTTTTTTTTACAGATAAATCACATATTCAATTTGGATCCCTAATTTTCCCACCTGATAAGGGTAAACAGGTATTTTTTATGCTTATTCTAGAATATAACTATATATGATTTTAAAATGTAATATTATAAAGACAAATATATTTTAAAATATATATTTCAAGAATTTAAAAAATACTTTATGAATTGAATGACTGGTTTTCAATAAAAACATTATTTTAAATATATATTTTCTAAAATTAGAACACTAATATGAATAGAAATATAGCTGCTCAAATGAATCTAACATAGGAAACTGTAATTTTCTAATATTACTTAAATGCTCAGTCCCACATTGAAAATAGCACAGAACTAGCAAGCAGAGAATAAGGAAACTTGGCTGAAACCTCGAGCTAATTAAATCTTTGAGAGGCAATATCATAAAACGGTTAAAAGCCTGGGCTTTTGATCTAATCGACCTGGATACAAATGTTGACACTTAGCTGACAAGTGACTTCATACCTATGCTTGGTTTTCTCATAAGTAAAATGGCTATGATAGTATTTATACCTCATAGGACGACCGTGAAAATGAAAATGTTTAGTAACTGGCATAGAACAAGCACTCAAAATACTGATTATTATTAACTGAGTTTGGATGATTTGCTAATTACTTACTTATACATAAGAAAGGGAAGTATACAACAAAAGATGATAAGGAATTCCCCTGAGTTTTCACATCTTGAATATCCTAACTTCAGCTTGATTTGCACTTAAAAATGCAAAATTTGAAACTTTCTAAGCTGTTCATTCATTCATTCAAATTCATGACTCTTAATGGCTGTCAGATGAACTGAGGACTGTAAGCTTTCACAAGATTTAAAAACAAAGTACAACAGCTTATCTTATAGCAGCTGATGGTAAAAGTCCCATACCTAATACAGTTCCGATCTTATTAGTTAAGACAGAATCTGTCTGTTCCAGCCACCCTCCACCGCTGAGTCCTTCCTTAAACTTGATGAGAATGGACTGATTACTCAGCAGCACGACAAGAATCCTCATGGCTGCTGTAACTGTGGTGGAGTGCAAGTGTTCTTCCATGAACATCATAATCCAGTCGAAGCCCAGTGTCCTGACCAGTTCTTCACAAGCTCTGTGTAAAGGTAGATAATTAAGAAGAAGAAAAAAACAGAACATTAATTTCAAGTGTTAGGATTTCTAATTTAAAAACATACATAAGTAAGACTAGCTTTTGTTCTCAAGATTCTATAAATTGCAAAGTTCAAAAGATCTATTAAAAGTAGCAATTCTTGCTATTGTCTACTATGAATTAACTAGTAATAACCACTGGTACCATCAGTTCTAAAAAGATCTTACTTACTGCAAATTAATGCTTGTCTTTTCTTTAGATGTATAAACTAGTTTTAGCAAGATATCTAGAAGTCTGTTCCTCAAAAGTATAAGATTAGCAGATACAAGACCTCCAAAGTCTTCTTCAGTTCCTACAATGAAAATATATACATTAAATTGCCTTAGTAGATAAACCAGTATAAAATATATAACACTGTTCTAAGAAATCTCACCGAAAATTACACCTTTTAGAAAACATTTTCTCCAAAAATAAACTTTTAAAAAAAATTTTAAAGGGAGGCTCAGTTGGTTAAGTGTCTGACTTTGGCTCAGGTCATGATCTCGCAGTTTGTGGGTTCGAGCCCCATGTCAGGCTCTGTGCTGACAGCTCAGAGCCTGGAGCCTGCTTTGGATTCTGTGTCTCCCCCTCTCTCCGCCCCTCCCCCACCTGCATACTGTCTTTTTTTCTCTCTCTCAAAAATAAACTTTAAAAAAAAAAAAAAAGAAAACATTTTCTCTAGGAGTACTTTAGAATCCTGAAAATTGTTCATTTATATTTGACATTATCTAAACAAGTAATAAAAGACTGTAAATCTTTTCTTACATTAATATTTCTCCACCACCACCAACAGAGGGGAAATTAGTCACGTGAATAAAAACAACAATCCAAATCCTTAATTTCCAGTTTCATTTTGAAGGATATATATAGTTAAATTTACCAAATTTAAAAATGAAAAATAGGAAGCATAAACTATTCAGTAACTGTAATAAAGGAGACTTTGAATTAAATAGCACAGAAGAGAGGCAAAGGCACACAAGTGTACAAGAGAAACTGGAAAAGCAAGGGAGGGAGACAGAAAGCTTATGGTTCTCAATGGCATGGTGCGGACTTCTGGGCCCAGCCGGGACACTGATGGGCTATGGGCTGGCAAATCACAGTCCCCAGGCCTTCCTTTATTCCAGAATTGAAGTTCGGGCTACATTAGTTGTATGCTTTTACTTGTTTGGGCAAGAGACACTTTTTGCCTTTAAACATTACCTTTTAAAATGCTAATTTTGTGCCTTAAACATTGGTAAGGATGCCTCAAGCTTACCTAGGGGAATTCAAGATTCCCTTCCCTTCTAAGAGGGAAGACTGGTATTTGATAAATTGCTTTGTTGAAAACATACCATACAACCTAAATTGAGATAAGAATCACTTCCTTTCAATTATTTCCTTTTCAATTACTTCTTTTCAGGAAAATGGTGATCCAACAGAAATGAAAAATTCTCCTTAGATTTATATCTAGTTTTCTGTCAGTTTTGCTTCTCTTAATTTTCAAATACAGTTTAAAACAATAAACTCTGAACTTCCAGCTTAAGTTGTTTCCACTCCGACTGATGCTTTCTTCCACAGTGCACTACCCTTTTATGCTATTTTATTCTGCACTCATTATTATATTGCTCTTCAGCATTATTCAAACCATTTTATTTTTTGTAGGTGTATCCTGAATGCTATATAAACTACTTCAAAGAAAAAACTATGGTTTTATTTGGAACATTATATTATAGTTAATGTAATCTTCAGTTCATATCAAATAATGTCATATACTAACAAGACCAACAGTGTGCTTCTGACTTTCTCTATTATTTCAAATGGCAATGAAGTGATGAGAATACTAATGAACTTGGCGTATCAACAGAAAAATTTGCTAATTTATACATCCCCACTACTGTACTCTTCTCAAAGGAAATTTTACACTAGTTGTGCTAATCGAATTCAACAACTAGCAAGAAATATGGAGACTAGAGAAATATTTGTCTCACATCTTTTTATACTTGAAACAAGTGTTATATATTTCCAAAGATTTTTAAAGTACTTTCAATAATATCTGTTTACTTGGCTTATATTAATTCAGAGCTAAGATATAATCTGTGCATATGAAAGAAAAATGTAGTGGTTAAAAAAAGCTTACAATGTTGGTCTGGATTGCCTGAGTTCAAATGGAAGTAGTATGATCTCAGGTAAATGTCTTTTACTCATCTTTCTAGGCCTCAGTTTCTCCCCTTGTAAAACTAGGAGAGCAATAATACCTATTTCATAGAATTGTTACAGGAATATAAAAAGCACTTAAATAGTACCTGGCAGACATTAAGCACTCAGTAAGTGTTATTCATTGATTTTATCTTATGCTTCTCATCCCCTGCTAATTCGCTTTACCAAAGAAACATCAACATTGTTCCCAATGAGGCAGTAGATGAGTGGTCATCAGCAGTCTTATGTTCTGTTAGCATTTGCAGCAAATCATTCAGCCTCTCAAATCTTAGTTTCTTTTTTGAAAAACATGATTACAACACTTCTCTTCTTATTCATGAAGCACTGCAGAGGCTGTGCGCCAGGCGGTATAGCCAACATGGAGGAGAACACCTTTGTGAGGCACTGACTCAACAGTATTTTTCTCCCCTGCCCAGGTGGATAGTGGCGTAAGGGAAGTCATTTATGTGATACGATTTTGGAACAATGTAACATTACAGGTAATAATGTAAGTAATGCTGACAAATATAAGATATTGTGAATTTAATTATAAGTCAACCTAAAAGGTTCTTCTGGAGTGCCTGGCTGCTCAGTGAGAAGAGCAAGTGACTCTGGTTCTTGGGGTTGTGAGTTTGAGCCCCACACTGGGTTAAGAGGTGACTTAAATTAACCTAAAAGTATATAAAAATAAAAGGTTCTTTCAATGCTTTCCGAACAAATCTCCTATCCTAGAATATATAACAGGAAAAATACAGAACAAGGGGGGGAAAACATGCACCACATGAAGAACATATATGAATAAAAAACATGCACCAAATTAAAAAAATGGTTTGTCATGGACCCCAAATCCCGCAACTTACGAAACTACTTTCATTTTATATTTACATAAAAGATTCTAAGTAAAATGTTTTTTTCTAAGTGACTACTAAATCTTTAATAGGAAGACAAAAATAATAGTTATACACATATAATTCACACTAGCAAGTGTCTGTTTCTAAAGAAATGTATATAAATTTTAAAAAGTCAATTAATGCTCAAAGATAGCTAAGAATCCAACTCTTGATTTCGGCTCAGGTCATGATCTCACATTTTGAGAGTTTGAGACCCGCATCCAGCTCTGTGCTGACAGCAAGGAGCCTGCTTGGGATCCTCTCTCCCCCTCTCACTCTGCCTTGTCCCCGCTCTCTCTCTCTCAAAATAAATAAATAAACTTAAAAAAAAAAAGTCACACAGAATAGAGTTTGCTATTTAAAGGAACACTGCTATGAATCTTCTAAGAATATGAAAGATTTAATTAATATATTCTATTCTTAAGTTTGTTTTTACAGTGATTTGACAACTCTGTATGTTATGCTATGCTCACAAGTGTACCTACCATCTGTCACCACACAACACTATTATAATACCACTGACTATATTCCCTTATGCTGTACCTTTCATCTCCGTGACTTTTCTTTTTTCACTGCTTTAAGACTGTGCTTTTAATTCATGTATAATTAACATCCAGTGTTGTATCAGTTTCAGGTGGACAATGACTCAACAGTTCTATACATTTCTCCATGCTTGTCAAGGTAAGTATGCTCTTTATCCCTGTTATTTCCCCATCTCCCCACCCACCTCCAGGGAAGATTTTAGTTTTAAAGTAAAATCCACACCCTATTAAATTCCATAGGTAATTTTGTACTTCTGCATATTGTACAGGCTTAAAGACAACTGCGAAAGACCAGAAAAAGCAATGTAAGGAGAAAAGTAATATAATAGCATCATATGTAATTCTAAATTGTGCCAGAAAACGGGGCGTGGTAATTACTTTTCAAGCCCCAGACTTAGCTCACCAGTATCAAGCTTCTCTTCATTGTTTATTTCCATAACTACAAATTTCTCACAAACTGCAAACGTTGGTAAAGTAGAAGAAATAAACTGGCCAAACCTTTAAATATAAGAAAAAAAGTTACAGATTTTAGATTTTTCTCTGCCCCAAAAAACCAAAAATATAAAGAAAGAAAACACAAAGAAATGAAAAAGTAGTACTCCTTGTTTTAAATAATCTCTTACAGACCTTTAGGTGATTGCATTTGGTTTACTTCCCCTAGGACCATCTCAATTAACATTACCTGTAACAATGTTTTAAAATAGGCAAAAATATATTCCCCCAGAAATATGAGTCCTTTAATGTACTAACCCTTTAATGCACTTAGAGAACCAAACAGTATGATCCAAATTAAAATGTCCTAAAAAAATAAAATAAATAAATAAATAAAGTCCTAACATTATCTATGTGGATCAACTGTAGCCTAGTAGACGAGAACCTGGGTTTTGGAAACACAGGTAATGTTAAAATCTTGGCTCTATCAGTTTTTAATCTTGTTACTTGAGGCAAGTAGCTTAACTTCTCTGGGTTTTAATTCCTTAATCTGTAAAGTAGAGAAAAATAAAAAACTTGATAGGTTTCAGGGATAATTTTAACAAAGTGATCATTAAGAGTTCCAGAATGGAACTATTTAAATCTAGATTTAAATAAATGTTGTTAAATGGCAATAAACAATTATCTCCAAAATAATTTTTAAACTCCAGTTTTAAATCTTTTGCCAAGTTACAAAAATGTCTTCAAGGTAAATGAATATCAAAGTGAGTGATTTACATTCTACACAAATCAGAGACTAAATCAGTCACTCTGATTTTCACCTGTGATACCTGGTTGATTACATGAAAACAGTCAAACTGAGTTTAAACAATTCTCTATTCGGAAAATACTTTGGTTAGACAGCTTTTTCCTTCCATTTTTGGCTAAGATGGGAATTACCAGGTGGTGAGTAAAACTATTCTACAGATAATCCATAAATATGCCTTAAGCCATTTCTCATTAGCAGCAAAATAATACATCATATAAAAGGTTTGAAATATACAAAAATAAAATATCACCATCTGTCTGGGTGATAGAAAATAAATATATAAAAGAGATGGCATGCCTGCTACAGGGTGTGTGTGTGTACACTTGTGCACATACGCTTGAGAAGTAGTAGGGCTTAGGGAAGACGTACCAAAAATTCCTATACTGAACACTTTTATGTCCAGGGCAAACTCTCACTGGGCTCAGTCCTACATATTTTCTCGTTCACTAATGACAACAACTGGTTTTGCTTTATAAAGGCAAGGGAATATTTTTTGTGCTTACAAATATCTTGAATGTTAACATTATAGGTATCACACAGGCCTAAGAACCAATTTCGTCTCATTCATTTTAATCTCATTGGTACTTTTAGTTAATAAACAGACAGATGCGAAGTTGTCACTACCTGAGCAGATCATTGCTGTTGGGAAAACCTTGCAGTAAGAAGCTCAGCACATTACTAATGGCAGCAATGGTAGGCTGGGATAAAGACATATCTCGAAGAGTCAGGAGCAACTTGGGGATTAGCTGGAATTCCCTCATTAATTTGGCATTCTTTGAAGCTTCACTATAAGAGAAAGAAGACTTCATATGGTCTGTGCTTATCATCTCTTCTATAATTGAAAAATAAACTACACAGATATTAACTAATACCTGGACTCAGTGAGCAGCTCAATAAAGTGTTCAAATAAGGAAAGATGAAGTTCATACGGTGCATGGAGCCAAACCTAAAATAAAAAGAAAGAAGAGTGGTTGGTATATTTAGGGCTAAGAAATACCCAAATGACTATCCAACAAACAAAAATGCGGCACATAGAACTTATTTCACTTATATAACTAACTGACTATAACCACCTTATAAATTTTTATTTGGTGAAGCCCTATGAAACTGTTTGTACAGAAGACTTCTGGTTCTCTTCATAAAGGATTAATTGCTATGGAATTACCCTCCTAAACAACTGGAAAGGCAAGATCTATAGAAAGCTTATATGGAAATCAGTGACTGAATATTATTACTGAATACTGAACACGACATACGGAAAAGAATGAATACTGAATGCTGTGCATTGAAGACAAAGACTAAGTGACCGAAATCTCATGTGGGGTCCAAAATTGGAAATAACCACTGCAGAACTGTACACCAAACAATTCCTGGAACCTAACAAAGGTCTGAGACTAGTCTGCACTCCCACCAAAGAGTGGGTAGATTTCATAATACATGGGGAGTTAGGTAGAGGCCTTAGAAGTGAAAAACTGAGTATTCGTGCTAGACTAAAGGTAACTCTAGGGCCACCCTAACAAATCCTAATAGTGTGCATCAAAAAGATAACTACAATGCCAGAGCAAAGTTCGATACTTTTATAAGGGAAAACAACGAAGTCTAGCACTTAATGATGTAAAATTCAGTATACAATAAAAAATTACCAAGTATGCAAAGAAAAAGGAAAATAGGACACATAAGTAGGAGAAATATCAATTATTACATATAGCCCAGAAATGACAGATGTTAGATTATTAGGACTTTAAAAAAGCTATTAAAAATATGCTCCAAGGGCACCTGAGTGGCTCAGTCAGTTAAGCCTGTGACTCCTGATTTTGGCTCAGGTTGTGATCTTGTGGCTCATGGGTTCAAGTGTGTCAGACTCTGCACTGACAGTGTGGAGCCTGCTTTGGGTTCTCTTTCTCTCCCCAGCTCTCTGCCCCTCCCCCGTTCCAGCTCACTCTCTCTCAGAATAAATAAATAAACTTTAAAAAAAATAAATAAAAAAATAGGCTCCACATGCTAAAGAATGTCACCAAAAATCTGAATATGGGAAGGAGAAACAGAAAAGAACCAAAGATGCAAAATGAACTTCTACAGATGAGAAGTAAAATATTTAAAATAAAAAATATACTGGATGGAACTAACAGCAGATTGGACACTGCAGAAAATAAATCAGTGAGCTTGAAGACACAACTCAAAATCGAGCATGAGAAAAAGAATGAAAAAGAAATTACTAGATAGAGCATTAGAGACTTGTAGAAAAATACCAAGTAATGTATCACATATGTAATTGGAGTCCAGAAAAGGTGCTGGGGAGGGCACAAGGAAAAATAGCTGGAAAAATAATGGCTAAAAAATTTTGAATTTGATAAAAATGACAAACTCACAGATCTAAAAGTCAACAGACTCCAAGCAGAAGAAATACAAAAAAAAAAAAACAATGGAGTGACTGACATCTTTAAGGTATAAAAAGAATTTTGAACAGTTTACTGGAATTCTATTCTATGCAAAAATACCTTTCAAAAAAAGAAAAAAATAATGACTTTTTTAGACGGAGAATTTAAGGCTAGTAGGCACTATGAAAAATGTTAAAGGAAGTTTTTCATTTAGAAGAATTATATAAGATGGAAATCTGGATCTATACAAAGGAAAAAAATGCCATGAATATTATATATGTAAGTAATTATGTATAAAAGAATTTTTGAATGTCTTTAAAAGATAACTATTTAAGCAAAAATAATACAGAAAGTATTGTGGAGATCCATAAACATATAGAAGTAAAATGCTGGACTATAAGAGCACAAAGGACAGAAGGAGAGAAATGGAAGTGTATCTTTGCAAGATTTCTACACTCTAGGTAAAGTGGTATAATATACTTTGAAGACAGACTGAATCATTATAGAGGTCTATTATAAATTCTAGAACAACCACTAAAAAAGAAAATGCCTATATTCTATAACCAGTACTTTACTTTTATCTGTCAAATGCTGTTTTAAAAATAGGATGAATTAAGTATTATAGACGATTATGGCTTGCAGTAATTAGGAATGCTATATGATGCCATAAAGTGTGCAAGGAATTTAAAATGAAGCCAAAACTTGTCAAACAACTAAATTTCTGATGTTTGTATTATAAGATTTTAATCAGATACTTAAAACTAAAAGTAACCCATGATTTAAACATACCAGTTACCAGATGAAAACAAGCCGGGCTTCATTAGGTAGGTCTCCTTAGTACTACCAGAGTTCTCTCTGCATACCTTTACCTCTGTGCTTTCACAAGTTTTTAATCATCTATTTATTTGCTTTTCTCTTCTAATGGACTAAATGCCTGGAGGCAAGGACTCTATCTTTTATTTTCACATCATTAGCACCTAACACAATGCCCAGCTCAAAGATGCTCAGTAGGTATTTTCTAAAAGAATGAGAGGTTTGTGTATTATAGTTTTAAATATCGGGTTGAGAAATGTATACTTTATTGTGTTGGAAGGGAAATCACTGCAAGTTTCTGAAGGAGTGATATGATTATGCCTCAGAAAGAATGAGGTCAAAAGATCTATGGACAGGCTGAGGAAAGGGGGAAAGAAGTGACAGTTATCCTAGTAGGTAAGAGGAGCTCATTAGGGCTTAGACTAGGATGTCAAAGTAGAAACAAAAGGGTCAACTACATGAAATATGGAAGTACAGTCTATAGGACTTAATTTCAGACTGTTTATAAACAGGGAAGAAGAAGAGGGATGATTTTTCAATTTCAAGCCTCAGTGACTAGGGACATGGTGGTATTATTAATAGAAACAGAAGTTAGAAGGAAGAACTAATTTGGGGAAGGATGGTTAAGTTCAGTTTAGGTGTTGCTGGGACATAAAACGAAAATGTTGAGCAAGAGATCGGAACTAAGTGTGGAAATTAGATGTCAAGCTAGAGATTCAGATTCGGGGCTCAACTTTGTAGAAGATGAGGCTATGGGATGGGGTAAGAACCTCAAAGAAAGAAAATGATAAAAAAGATAAAGACAGTGGACGATTTTATGTAAAATAATGAAAATTCCAAAGCCAGAAAATTATGGGGAAAGCAGTGAGAAAGACACAGGAGCCAGGACAGTGCTGCCTGAGGGCGAGCAAGAGAGCTGAGTGCTGTGAAAAGAGGGAGACCCTGCATCATTTGCTCTGGAGCTGTGGGTACTAAATATGGAGTATGAGGCCAGGCTGCTAATACACTTCCAGATAACGTTTCAGGAAAGCAATTAGGGCACACAGCCTGTTTGTTAGGGATTTAAAATAACTGGCAAGACAGAGCTTACAGTATTTATGAGGCAGAGGAGTTCCAGCCTAGACTTCACAGCTAGCACACATTAAGTACTAGGCACCACTGTGGGTGGCAGGGATATAGATGGAGACATGATCTCTCTACACATGAAGCCAACAGCTCCACAGGGGGTTTAAATAATAGTTCAATACTAAACTATTACTTAATATTAAACTATGTGTTTAATACTAAAATAAATATTTAAAAGTTAACTCTATCAACATACAGAATAAGAAATGGATTCACTGACTACATATTACCAGTTAGTATTCATGTACATACTTCGAAATCACAGAGTAGATCCTGGAAGGCAGTTGAATTTGGAATAATGGAGGTCTCATGTCCACTATCAACAGTTCCCACCAAGGAAAACGTTAGATGGAGAATGTGGCTGTTGAGGAGGGAACGTTTCTTCTTAAGCAGCATTGCCAGCAACTAAAAGGAAGCAATACCAAATGCCCTTTGATCAGTCATCACAAACATACACACACACACACACAAACACACGTGGGAGACCTCTATGTAAAGCAATTCCTAAGACTTCTAAGCTGACTTCTATATTCTTATTATGACAATAGAACATTAGAGAAATCTGAAATGAAGGGTAATCCCATCACTATCATTAAAATATCTTTTACCTTTTCAATTCATATATATGTAAATTGTTGCCATCATATGCATACAATTTTGTCTCTTTTTCCCCATAACATTTTATTGAAAGGATTTTTCTTTTGCAACATAGACTTTATGATTACAATTTTAAAACGGGTGAATGTGGGGTGCTTGGATGGCTTAGTCGGTTAAGTGTCTTGACTTCGGCTCAGGTCAGATCTCACGGTTTGTGAGTTCGAGCCCCACATCAAGCTGTCTGTTGTCAGCACAGAGCCTGCTTCCGATCCTCTGTTCCTTCCACCCCACTGCCCTTCCCTGCTTGCACTCTCTCTCTCAAAAATAAATAAACATTAAAAAAAATTTTTAAAAAAGGTTGAATGATAGGTTCTGGAATGGTTTTAGAATTATTAGTCATTCTCATACTGTTGGAAAATTTAGATGGTTTGTATATTTTCATGGTAAAATATACCACAACAATCATTTTGAAAGTTCTGCAAAATAAAACACTTACCAAAATAGTGTGATTAAATCTACAGTAAACAGTAAACAGTTTATTCACTACTAATGAACTACCAGCTACAAGTTAGAAAAGGCATTTGTACTTCACCTACACTAGAGGGATTTAATCTTGCTCCAAATACTTGTTTCTCTTCTGACAAATCACTTTCTGCCTAAACCTAGTAGATTGTGAATATATGAACACTGTATATATTTTAAATCCCACATGACTATTCAGGATTAGCAATGGCACAGATATTATACAGTGGCTCTCACATCCACTAGGTAAGTAAAGGGGGGGATAAAGACGACCAGGTGTGGAAGGGAGAGACAAGGAAAACAGGGAAATCTCTGGATCTATCACCCATCTGGCAGTCTCTAGAGCAGCTGGCAATATGACCCTATTTCATTCCACTCCTATTTCCATAGAGGAAAATAACTCCAAACTAGCAAATCTATGAAATATATCAAAGCTATACTGAGATAACACAGCCTAATTCAAGAGTTTAGGAAGTGAGATTTGGTGCAATAGGTTAAAAAGCTTGAGCCAAAATAAACAATTCATCTTCTCATTTGAAATACATTAGTTTTACTAAAAAGTACTGACTTTTAAAGTTTACTTGGATGAGATCATTCTTCCAGAGTTTGAAAAAAATATGTATAATGAAAATTGAGAAGATTTTTTTTTTAATGCCGAGTAAAGTGAAGGCAAAGCTCTATGGTTACAAACCTGGTAGCCTTTGATTCTTTCCATTTCTTTGCTGGCTAGTGGGTTACTCTTGACCACACAAACCAGGGCCTTGACTGCTGCATAGAGCCCTTCCACATCAGAAGCCATGGCCACCAGGCCCAGGATGGCTGCAGCTCCACCAATGTACTGCAAAGTAGTGGCAACAGGCTTAGGGACAAATGTTCTTACTCCTGATCAAAAGATAGTGAAGAATAATTAAATTCCCCATGTAAACAAGAACTGAATAAATCATCTTAAGAAGTATTTAATTTTAAATTATACTTAAAAGTAAATAAACACCTCTATCTTAAAACAAAAATTCTAAAAACAAATCCAAGGTAGGATGTGGAAGGTAATAAATGCGAATGTCTACACTCTCAGAGATGAGGTAGGAGTAAAGGAGTGAGTAGAGAAGGGCTGGGTTTGAGAGCAAGCCCAAAGGTTCCGACTGTGTAGCTTTGGACACTATAAAGAAAAAGCACAGAGGCACTGGGAACACATTTCTGAGGTGAGTGAGAATGCTTTATTAGGTACTGCTGGGGAATAAACTTGGGGAGGGCAACAGCACTTTAACTCTGAACTGGGGAATGGGATGCGGATGTCATCCAGGCAAGGACCAAGTATTCCCAAGAGAAGCCAAGCCGGGCACCTCACTGACCATCACTCAAAGCTCTCCTAGTCTGAGTAACACTGCATCAGTGACCCCAGGAGAGCATAATTATGTGGAAACACAGGCCTAGAACTAACTTCATGTCAACTAAAAAAAATTGCATCTATATTCCTAACCTTGTTTTTAAAAAAAGGCATTGGTTGAATGTTGTTTGTCTATTAATCAAGATTGAGTTTTCCAAAAATTAAACTAACATGTGTTTTATATTTTTATATGCTTTGCAGCATGCATAATACTTGCATATATTATGGCACAAAATTTTGAAAACTACCTTGTAAGGTAATTAGGAGCAATATTACTAGTTTACAGATAAGAAGTTGAAGTCTAAAGAACTCAAATGTCTGGTGTAATGCCACAGAGTGACAGAATAGGAGCTAGAACCTCAATCTTTGAATTCTTCACCCACTGGTCTTTCTACTATTCCATGTGCTGCTATATTTTTGCAAAGGACATAGTTCAGGCTCAGTAAATACTTGCTGTTATCAAATAAAGAAAAACCACTATGTGCCTTAGCATAAAGGAAACTGCTTTATCACGCAGTGTAGTTAAAGAAAAAAACCGAAGTTAAGATATGTGCATATCGAGGCAATAAAAATTGCCAATGTCTGGTAAACATGTAGGAGTCTGACTTGCATAACGCTAACTTTCTGCTAATCTAAAGAGAACCAATATTATGTATTGATTTGTGTGTTAAATATAGAATGGCTGGTTCTGAATTTTGAATCACCTGACTGGATTATGTCTCAGGATTCTATCTAATAAAAAAAAAAATCAACTCTTTTTAAGCAGACATCAGGTATAAGGCTCTGCAGAATGTCTACCAGCTCTAATGTTTACTATAGTTGGATTCACTGTTTACACTCCAAAGCTCTTATGTCTACCTCACTTCCAAATAATAGATACACTCATGGGTGTCACCAACACTGAAGAAAACTATGCAATTTCCATCAATATTTCTCTAAGTCTTTACATCTGTCCCTAAATGTAAGTGTGAAATTTACCTTGAAATTACACAGAAATAGTCAGCGTTCATCAGTGCTGACAAAAGGGGGACAAAGTTAATGGGATTTTTAAAAAGATTATGATTTTTAAAGTTGACTGGAGTTTGAGATTGTTACATTAATCTCTAAATATTGCAAGAATGCTACAGGTCGGCACTATAAAATGTGAATTTAAACACCTCTCCTCCTGTGAGGAAAAGTGAATGCAGATTTGAAGGTAAATAAAGAAGTTTAAAACAGTAAGACAATCTGACTCACCCAGGTATCCAATCAGAGTAGCCCCAATTGTCCGTGCAGGCCCATTAAGATGTCCTGCTGAATTGTGTATCAACTTCACAGGAGTGGCATTCTCATGAGAGGAAATGCCTAACTGAAGAATAAGAAAGGAAAAAAAAAAAAGAAATGTAACTATAGAAGAACAGTCTGAACATTTTATTGGAAAAGGAAAAAAAGAAAAAAAAAAAAAAAGACCTGACTGGTACCATATCGTTTCTTTCTCTCCTTATCAGAATACTAAAAACATGGGCATTCATGTTTTTAAAATATATGAGCTCTTCCAATGGGTAGAAACTCACAGAAAGTAAATTAAATACAATCTGCTCAGATAAAGATGGTGAGGGGGCCTTGGAAACAGTTTCAAGGGTCTTTCTGAATGAAACTGTCATAGTTTAAAAGTTCTTATCATTCACTGCCTCACAGTATTTCTGATTAGTGAACATAATATTAGCTTCACTTCATTTCCAAGTAAACGTCACATAAATTATTCAAGCGTTTACAGATAAAACATGCCTACAGAAAGGACATGTTAAGTTTTGCACGTGTACACACTCATACATGTAATGAGCCTTCAAAGCAAACGCAATCCTAAGACTTTAATTCTACTGTTACCTGTAGAACTAAATTTACGTATAGTTCATGTTCCCTGGAAGATAGTACATGTATTTACAGACAAACGACTGTTAATACTTACTGTTCCCAAATCCTTTCCTTCCAGTCTGTTGGTCTCCTTCCCCCTGGGCTTTGCCTCCCCTAATCAGCCAAAACACCTTGCCAAGCTCACTGATGACACTCACATCACTAGACCCACTGGTCATCAGTCCTCAGTCCTAGTCTTTCTTGACGAGACACATTCGCCATGGCAAATCATGGATTTCCACCACATCAAACTCTCCTAGTTTCTCTCCTTTCTTGTTAGCTGTAGCTCCTCACTGTTTCCTGCTGGTTCTTCTTGATCTCCCCAGCTCCACAGTCCTGGATATTCCAGGTCTCAGTCTGTCCCTTTCCACATCTATCTACACTTTGCTGAGAGCATCCAGTCTTGTGGCTTTAAATACCACCTCTGAACATCTATGGTTCAAATCTCTCCCCTGAACTTCAGATTCATATTTTCAGTGGCTTTGAGATCTCTACTAAGGTGTCTAATATGCTGCTCAATTTTCCCAAAACACAGTTCTCAATGTCCCTCTCAAAACTGCTCTTCCTGAAGTTTTCTCCAATCAGAAAAACTCTATTTTCTTCACTGTTAGAGCAAAAAACCTCAGAGTTATCCTTGATTCCTTCCTTTCCCTCCCATTTCACACCCAATCACCAAAACTATTAGCTTGATCTTCAAAACAGACCTCAAATCTATTCATTTCTCATCACAGCCACTGCTATCACCCCTGTTCACAAGCCCATCATCACTCATACGAATTATTACAAAACAAAACTACTCACCTTTTTCCTACCTTTGTCTCCCTTCAATCTATTCTTAATAGAGGTCATAGTCACCCTGGCTAAAAAGTCAGTCATGACATCTCATTCGTTAGGTCTGGAACCCTATAACGCTTCCCATGTCACTTAAAGCCAACACCTTTACCACTGCCTATAAACCCTAAGTGGTCTAGTGCCCATTACCTGTTTGAATTCTTCTCCTACTACCCGGTTTTCTCTCATTTGCCCTAGTCGCACCTGCCTCCGTGGCAGGCATGCACCCTCCTCAGAGCATTTGCACTTGTACTGCTGGGACAACTCCCCCTGCCCGCCTCCCACCCCCGATGCTGTACCATGCCTATATTTTCATGACTTGCTGCCTCACTTCTCTCAAGTCTTCTCCAATTTCACCTTTTCACCTTCCTTTATTTTTTTGCAGACACTCTTCATCTTCTAACATATCCTATGATTAGGCTATTTTCTTAGTTATTATCATTTGTCTCTCCACTACCATGTAAGAACCACAAAGGCAGGGATTTTCTCTGTATCTTCTGCTGTGACCTAAACCAAATGATACCTGGCACATAGCAATTATTTTCTTTAGTTATCTGCAGTTCAATTTAACTGCCAAAAAATATATAAGGATTAATATAAACCATGCACTTAGAAGGAAATTCTCACTTTTCCAAATTAAGCTAATTATCTAAGCATGTTTTGGCTTAAACCCAAAGCCAAATAAAACAGATATAAACAATACATAAAAGGCATTATTTTCAGGGACTACTCATACTTGGGTGGTAACTGTAACAAAGCTTGGAAACACTGTTCCTGAGAAAAGCAGCCACAGTTTACTAGGAAATCATTCTGCTTACCTGCTTAGCGATGGCTTTGCTGTCCAACTTGTTGTACACTTTCCGGATTCTTGCCACCGTTAGGGAAGACACAGAGAGTGCATAGAGGCCAAATGATACTTTTTCTTCCGGTACTAATGACACAGGAGATGGGACTACACCTTCAGACTTTGCATCTTTACCTTCAAAAGAAGAATGATCCTTTTCAAAATTGTCACTATTTCTCCTGTCCTAACACAAATTTTTTATTCTTACTATTTTTAAATGGGTAGAGTTGAGAATCCATTTTTTTTTTAAGTTTGTTTTGAGAGAGAGAGACAGAGAGAGCATGAGTCAGGGAGGGGCAGAGAGAGAAATGGGGAGAGAGAATACCCAAGCAGGCTCCATGCTGTCAAGCATAGAGTCTGATGTGGGGCTCGAACTCATGAACCCGAGTTGAAATCAAGAGTCAGATGCTTAACCGACTGAGCCACCCAAGTGCCCCAAAAATCTTTTAAAGTGGAACAAGGGAGCTAAATTTAAAAACTATTCTATTGGGGCGCCTGGGTGGCGCAGTCGGTTAAACGTCCGACTTCAGCCAGGTCACGATCTCGCGGTCCGTGAGTTCGAGCCCCGTGTCAGGCTCTGGGCTGATGGCTCAGAGCCTGGAGCCTGTTTCCAATTCTGTGTCTCCCTCTCTCTCTGCCCCTCCCCCGTTCATGCTCTGTCTCTCTCTGTCCCAAAAATAAAAATAAACGTTGAAAAAAAAAAATAAAAAATAAATAAAAACTATTCTATTTAAATTTTCAGCTATTCATTTATTTCTCTTTAGAAAAGAGAAAATCAGCTAGTCATAGACCTTTACATTCCAAGTTTTATTCTTAAAATGTGTTTTACGAACAGCATAATGTAAGGGGAAAGAGTTTTAACTGTTATCAAACAAGTCACAAAACATTTCCTCAAGGATCAAAGGAGAAAGAGAATGAACAGGAGTGGAAGGCCTGTAAGCTCTGTAGCACCAGGTATCCTCCCTGACAAGAGTGCTCAGATGGGCCTCCCTATATTCTTCTAAACAACGTAAAAAGTTAAAAAAATAAATAAATAAACAATGTAGCAGAGGAGTTAAGAATACAAGTTTCAGACCTAGGTGGCTTAAGTTTGAATCTCTGCTTTTATCACTTAAAAGATGCATGACCGACACCATCTCTGGGCTTTAGTTTTTTCATCTGTAAAATCGGGATTAGAAAAACAGTACGTAAACACCAAAGTTTGGAGGAGATGAACAAATATTTATGAAGAGCTCCAGAACAACTATCTCCTTCATGTGTATTAACTTATTTGCACATACTGATGCTCAGTGTTAGCTATTACCAGATGCTATCTAAATCAAGTACGTGAGTAACAAATTACTTAGCCACAGGATTTTTATCGCTTACTACACTTATCCCAACTCTTCTGAGAGCTTCGGGAGAATGAGAATAAGAGGATGAGGGCATCACTTGGAAAGAGTATTACAAAGGAATCACAGCTTAGTATCAGTTCCTTTGACTCTACCTTTTGGGAGAAAGGACAAGAGTGGACTGTAGGAATAAAGGAATGAAGAAAATATTAATTAGTCTAACGTTAAAAAAAAAAAAATATGTGTTTGTCTTTTCTGGAAACACCTCTCCTTCTTTTAACCAGAATAGATACACTTTAAAATGCTTTACATAGATAATTTCTATGTAGTAAGAGAAATTATAGAAAGAAGGCTGTGGTTAGACTCTTAGAGGGTACGCACATCTTGGAGCCAATAAGATAAAGTAGAAAATTAGTGATGGGGCATGAAGACAAAAATCAGGAAAGAATAGCATGATCAGTGGAGGAGAGCACTTGGAACAGGAGTGAGTGGTGAACACTATCACACTGAAGAAAAGTGAAGGAGAAGGCTTTTTTAAAGATAAACCTAATGTAGAACTGTATATACGCCCTACATGTAAACCTGTACGTACACATGTACATGCACTTATTCATGTATCTACATGGCAGGAGATAAGTTTTACACAACTTTAAAGAATAAGTTACTCACATGGCATACATACAGCCTGAAAGCTTCCAACATAATTTGGTCCCAGTTCATAAATGGTAGTAACATTTGAAGGAGGTAAAACTTCTTCCAGAAAATGCGTGGGTCCCAGGCGCCAAACCAGTGAAGCAATCTGGCGCTGGGCAGGTGGAGTGCCAACATACGCATAGACTGTGCTGACCACTGGTGGGTTTGCAGAACCCGAACCCCCAGGGGTACTGTGAACATAATGCAGCTGTAAGAAGAGTGAAAGCAATGTGTGAGATAGAACAAAAAGGACCCCACTTTCATCAGGAAAATAGCTACTTTTTGTGTATAGCTTCCAATTCCCAAGGTCATCCAACTTTATAAATGTACAAAAGAGGCTGGGTTGAGAGCTATGAGGAAGGCCAAGATTCTGGAACCTGATGTGGAAGAAGGATTTGTTATCATCCAACTCTCAGATATAAACTATCTAACGCCAGAAAGGGCAACATCAAATAGAGAGTTACTGTTACTGTCTGGGTGGTTTCCATATCAAATTAATGATGCTTGCATGAAATTTTGGGGTTGATATAAAAAGAGAGCTTCCCTACTATAGAATTCAAGTAGTCTTGAAATTATCTGGGTTACCTTCAATCTGAGTCTGTCAACTAAAATAATTCATGAAGAGTGTTTTATAATGGGTAAAGTGCTATAGAAATTATAAAAATTAACAGTCTATTATATAATTTATACACACACATTTTAATCTCAACATAAAACACATTCTCACACTAGTGTTTACTGACAAGTTGCCAAAATTATCATTCAATTCATTTAATAATAAATAGATAAAGTATAAGAGACAATCAAGAAATCAAGTTGTTTCTTGTGGTACAGGCCAGCTTTCTATCGCTTGACAGTATGAAGGACGTTTCGGTTGATCGTTTTGTTCTAACAACTGTCCTAGCTTCAGATCACATCTATGTTCCATATATTACAGTTCCCAATGATGTTAATAGCATGAGTGTGGAGACCAACACGTGGCCTAAAGCTGGTTTCACAGGACTGTTGACTTCTAACAGGCACAGTGATGATGATGATGATGTAAAAAAAAAAATCAATGAAAAATCTCCTACCTCTTGATTCTAGAAGCTGAGGACATTTTTATTTTAAAAAATAACAAAGAAGCAAACTCCCAGAGAATCTACAAGCCCATTTCAAATGCAATCATGTGTACAAAGGAAAAAATTACTATTCCCACAGAATGCATTTTAGTGTTTATCATATTGAAACACAATGTCACAATAAGATATCATTAATGAAGGAAATGTCTTCAAGGAAGCTGTCGATTTCACTGCCTTTTAAACTTTAATTGACACAAAAGGACAAACTTTGCTTTTGTTGCTTCTTTCAAGTGATAATCGCTATAAAAACAGATACTATCCTTTAGAAGCTAACATGTGATTTCAACAGGTTGCTAGCTGAGTTCTATCGAAAGTAACTAGCAGCATTCATCCTGATGCAAAAAAGGAACTTTTGACTCTTTATTGGTTATTTCAACTCTCTTGCCTCTCTTCTGAATATTATAGTGTATCTATATCTAAAGTAATACATACTCATTCATTCAGCAAACAGTAATGGAACACCTACTACTAATTATCAAGGGACTAATCTGGGTGATCTGAGAACAAAGAAGACTAAAAACAATTCCAGCTCTGAAAGAATATAGAGTCTACTGGAACGCATAACAACAATGAAGTGACAAAACAGTGTGTTTCATAGGTTATTTAGGCATCCTTCAACTGGTTTTTCTGTTGTGAAGAATCACTTAGCAATCTGGCTCAAGCGCTGACATATTCAATAACTTCTTTAGTACCCTGAACCTCTTCTTTCTATTCTTCTCAAATAAATTGATATGAATTAGCCAGCCACATGACTCTTAAACATATTGTTCAAATGGGTACTAAAGGTCAATTTAAAATTAAGACAGCAATTTAAAATATACCCCCTCGCAAACACACATACACAGAAACACACCCACCCCTAAACTACCTGGTAAAGCAGGTTGACTTACAAGCACGAGTCTGCTTACCTTCACAGTGTTAACAAGCTGTCCGTCAATATAGAGGGCTGCAGTACTGTTTTTCAGCATGCCTTTGCTCATCACCAAAACCAGATGATGCCACTGTCCCTCAACTATAAGTTCTCCACATCGGAAGCGGGCACAGCATGGGAGAATCTCATAAAAAGAGGATTCTTCACTAAAATCATCAACTAAAATAAAGAGGAAAAAAGAAATAAAAAAACTCAACACCCTCATTCTAACAATTACTCATATATAGATCTTGACTTTATGTTCAAATATAATGATGATGTAAATGAAAATACCCTATCCATTTAACAGCTTTATCTGCAGGAAGAAGTAAAACCTGAGATCTATTTTGCCTTCTTCTGCTCAAGATATAGTTATAATCAAATAAAGTTATAATAGATGATGAAATAAATAAATAAAACAGATAATAAAATAAAGTTACAGGAGACAACAAAAAGAGGCTAATTGATTATTACCTGTCATAAAAGGTCTGTTATAAGAGGTCGTTTTAAATTCTCATTTGCCATGCATTTGGTTACAACTTTGGTTAGAAAATTAAAAATTTTACTCTTGCTATATGCTCTGCTCAATGATACAAGAGGCCAACTATTTGTTCTTAGTGTGCGGCTATACTGCTCTGGCCCCTGCCTGATGACACCTGAGAGTAGGGAGGTGATTTATGGAGTGGAAAGTTTTATTTGTTCATTCATTCATTCATTCATTCATTTCAAAATTTTAATTCTGGTAAAGTGAACATACTGTGTGTATAATACAGTGATTCAACAATTCTGGACATTACATAGTGCTCCTCATGTTAAGTGTACTATTCAAACTTCTCCTATTTTACTCATCCCCTACCTACCTTCCCTCAGTTAGTTACGAGTCTGTTTCTTGATTTGTCTTATTTTCTCCTTTGTTCCTTCGTTTTGCTTCTTATATTCCACATGAGTGAAATCATATGGTATTTGTCTTTTTCCGACTCACTTATTTCACTGAGCTTAATGCCCTATAGTTTCCATCCATGTTGTTACAAATGGCAAAAACTCATCCTCTGTTATGGCTGAGTAATATTCCATTGTATATATATGTATGTATGTGTGTGTGTATATATATATATATATCACATCTTCTTTATCCATTCATCTATTGACAGACAGTTGGTTCCATTATCTTGGCTATTGTAAATAATGCTGCTATAAACACAGGGGCACATATATCTTTTTGAATTAATGTTTTATTTTCCTTTTTAAAATATTTTTATTTTAAGAGAGAGTATGTATGCAAATGGAGAAGGAGGAGAGGGAGGCAGGGAGAGAATCTCAAGCAGGCTCCACACTCAGTGCAGAGCCCGACATGGGGCTTGATCTCCCAACCATGATATCATGACCTGAGCCAAAATCAAGAGTAAGACACTTGATGGACTGAGCCACCCAGGTGCCCCTAATGTTTTCGTTTTCTTTTCGTAAATATCCAGTAGTGGAATTATTGGATCATATGGTAATTCTATTTTTAAGTTTTTTGAAGAAAGGTCATACTGTTTTCCACAGTGGCTGCATGGAAAGGTATTTTTTGATCCAAGTTTCCTGCTTCACCAGACAACTCTGATTATTTCCTAACATTCTGCAATCATTTCCTGGTTTCTCTCTGCTACCCAGTATGTTGCCTGATCTTGCCAGGAAATAATGGGTCAATATTAATTCAATCTTAATGTTAAGCTAATTAAAAATTAATTTAATTTTTAAGCATTCAAGAAGTGATGAGACAACAGTGTATATCCAGATGTTAAAAACTCACTGCTCCACCCTCCCCACCAAAAGCTTTAAAAAGAGCTAATCTGTAACCATGTAACATACAGCAGATTCACCGTTTTTCAGGATAAGTACATACAAGGAAATACACTAAAAGATAAAACTTTATACGAAGAAAGCATTACAAATAAAATACTAATTTTTAGAATCTTAAAATATCTGCATATACTGACAGGCCAAGATTACATTTTAAAATGACAATTCAGAATATACATCTATTGATGAATTAAGAAAAGCAGAATCTAATTGATAGGTGATCTGATACAGGAACAGAACTGAACAACCTAGATGAAAAGCGGGGTCAAACAGCTTTGAAAGGTCTACTGTATAGACCAAAGGATGTGAAAGAAAAGATAAAAGGCATGGGTGAAACCAAGAACTCTTCCCTTTCCCTTCCTGTTAATAGACTGAATCTTCTCCAGAATTGTAGAAGATTTTACTCACAAAAATTTTCTGAGTTTCACATTCTGGATTAGGCTTAGTCTAAGCCACATCCAGCATTCAGTGGTATGTCAGGAGATCTTGGCGAGCCAACTGGTTTCTGACAACTCTTAATTACCTAGGCTTAATGGGCTACAGCTGTTCAGAGGATGGATCCTTGTAGTAGTAACATCATCTAAAGCTAATGTATCTATTCCTGTAATTTCTAGTGATATATGGACTATAGTAGTCTTGCAAATTACATTTCATGAAAATGATATAGAGTTAGAAAACATTCTCCTAGTTTAAGGAAATATCCCTAGACCCATTCCTTAACTTTTCCATTAAATTCTATTCTTTTTCCAAATTCCCCATTATTATTCACTTTACTTATTATTTTCTCATCATTTCCCTTTCTCATATTTTCCTTTTTTTCCTTGCTCGTTTGTTCATTTGTTCATTCACTCATACTTTTACAGAATATTTTACATGTTTTAGGTGGCAGGGCTGCCTAGATTACTAAGGTAATAAATTACATTGTGTAATATAATTTACCACAGTTCTAGTAGGGTAACCAAAGACAAATATAAAGAATTAAAATCTTGGAAGTCCAGGTAACTGATAAAAAAATTAAGTAAGATGGGGCACCTGGGTGGCTCAGTCAGTTAAGTGTCTAACTTCGGCTCAAGTCACGATCAAATGACTCTCGAGTTCGAGCCCCGCCTCGGGCTCTGTGCTGACAGCTCAGAGCCTGGAGCCAGCCTGCTTTGGATTCTGTGTCTCCCTCTCTCTCTCTGCCCCTCCCCTGCCCCTGCTCCCTCTCTCTCTCAAAAATAAACAAACATTTAAAAAATTAAAAAAAAAATTAAGATTCATGACAGTGGGCATAAGAGGAAGGGGAGATTCAAGAAATATGAAGGAAGGGGTGCCAGGGTAGCTCAGTTGGTTGAGCATCCCACTCTTGATCTTGGCTCAGGTCATTATCTCATGGTTTGTGGGTCTGAGCCCTGTGTCAGGCTCTGCAGACAAAGTGGAGCCTTCTTGGGATTCTCTCTCTTCCTCTCTCTCTCTCTCTCTCTCAATATAAGTAAATAAACATTAAAAAAAATATGAAGGAAGCACATGTAGTAAGACTTAGCGGAAGGGGTGATATTGAGATTTTTAGCTGGGCTAAACTGGTAGTGGGGAGTGTCATTTAGCAAGCAGGAAAACAGAAAGAGATGCAGGTTTTATAAAGAAGAAACATTCCATATGAGCTGTATTCATATGAATGTCTAACTTGCAGTTAAAATATGAGGAGACGGACACCTGAATGGCTCAGTAGGTTAAGCATCCAACTCTTGGTATTGACTCAGGTCACGATCTCTCAGTTTCATGAGTTTTATCCCTGTGTTGGGCTCTACGCTGGCAGCACAGAGCCTGCTTGTGATTCTCTCTCTCTCCCTCGCTCTCTGCTCCTCCCCACTCACATCTCTCTCTCTCTCTCTAATAAATACACTTAAAAAAAATAAAAAATGAAACAAAAAATGAGAAATCCTGGGATACAGACAAACAAAAATTAATTCTGGAACTGCTGGGATTAAAAAGACCTAAATTTAACAGACATAGATTTTTTTTTTTTCTCTCAAGACAGCAGGATGAGTACAAAGACTAAAGATGAAACCTTGGAGAATACTAATTTGAAGTGGAAGATGGAAAAGAAAAGTGTTGAAGGAAAAGTATAAAAAGGAGGTCAAAAGAGTGGGTATCTGCAAGACTGAAGAGAGTTTAAATTAGGAGGAAAAACATCAACAGGATCAAATAAAGTGTCCTTGTAAGAATTTTAAAGCAGTGACACTGTATTGATGCCTGCCTCTGTGCTAGTCATGAAGAATATTAAGAAAAAAGGCCTTACCATCTAATTAAGCTAACATTCAAATTTTTGAATACCAATATGTGAAGCAGTATGTGGTATTATTCAGTTAATTAAAAGGTAAATTTAGTAGATGATAAAAAAAAAGAGGTATACTTATATTACAAATGCTTATATTCAGAGCAAAGAACATTCAGTAAACTGAAAGTTATATTTTATGTTGTTTAAATCATTTAGAAAGATATTCATGAATGTCTTGAGTTTGAAGTTCTGTTGGATAGCAACGTAACATTATGGCATGTCGGAGAGAATTAGGATTATTAAATGGTACGTATTAAGTCTTGAAGGTAAGTGATGGATAAAGTAATTAAAATGTTATTGTGTCTAGCACAGAGTGGCACATATGGTAGGCAGGTGCTCGATGAATATTCATTAGTTAAGCAGAATTCATGGTCAATGAAAATCCTTACTAAAATATATCAAACAAGCAATCTGCTTTCCTAGTGAAAGCTGCGATTTCTTGGCAAGTAGAGATGACTCTTTATTTTAGGAACTATATCCATTGTTTTCTATCTAAGTCTCTTTGAAAAGTGCCTTAAAATTCACTGGTAAACAATATTCAACATTTCATATAACCTGTTCTATAATAGTTTAAACTGGAAAAGAATTACTAGCTGGACATTAAAGATGAGTATTATAATGATGTTTAATATTTTTAATGTTTACAGGAAGCAAAAAGAAACAGATACTGACCATAGTTTTGGAGTAGTTCCTCTTTGGTGGAGACAATCAGAGATCGGTCTTTTGCTGACAGAACGACGGCAAGGCACACATAATGCTGCTCAGAAGAATTTGCTCGGCGCACAATAGTAAGAAGTCTGACAGGGTGGTTATTTGGAGGAGAACTAAAATGTTCAATACAAAACCAGCTAGAGTAGCTTAAGCCAGATGGAGGAGGGAAGAATCTTTCACCTAAAATAAAAAGAGAAAAATAACAACGAAAGAGTGTGTTGATTCGTACGTACACTTTAAAGAGAAGGCAATAAACTCTAAAGAAAATAGAGCCTACTAAAAAACAACGAATCTCAGGAGCAAAGTAAGTAATATTTACCGGAACCAATGCCGCTGACCACGGCCCCATCGGTAAGACCTGTTGTGACAGCATTGTTTGTGGGGGCATTATGGGGGGCCAAACTGGGCAGGAACAAGCAGCTATTAAGAAAAGACAATGTACATATTAGAGATCAACCATTTTCTTCTCTTATCACTATGCGCTTACCATAGTGAAATAAACTGTCATCATTTCAGGGTAACTTGAGCGAAGAGATCATGGAATAAATCTGGATGCCTAATAAAGTCCTTCCCTCATTTTAAATACGTACGAGTGCTGAAAGATATACTTTACAAAATCTCCAATGGCATCACTTTTATTTTAAATTAAAAAAAAAATCAAAGTATAGGTTGCATATGGTAAAATGTACCAATGTACAAGCATGTTCAAGACACCTGGAACCATTTCATCACTGCAGAAAAATTCCCTTGCGCCCTTTTCCAGTGAGTCATCCTCTTCTGTTCTGATTGGTTCTGACTATTCCAAAATAGGTTTTAATCCACCATTCAATAATAACCCATGACAGTGTTCTTAAAACACAAATTATATATAGTTTTACGTATAGTTTACATATAATTTTAGATTGGTGTATATGAATCCCACAGACAACTAGTATAGACATAGACCTATCAATATTAGCATTTGTGTCTGTTTTGAAGCTCATGGATTTTGTAAGTTCTTCTAGATTCTCCATAGATTCTTTATTGTTGCTTCTGCTACTATAGCATTTTCTGCCACTTGAAATTACTCATTTGATGTAATAGTCATTGACTATTTACGATGTTTAAGGTACTAAACTAGGTAATTTATGGAAAAGGATGATGATTAAACCCAAAGAGCTTCTAATATAATTTTAATTTGCATGTGACCTATTGTTCTAAATCAAAGGTTGACAAACATTTTCTGGGAGGGCCGGACCATAAACATTTTATGCTTTGCAGACCAGAGAGTTTGTCATGACTATTCAACTCTGCCATTCTAGCATGAAAGCTGCCACACACAATACTTACATAATTGACTGTGGCTATGTTAAAATAAAACCTTATTTACCAAACAACAACAAAAAAAAGTTTACAAAAAAAAAAAACTGTACCATGGATCTTAGATTACTGACTCCTTTAATATATCAACTTATTCAATATAATAATTCAAAATAATTAAATCTAGGGGCACTTGAGTGGTTTAGTCGGTTAAACATCTGACTTCAGCTCAGGTCATGATCTTGCCTTTCGTGGGTTTGAGCCCCGTGTCGGGCTGTGCTGACAAGCTCAGAGCCTGGAGCCTTCTTTGGATTCTGTATCTCTCTCTCTCTGCCCCTCTCCTACTCGCTCTGTCTCCCTCTTTCTCAAAAATAAACATTAAAAAAACATTTTTAAATAAAAAAAAATAAATGAAAATAATTAAATCTAAAAACCATAAAATAACATGCTCAAAGAACTCAATCATTTGGGAATACAAAATATATAGCATATTTTAACTAAGTATTTTTAAAACCAAGGATCGACTTGTCAAAGGCAAGTAGGAGGCATAAAATAATACAATAAGGCTTGGCTACCCTGCAAATTCCTTACCCAAACCCTTCAAGGGATGTGTCAAATTCAACAAAAGCTGGAGTAACTGATGACCCATGAAGTCTGATGTCATGTGGGGTTGTCATGGAGACCAGACACTTCACCCTAGTTAGGGGTACAGTACTTCCTTCTGCAGATTTTACCAGGCTCTTGCTTATCCGGTAATGGTTATCTTCATGTAAGCTGAAAACATTATCAGAACCCAGGCCTTCCATAGATGTGATCATGCTACCTGTAAGTCAAAGAAAATCTCTTGGGAAAAAATACCATGTAGATTTTTAAAATAATTGCTTTACAAGGTTGACTTATTTTTAAATACCACTCTTTAGTTTCAGTATATGTAATAATTTTATTCTTACACATCAAAGCTAATATCCAGTTTTAATGTATTTTATGCTTATTTTTCAACTTAAATAGAATGTGTTTCCTTTTCTACTTATTACTAAAGGCATAAACACATTGCAGGATGTGTTGTGGAAAACTACAGAGTACAAATAAGAATAAAAATTTCCAGTAACCACTATCCAAACCACTGTTACAATGTAATTCACTTATAAATTACAGATCATGTTTTTAAAAACGAGATTAGATTATACTTTTATTTCACAAATTATTATTTCTCTTTCACAAGAAAGCACAATATTCAAGAAGGATTACAATGGAAAGAGATGGGTCATCTTTATTAAAAAAAAAAAATCAGAGATAAATAGCAAAAACTTGTTTCTCTCCCATTTTCTCCCTACTTTTCACTCTTCCCTTACAACCATTACAATCAAATATATAAACACAAAATTAGTTGAATTAAAAAAATCCTATATGCATGCAGATGGTGACAGTTTGAAGAATAAAGAGAAATTTTAAACAAACTGGTCTATTTTTTAGGAAGATATTACAAATGTAATGAATGGAGAAAATATTCTCTCTCAAGATAAACCACACAAATGTAACTGTTTTCTCTCTTAACTGTGCTAATGCTTTAACTGTGCTAAGCATTCAGGCAACTCTAGATGTATTTCAATATTCTCTTAGAGAAAGGAACTATTTTTGTTTCTATGCTTTGCGAAGGAAATCACAATTCAATTCAAACTGTGTTAAGTACAAAAACGACAGTAACAAAAAAGTATATACACAACTAGGGGAGGTACAGTGATAGATAATGGAAAACTGAAATACTTTCTGTTTGCCAATAAGACGACGCTGGAACTCAAAACATCTTAGCTTCCAAAACACAGCATTCACTAATCACGGATGATAAGTGGCAGGGGGTAAAAAGTTAAGACTGAAATAACAGTTGGTGGGTGCTTAATCTTTGGCATTCTCACCTGAAAGAACTCGGGGATGACCCACGTGATCACTACATCCTTTCAGGGCGGCTGTTCTACTTTCCTAAGTTTTATGCTTTCCTGCTTCGCTAGTAGTGGTTACTTCAATCCATCCAAACAAACGCCAATCAGTATGGCTAACGATTATACAGAATGAATCGTAAAGGGAAAAAACCCAACAAAACCACAGAATTCGCTTCGGGAGGAAAGGTGGTGCAGGGTGCAGAATTCTCCCGTGGCTGGGGTGGAATCTGCTGGGCATCTGTTCACTGCCACGGTCCCCACCAGACTGGTAGGCAGGCGGTGCCTGCACTCTGGCCGCCAGCAGCCTCCCAACAGCCCAAGGCACAAACTCCCCTCGGGGGCACCTCCTCAGCAGTGCTACCACATACCTGTCTACCCAAGTGCCATCCTCCTGCTGGCATTTCAGCCCGTCTTCTCTGGGCTGGCTATTGCCAGTGTGCCAGATGTCAAGGTCCACAGGAGAGACCCATCTAACACCCCACTTCTCCTTCTAGGATCACCTTTCACCTCCACTTCACTCCAGAGCCACAGGTTAGGCATGGTCCTTTTCTCTGTTCCACTCCTCCAGTTTTTATTGCCACTGTCTCCCCTGCCCCCCCCGCCCTCCAGTTCACTCCTTTTCTCTCAGTACATTTGCTTTTTTGGCCTACTTGTTATTCTCCAGTCCAGTGATCGATCCCTTTTCTCCCAGCCTGTCACTGGCCACCTGGTCTCACACTTCCCTACTCAACCTATACTCCTTGATATATCTCTCTCTTCAATGCCTTTTAACAGTATTTTTGACATCCTATCCTCCATATCCTCCTGCAGGAGCTGTCCTGCAAACCCGTGGCCTGTTAGGAATCTAGCGACCGCTCTAGTTCAGGTGGCAAAGGCTACTTGAAAGAGGCAAAGACATTATGAATCCTCTGAGAAAGAGGTACTATCTCGTCCAGGCCAAGTGTTACTCTGCTAGTCATTCTCATCTCCTCTGGACCCTGCTTACATCGTGATTCCTTGTTCACCCCCAGCTGCCCCTTCTTCAGACAACCAGATTTTATGTTTCCTCATTTAAATAACAACAATCCCTTTCCTTTCCTTTTTTTTTTTTTTCACAGTAAAACTTGTTGAGGTAGTATTTATTCCCTACATGATTTTCATCTACAAAATAACCAAAAAAGGCAGCTTCAAAGGTCAACTTACTTCTCATCTCTGGCTCATAACTCAGTGAACTTGGTTTGTGGACCCTATATTGTTTTAGCAGTTTTTTGTCCCAGGCACCACAATTTAATGGACTTGCCAAACGTAAAAACTCCCTAAAGAAGAGAGAAAGAAAGCAGTTATTCCTTGATTGAGAACATTACGTAATTCACAAACCAAACACAAAATATGGGATTTGATGAAGTATAACAGACTAGTTAAAAATATAAAGCCAACCCAAACAATTATTATAAAATAATATATGTTAATTTTACATGTGAATTACCTACCACTGAAAAGAGAATAGAATATTGTAAAGGGCTAAAATATGAAATTTGGGGAACCTGTTCTCCTAAAATGTGATATGCAGAAACGTAACAAATTGTCTAGGAATTACACAAATAGGAGTCCTTTGTATCCAGTCATTTATAGCATCCTGTGAAAGTGGGAAAAAGGTATTTCTCTGAAATTTCAACTCCTTATAGCAGAAAAAAATTAGGTCAGGTACCCTTTGCCAGTTTTTCATGTAGAGTATAATACAATGACTTTATAACCTTACAGCTCATGGCTCATCAATAACGCAGGTATCTATATCTTCATGTGACATTTGGTTCTGAAAATTCATTCACTGTGAAAACTGAGCATATCCACTAACTAGGCAGTATAAGTTATTTAATAAAATATTAGTATTAAGTATGAGATAAGATCTTTCTGTTTCATTCACTCTATTTTTAAAGCAGATTACCAAAAATAATCAGGGGGAAATCTCCATGCTCTTTGTAATACTTTAGGTCATCCGTAAGATGATGGATAAAGTGAGTAGGAACAGTCTCATTTATCTTGATACAATACTGGTTAGTAAATGGTTTTTTCTTAATCCACTGTTAGATTGGAGCCAGTTAAAAAACATAAACTACAAATAAAGTCCAACCATTTTTAGGGAAGTCCTTAAAAGCTTTATAAAAAAGGACTACTTTAACAGCAGAAAAAAATTGTAAAGAGCTGCTTATATCTGAAAGTGACAAGATACAGGAGTTTGTTTTTTTTTTGTAAATAAGGAAAAGATAATTTACACTTTAAATCTTTTTGGCAAGGTAGTTTCAAAGAAAATATTTTTTTAAGGTGTTTTATCCCTAAAACACACAGTACTGCTTCTCTTTCAGTAAAAAGATTTAAATATATGTATCTCTTGAATGGTTAAACTCTGTTAAGGTGTATCTATACCACAGAATACTACTCAGCAATAAAAAGACTACTGAAACGTAACAATCTGGATGCATTTCTAAGGCATTATGGTAAGTGAAAACAGTCAATCTCAAAAGTTCATGTACCAAATGATTTCATTTACATAACATTCTCAAAGTGACAAACTTACCGAGATGGAGAACAGATTGGCAGTTTCCAGGGGTTAAGAATGGTGGGGGTTAGGGGAGTGGATATGATAATAAAGGAGTACCACTATAGAGATGTTTGTGATGCCTTGATTGTGTAGTGGGCATATAAACATGTGATAAATAATAAGACCCACAGCATACAAGGATACATTGTAGCAATATCAGTTTCTTAGTTTTCATGTATTATGGTTGTAGGAGATGTAAACATCGAAGAAACTTGGAACACAGAACCTCTCTAAATCTGTAAGTAATTTAAAATTAAAAAGTTCAAAAAGTATTTAAGAGAAGCTTTTAATTTTTTTTCAATGTTTGTTTTTTTTTTTTTTTTTTGAGACACAAAGAGCATGAGGGGGGAGGGGCAGAGAGAGACGGAGACACAGATTCTGAAGCAGGCTCTAGGTTCTGAGCTGTCAATACTGGGCTTGAACTCACAGACCATGAGATCTGAGCCGAAGTGGGAGGCTTAACTGACCGAGCCACCCAGGCGCCCCTCTTAAGAGACTTCTTACACATAAAAAGTTCTCAAATACAAAGTAGATGTAAGTCATAAAGACATGACTTTATTTATAAAGGAGAGTTTGCTACATTTGAGTGGAAGAAATAAGCACCCTCTGTTTTCTAATAACTGGGCTTACCTAAGACCAATATTTTGAGCACTTTGCCCATTTTTATTGTTTTGGTTTTGCCCACTGATATTTGGATACATGTGTATCATAGCAAGAACTCTTGAATACCAAGACTCTAGGAACTGCCGTTACTACCTGTGGCTTGTTCAATGGCAAGAAAGAGGACACACTGACCTCAGCACCATGGGCTCCAGAGCCTGAGAAGCTAGTCGTTCAAACATCCGCTGGAGGGGCGGGTGCAGTGAGTGGTCCTCGTCTGCCAGGGCGGCACTGCACCGCTGCAGCAATCGGGCGTGAAGTCCAGCTTCACACATGACCTGCTGGTTTCTCTCTGTGTGCACCAGGGCTTGTAAGATATTTGCCACAGCAAGTTGAAGGTCCAGAGCATGCTGAAGTGAGAGAAATCCATGCCACCAGGGCATTCTTAGGAAGAAAGGTGACAGTTCTCTCCACATGAAGCACAACTTGTAATAGGAGGTCTCTACACATTTCAAATTCCCTTCAGATGAATTAAGAAGCTGATGCAGAGTGATCTAGCAATTCAAACAAGGCTAGGCAAACGTTTCCTATCCTCATTTCACCGGAAGCATACCCAGCTGGACTCCTCTCTCCTCCAAGTCTTTTGTACTGAAAGACTATCTAATAGTATTTTAATTTTTATAGAAGTAGTGAATGTGAGGTCTTTTACTTCATGAGTAAACAACCAGTGTAAAGGAAAGCCTTAGAGGCTTTTGTGACACTTTAAGCCTTAGAGGCCATACAACATTTTAGCATAATTAGTCACTGAAGCTCCCATTCACCCAAACTCTTGAGTGCTACAAGTCAAAACATAAATAGCCTCAAAATGGTATCTTCAGTTGTTTTTTCTTTCTGTACGATTAACAGTTTCCACTGATAAACAGGACTTAGAAGGAGAAACAATTATTTTAGCACTAGAAGTAACCATCTTGGCTACATTTGTACCAAATGAACTGTATTCTAAAACATATATACCTACCTCACAAGAAAGTTAAGACTCAAGTTGAACAATCCTATTTTTCCCTCTCTGACTTTAGTATGTGATATGGAACCGTTCCTTATCACTCTTTCTTGGACCCACTCCCTTGCTTACACAGTCATATTCACATCCTTTTACTCATTCGTTAAGATGGAAAGGAGCTAACATATCCACACTTACTTCTGGCTGTGTCACTGACCCAACAGAGGCCAGGAGGTCCAGCATAGCAAGCATGGCTCCAGGATGAATGATGACAGCATCAGAACTCTGGAAAGATGTAGTTGCCACATGTAGTTTCAGGTCAGCGACATTTTTAGGAGGGTAAACAGGGGGAGTTGAAACAGAATGATATGCATGCCTGTAAAAAAGAAAGAAGGGTAATTTAGCATTAAATTCAAGTACATTCTCTGTTCCATTTCTTCATCTTTTGTTAACTTTATCCACTGATAAACAAAAACCTTTGTAATTCAAGACTGGGTTACAAAACACTTTAAGGTTGGGATATGAAAAAGCAATATATTATCAATTCTTAGAGTTACATACAATTTAACCATCGATTCTTCTAGACTATGTCTTTACCACTTGTCACTGGGATTGTTTCATTAAAGAAGGGCACATGATGACCAAAGTTAACATTCCTCTCTGATAGACTTGAAAGTGCTAAGAGAGTAAATCCTCAAAGCTCTCATCACACGGAAGTTTTTTTCCTTGTATTTATTTGAGATGATGGATGTTAACTAAACTTACTGTGGTAATCATTTTACAACATGGGGAGGCAAGTCATTATGTTGTATACCTTAACTTGTAACAGTGCTCTATGTCAATCACGTCTCAATAACACACACACACAAAGAAGAATGACACCTGTATCAGAAGATACAACAAACAGGTGAAATCACAGTGATTCAAACTCTAGGAAAGGTGAAAGTTCTGATAAAATATGATGAGGGTATAAATTGAATGAAGTCAAATCCCTCACTAAGATTTTCTTTTGAAATGACCTATGTGTTTGTAACCTTTCCCTAAACTGTGGGCAACATAAGCAAGAACTAACAAGATCTGGGGCGCCTGAGTGGCTCCGTGGGTTAAGCATCCGACTTGAAAGCTCAGGTCTTGATTTTGCAGTTCATGGGTTCGAGCCCACACTGGGCTCTGTGCTGATAGCTTGGAGCCAGAAGCCTGCTTCAGATTGTGTGTGTGTGTGTGTGTGTGTGTTTCTTTCTCTGCTCTTCCCCTGCGTACGCACTCTCAAAATTAAACATTAAAAAAAAATTACCCACAGATGGTCACGTTAAGAAATAAAATGTCTTATTAAAAAAAAAGAGGGGCGCCTGGGTTGTCCAGTCGGTTGAGCATCTGACTTTGGCTCAGGTCATGATCTTGCAGTCCGTGAGTTCGAGCCCCGCGTCGGGCCCTGTGCTGACAGCTCAAAGCCTGAAGCCTGCTTCTGATTCTGTGTCTCCCTCTCTCTCTGCCCCTCCCCCGCTCATGCTCTGTCTCGCTCACTCTCAAAAATGAGTAAATGTTAAAAAAAATTTTTTTTTTTTTAAATGAGCTGACAACATCTATAACTGGGTCAAACTGAGTCAGGGATGGCTCAGAATCTTGGCCACCTGACAATATATATGTTAAGCATCAAGGAAGTTTTCCTTTAGCTTATTTGGAACTACGCTCACATTCTTCTGCATTAATTCACCCCTGAAAATATTCATCACAATTTTTAAAAAATTAGAAGGCATATTTTTACATAACAAGCTTCTATGAGATAGAAAGCCTAGCCATGTCCTGAACATTCCACATTTCTTCTCATCAATGATCTCCACTTTCTATTTCATACTATTCTTCTACAATTCATGAGTTTTGCACATTTTGTATCCTGGCACTAGAAAACAGATGCTTGTGCCTTCAGCCTATGGGAGCTCTTTGTTCCAATGAATTGGTTTCAGCATAATTTGTCTATTGCTGAGCTCTGTCACTGGGAGCAGTGCAGTTTCAGCGCTCTGGCACAAGAGCAGCTTGGGAAACAGATGCTTTAAGTCAGTGATTTTGTAGCAAAGATCTGGCATTGCCGTGGCTGTTTTTTTTTTTTTTTTTTTTTTTTTAAAGTACCATTCTCTTTTTAACAGAGATTCCAGGAAAGTATTCAGCTCTACTTATATAAAAAAAAAAAAACACACGGGCTCTCCTAGTTTATTTAAAGTCAGCATGTCCTCCACCCACTCATTTTTTTCAACTGCTTTTTTTTTTTGCCGTTTTTGTTATTTATTTCTAAACTTACTAGGATAGATTTCTAAATGTTTATTACCAATAGCTATCCTCTTCCTATGTTGCTTCTTCTATTCTGTGAAATATTATGATCCCATCTAGAAAAAAAGATGATAGTGTAGTAGGAATTCTGAACTACTAAGAAATTTCATAAAAGCTGTTTATCATTACACATAATTTGAAGGAAAACCAAATTCTAGTTGTATACTTTAGTCACAGTCCTTCCAAAATTATTTCTGAGTTGCCAGATTTAATGTAGATTGAATTTAAATTATGGATATACCCAGGAAGGAGGCTTTGTGCCTTCAGAAAACAAACTCTTTATTAATTAATATATACCCATTATACCAGTACCTTTAAAAAAAAGTTTATTTATTTGGGGGAGAGGAGGGGCGCCTGGGTGGCGCAGTCGGTTAAGTGTCCGACTTCAGCCAGGTCACGATCTCGCGGTTCGTGAGTTCGAGCCCTGCGTCAGGCTCTGGGCTGATGGCTCGGAGCCTGGAGCCTGTTTCCGATTCTGTGTCTCCCTCTCTCTCTGCCCCTCCCCCGTTCATGCTCTGTCTCTCTCTGTCCCAAAAATAAATAAACGTTGAAAAAAAAAATAAAAAAAAAAATTTATTTGGGGGAGAGGAGAGAGAGCGAGCGAGAGAGAGCGCACGCGCGTGTGGGCACAAGCAGGGGACAAGTAGAGACAGGGAGATAGAGAATCCCAAGCAGACTCTGTGCTGTCAGTGCAGATTCCAACATGGGGCTCGATCTCACAGATCGTGAGATCACGCATGACCCGAGCCAACATCAAGAGTTGGATGCTCAATTGATTGAGCCATCCAGACACCCCACAGTAGTATGCCTTTTAATCTTATATAAGATAACAATACTCTGATATAAAAATTGCATTCATTCTTCTCAAACTGGGAAAATACTGTAAACACTGCTAAATCTAAAACATGGTATTTATTAACTAAACTTAGGCCTATTTTAACAGGCATTATATAATATTATTAATACTTATTTAGCCACTTAGGTATCACCACAGGTATTATCATTTTTAAAATTTAGACATGAGAGTAAGTTTATTAAACGGATAATCTCAAGCGAGACCTACTCATTTACAAATGTAGGCTAAAACAACATTTCAAAATTTAGTTAATTTTTATGCTGCCATTACTTTTAAAACTTAGAAAAATTGCTACTTAATATTTCAATCTAAATTTTCATATATATTTAAGATTTACCTACCTCTTTGGGGAATACATTCTTGAATATTTAAATTCTGAACATGCTTTGCCTTAATTACCATCAAGTGTGTATAGACACTGAGTAACAGATACCATGTTTGAATAATACCTAGTACTCGCCACCTTTTTCTCCCCTGCAGATATATTATAGAAAACCTTGGTTTTTATTTTGTATTTTGTTTTCGTCTCCTTCCTCTAACTGTGATTAAATATCGTTCAGCTATAATTCTGTTCCATTATTCTTTCTGAATAATGAATACTAATGAAAAATGTTATGAGTTTTGGTTTTCTAAATACTATAAGGTTTCTTAGGCATTCCCCTCCCCCATTCTTAAAAAAAAGAGAAGAATCTCCAGCATTTTACATACCAGACAAGAATCACAAACTCAAAACTTCCTTCGTGTCTGAAAATTCCAATAAGCCATAAAAACTAATACGTTGTTGGTTTCTCCTTTGGCCAACAAAAACAACATATTTTGCCACAAGAAGAAATGCCATGAGCTGATGTAATTTGTTGAGACGTTCTAGAGATATTCTAATTTCAAAAGTTACCATATCTGCATGTGAAAATAAAAGCACTGTTTTATTAGCTTATGATTCTTATCACTGAGCAAAATCTATGTAACCTGACCAGAATGGCAACCTGAAAATGTCAACACTGACCTTACTATTAGCATGAACAATATTGGGAACTTCCTTGGGGTAAAGCCAACCTGAGAGCCTAATTAGCATTCCCACAGAAAAGATTCAGTTAAACAGGACTGTGGATTCAGTGAAGGTTTCCCCCAAGTCAAAGATATGGCATCCTCACATGCAGCTGTGTTGCAAATGATGACAAAATGTTCTTGATCTAAGCCCTGAAATAACTCTCTATGATATGGAATGAAATTTCCCTTTGTCAAATTATCATTTAAATAAAACAGTTCTGATGAATTTCCTTTCATGTGTTGCTTTAATCTATGAATTTCTATTGAAAGTATTTTATAGTTTTTGGTTAATACTAAAAAATGGTTAAATGTTTTTAAACACAGCAATTTTTATACCTTTACCCTTCAGGGAATCATAAATGTGACTTTTAAGAATGAAAACTAGTAATTAAAACTATTTTTCTAATATCCAATATGTGGGATAGTGAGCACACGTGAATCTTCAAACACTAAGAATACCGTTTACTGCCTTCATTTTAGCAACAGAAGATACTGTATCAACTCAAATTGATTTTATGGTTTCTTGCATTAAAAAAAAATGTTCTTAGAACGACAAAAAAGGAATAGTTTTAAAATAGAAATACACTGAACAACACTAAATTTGTTTAAGACTATTCTGAACTCTTCTATGATTTACTGTCAGAAAATGAGCTGTAAGCTTCAGTGCAAACATAAGAGAAAAAGGAAAATACAAGTCCATATATCTGATGAATATTACTACTGAAATATATTGAAATACAGGATCTGTAATAAATACTTTTAATACAAAAACTCCACTAACATTTGAGTTTCAAATCCTGAATAATAGAGATAAAATTAATCAATAACATAGCTGAACCTCAGTATTCAATTTTAGAAAGCTACAATGGAAGAATATTAATACAAGACCAAAAGACTTGTACTTGGTTATGAGAAAAACTGGGGAAGGAAGGGTATTGGTTTCAACTGCACAGACTATGATCATTTTAAATATAGGTTGCAAATGGAATCTTAAATGGATCTTAATTGTACTCTTGTCAACCAACTGCTGGTTCTTTATATTCATAAGCTTTATATACAAGGAAGACTAGATCAGCTTAGAAACAGATATACACAGAACCAATGAAAGCAACAGCTAGGTAAGTTTTTTTATTCGTTTTTTCCAAAGGCTGGCCATGACAAGTATCTACAACAGCATCACATTTCAACTGGTTGAACCTGATTGAGAAAACACACATTTCCTTGCCAGTGCTGTGATGTTCATTTTGGAGTAATGGTAAAAACTGAAGAATGCTTCCTAGTACCTTTAAAGTAAAAAGAAAAAGTACTCTAGGTAAAGAAGCACTAAGTCCTCATTTCTAAATTAATTTTGATAAAAGATACACTGCTCTCAAGGCAAAATGTATATTTCACTCTAAATATTAGAGTCAAATGACAAAATTCGAAACGTCCCTCATATCCTCATGGCATTAACACATTTTGTGCTCATAAATATACTCAGAAGTTGACAATTCTAAAACCTAATAAAATCTGAAAGCCAAAAAATTTTTGTACAAAGCACAATCACCACATTTACACATAATTAAGCACAGGGAAGAAAAAAAACACACAAATAAAGATTGACTTCCATTATAAGATCAGTACCTTTTCCTGGACAAAGCTGGTGTACCCCAAGGAGAGGGGAGAGAAGACTCACTTGTCAGGCAAGGAGGGATCTGTTCTGCACGACTACAGACAACAAAACAGACAGGGTGGTTTAGAGAGGTTAGAAGAGAACACCAGGTTGGCAGTTGGTTAGTTTCACAAGAAATACCAGTAAAAGTTTAATAAGGAACACCCTCCATACTCAGCAGGAACAAGAAACAAGACTACAACACATGCACTGAGGGAAACAGAAAAGCATGCTTAAGGCAGATGCTTATCCATTAATGTTACACTTAACACATTTGTTAAACAGAGTGTCATAAGGCCTGCTTTTCACAAAGTAAACTAAAACTGAGGTATACTAACTAGGATGAGTAGAAAAGGGGAAAGAGGTTGAATCTACATATACAAATTTCAATTTCAAACAGCTTATTCCTTGAATGCTACGCCATACTATGTTTCTTTTTAACAATATGTATGCATTTTTAAAAAGTAAAAAACTGGAAAACAGTGTTTCTTACATTACTTGTATTTTCTTATCTGAAGAGTAAGGTCTAAGAAATATTGTCAAGAAGCAAGAAACATCTCTCAGTAGATATTTCAAAGTAGATACTTCACAGTAAATGATATAAAACCTATTAGAAGCTATCCACATAGAGTTATTTGCTTTACATATGGGGGCAATATAGAAAACATTTCAGTTATCTCATGAAATAAAACTATGTTAACTTTAAAAGTGATAATGCGTGGGACAAATCAGCACCATGACCACTCTCACATTATCTTCAAGCTGAGAACGCTTTAATCACTGAAAATAACTAATTTAAGTAAAGTGGTACTCCTATGATCCACCTTAGAACCCTGGAACTCCCTCATTGTAGATATTATCACAATATATTGTAGTTGTTTATTTATGTGTCTGTGTTTTAGCTAAAGGATGGCCACGTCTAAAGGAGTCTTGTGCTTGAACTCTCAAAATAACATCGCGTGGAACAGTTGTTCGTAAAGTACTTTTTAATGAACGAATAAGTAAAGAAATCTGATAGACTCTTGAACTATCATCGTCTCTTATGGAACTATATTCTTTTTCAAGGATCATGAAATATTGAGAGTGATTATGAATGTTGAGAATATATTCTCCGTCTGGAAATACATATAATCATAACCACTGTCTCCTGCTGATAACTAATATCTTTAAGTCCGGATATACCTAATGTTGAGAATAGAGGAGAAAGAACAATAGTAAATACCAGCATTAAAGTAAACTTTATAGAAACTTACTTTAAGTACATCAAGAGCTAACTGACCCTAGATTTACAAATAATACACAAATGTTCATGTTGAAAACCTTAACATCAGAGCAACGGTAATATTCGCAAATAAGTGATAAACAAGCAAATAAAAGATTCATTTTCATTTCCTTTCAAGTTAACTTATAATTCAAGCCTTAATGCTGAAGTCACACAGAGCATCCCCTTTAATTCAGATCAGAGCAAAGCCATACCTGTCAAAAGAATCTGTAGCTACTTTGTAGAGATAAATAAAGAGTTTACTGCAGTGCCGTAAAGTGGGTGACACTGTGTCCATCGAGATTACATCTTCCTCCAAAAGTCTTTGAAATGGCTGTGTGTTTGAGGGGAAGACATTCATGGGGCTTATTTTTCTTAGGTCTGAGAAGCAGCCAAGAAATCGAACAGCATCTGCCAACTTCTCATACTGAATCTCTGTTTTGAAGAAATGAGAGTTGGCTGGCTCATAGCGCATTGCTGCAGTCAATGTGCAAAACACAGTGTGGAGAAGTTCAAACACTTGATTCTGGTTCACTTTCTCCCAGCCATTCTTGGGTGGTGAGCTCAAAGACCTTTCCATGGCAACAAGCAAGGATGTAATGTACACAAATCCTCCAACTTTCCTAAAAACTGTTCTTGAACGATGGCTTTCTCGAAGGACTGATAGGAGGGCCTACAGGGGATGAAAAAAACAAAACCTCTTATAATTCAAATTAAAGCAAAATACATGAATGTCAAAAGGGAACATGATTTCTATGAACATACAATAGTAATGTTTTTGTCATTTCCCATTAACCAGCCCTATAATGCATGCCAAATATTTTACTAATTAAAAAATACCATTTTACACAAAAATAGACACATTGAGATCAATGGAACAAAATAGAGAACTTAGAAACAAACCCACACTTATATGGTCAATTAATCTATGACAAAGGAGGCAAAAATATACAATAGGGAAAATAAACAGTCTCGTCAACAAATGGTGCCAGGAAAACTGGACAGCAAACTGCAAAAGAATGAAAGTGTACCACTTTCTTACACTGTACACAAAAATAAACTCAAAATAGATTAAAGACCTACTTATGAGATCTGAGACCATAAAACTAAAACAAAAAACAAACAAAAAAAAAACACAGGCAGTGATTTCTCTGACATCAGCTGTATAAACATTTTTCTAGACATGTCTGCTAAGGCAAGGGAAACAAAAAGTAAAAATTAAACTATAGGGACCATATCAAAATAAAAAGCTTTCGCACAGCAAAAGAAACGATCAATAAAACAAAAAAGACAACCTACTGAATGGGAAAAGATATTTGCAAATGATTATCTGATAAGGGGTTAATATCCAAAATATATAAAGAACTTATACAACACCAAACAAACAAAAAAATGCAATGTAAAAACGGGCAGAAGACATAAACAGACATTTTTCCAAAGAAGACACACAGATGGCAAACAGACACACGAAAAGACGCTCAACATCACTAATCATCAGAGGAGAGCCAAGATGGCGGAACAGCATGGAAGTTTTTTTGCATCTCTCATTGCTGAAATGCAGCCAGATCAACGCTAAACCATCCTGCACATCTAGAAAAGTGATCTGAGGATTCACACAACAATCTGCACAACCTGAACCACAGAACTCGGCAGGTACACAGTGCGGAGAGGTGAACTAGGAAAAAGAAAAGCTGAGGAGGGCAGGGAGCTGTTTTTGCTTGCGGAGAGAGGTGGGAGATGGGGAAGAGTATGGGAAAAGCACCTCCCCTCCAAAGCAGCTGGAGAGAAAGTGGAAAGTGGAAACAGCTTCAGGGACTGAACAAAAAAAGGGAGAAAGGAGAGGGTTTAAAATTCCATCAAGACTTTATAAACAGGAGGAGTGCAGAGTCTGAGGCTCCAAAGCTTGATACCTGGTGGTGCTCTAGTGAGAAGGGCAAATCCCCAAAAGCAGAGAGCGAGGTCCGAGGGGTCCACGGGCCACAAGGGGAGTGGCGATTCCTCTGCAGGGAGGACATTTGGTAGAGGCTGTGCGGCCACCCCACAGGCAAAGGTACCAGCAGGCCCCAGAGAAAAACCACATTCGCTGGTGGTGGAACAAGGACGTTAAGGGGGAAGCCTGGTGCTAGATGTGTGTTGTCATTTTCCATAAACCCTGAAATGCTGCTGCTACAAGGTTGCACAAACTTTTTCTGAGGCGGATTGGCACCCAGCCAACAGTCTCTGGGCACTGGCAGAAGCACAATCTTGTGAATGTTCCTGGAGTCGGGCTGCACTCGCCCATTGCTCAGCAAGACCCTCCTCCAGAGAATCTGAGTGGGTCAAAGCCGCAATTCCTCAGAAGAGAGGGGTTGGAGGGGGGGCCAACATGGCAGAGAAGTAGGGGGATCCGAAGGTCCCCTGTCTCTCAAACAAAGCCGTCTTGAGGCCAAAGGACTTTGAATCCCAAGAGTCTGGGAAGAAGAAGCAGAGTTGCTTCCAGGGACCCACCGGGACAACCTGACAGGCCATAGGTGGAGCACTTCAAGGAACAGACAGCATAACCACAGTGGAGGCGGTACTTGCCTACACCATACCATGCCCCTTGGTGCCTGGTAACTACATATCTACTAGAGTGGGATTAACGCTGATGAACCAGATAGCCCTTGCTCCAGACAAGCTCTGTTGCATTGCCTGGTTTAATTCTTGGACAATTCTTACTATATAGATACATTCATCCTTTTCTTCTTATTTCTTCCCTCCTCTAGTCTGGTTACTCTGGTTATTGGTCTGTTTAAGCAGACATATTTAATCCATTCTCTTGATACATGTTCTATACCTCCTTCCTTATTTTCCTTTCTCTCTCTCTAGATTAAGGCTATAGTTTCTATGCCTGGTCAATTTTTATTTTTTCTTTTTCCCCACCCTGTTGTTTCTCTCTTTGTATGGGATAATGCCTCTTCCATCAGCAATGCCTCCACCCTGTTGTCTACTGGTAGCTGGCGTTTCTGGCTTTTTGTTTTTGGGTTTTTTGTGTTTGTGTGTTTTCTTTTTCTGTTTGTTTTTTATTTGTCTGTTTGTTTTCCCATCCAGGGCTACTTCGACAATCAAAGTACACCTGGTGGAGGGTCCAAAACATCACTACGAGTAGGGAAATAAAGTAACCAAACTCACAATAACAGACATAAGTAACTCCAAAAAACACCTCCTGAAGGGCCAGGCCCTAGACAGTGTACGGCCCCTCTTTAATATAGTAGTGCTTGCAGAAACAGGGCACATAATAAGCTTTTAAGACACATAAGGGACAGAAAACTAGCCAAAATGATGGAATGGAAGAATTCTCAAAAGAAATTCCAGGAAGAAATGACAGCTAAAGAACTGATCAAAACAAACAGAAACAGTATAACTGAATAAGAATTTAGAAAAATAGTCATAAGATTAATTGCTGGGCTAGAAAAAAGCAAAGACAGACGAGAATCTATTGCTGCAGAGATCAAGGAACTGAAAAATAGTCATGAATTAAAAAGTGCTGTAAATGAGGTGTAAAATAAACTGGAGGCAGTGACAGTGAGAATTGAACAGGCAGAGGGGAGAATAGGTGAATTAGAAGATAAAATTATGGAAAAAGAGGAAGCTGAGAAAAAGAGAGATAAAAAAATTCTGTATCACAATGGGAGAATTAGAGAACTAAGTGATTCCATGAAATGCAACAATATCTGTATCATAGGAGTTCCAGAAGAAGAAGAAGAGAGAGAAAAGGGACTGAAACTGTGCTTGAACAAATCATAGCTGAAACTTCCCTGATCTGGGGAAGGAACAGACAATGAAATCCAGGAGGCACAGAGAACTCCCTTCAGAGGTAACTTGAATCGATCTTCTGCATGATGTTATCATAGTGAAACTGGCAAAATACAAGGATAGAGAGAGAATTCTGAAAGCAGCTAGGGAAAAATGGGCCTTAACATACATGGGTAGACATATAAGGATAGCAGCAGACCTATCTACTAAAACTTGGGAGGCTAAAAAGGAGGAGCAGGAAACTTTCAACGTGATGAACAGGAAAAATATGCAGGCAAGAATCCTTTATCCAGTAAACTTGTCATTCAGAATAGAATGAAATATAAAGGTTTTCCCAAACAAACAAAAACTGAAGGAATTCATCACCACTAAACCAGCCCTACAAGAGATTCTAAGGGGGATCCTGTGAGACAAAGTACCAGAGACATCGCTACAAGCATGAAACCTACAGACAACACAATGACTCTAAACCCATATCTCTCAGTAATAACACTGAATGTAAATGGACTAAAAGTTCCAATCAAAAGACACAGGGTATTTAAATGGATAAAAAAACAAAATCCATCTATTTGCTGTCTACAAGAGATCCATTTTAAAACTGAGGACACCTTCAGATTGAAAGTGAGGGGATGGAGAACCATCTATCATGCTACCGGAGGTCAAAAGAAAGCTGGAGTAGCCATACTTATATCAGACAAACTAGATTTTACACTAGATTTTAAAATAATTACGGGGTCTATCCATCAAGAAGTGCCAACACTTATAAATGTCTATGCACCGAATTCGGCAGCACCTAAATATATAAAACAATCAATCACAAACATAAGCAGTCTTATTGGTAAGAATGTGGTAATTGCAGGGGACTTTAATACTCCACTTACAACAACGGACAGATCATCTAGACAGAAAATCAATAAAGAAACAATGGCCCTGAATGATACACTGGACCAGATGAACTTGACAGATATATTTAGAACTTTCCATCCTAAAGCAGAATATACATTCTCCTTGAGTGCACATGGAACATTCTCCAAGAGAGATCACATACTGGGTCACAAAACCTCAATAAATATATAAGAATTGATATCATACTATGCACACTTAAGGATCACAGTGCTATGAAACTTGAAATCCAACACAGGAAAAAGTATGGAAAACCTTCAAATGCATGAAGGTTAAAGAACATCTTACTAAAGAACAAATGGGTCAACCAGGCAATTAAGAAAGAAATTTAAAAATACATGGAAACAATTGAAAATGAAAACACAACAATCCCAACCCTTTGGGATGCAGCAAAAGCAGTCCTAAGAGGAAAATACATTGCAATCCAGGCCTACCTCAAGAAAAAGAAAAATTCCAAATACAAAATCTAATGGAACACCTAAAGGAACTAGAAGAACAACAAATGCCAAACCCAGCAGAAAAAGAGAAATAATAAAGATAAGAGCAGAAATAAACAATATAGAATCCAAACAAATAGTAGAACAGATCAATGAAACCAAGAGTTGGTTTTTTGGAAAAATAAACAAAATTGATAAACCCCCAGCCAGACTTCTCAAAAATACAGAGGACACAAATAGATAAAATCACAAATGAAAATGGATTTATCACAACCAATCCCTCAGAAGTACAAGCAATTATCATAGAATACTATGAAAAATTATATGCTAACAAACTGGACAACCTGGAAGAAATGGACAATTTCCTAGACACCCACATACTACCAAAACTCAAACGGGAAGAAATAGAAAAATTGAATAGATCCATAACTCGTAAAGAAATTGCATCAGTTATCAAAAATGTCCCAACAAATAAGAGCCCTGGACCAGATGGTTTCCCTGGGGAATTCAACAGATATTTAAAGCAGAATTAATACCTATCCCTTTTCAAGCTGTTCAAAAAAAACGGAAGGAAAACTTCCAGATTCATTCTATCAAGCCAGCATTACCTTGATTCCCAAACCAGAAAGAGACCCCACTAAAAGGAGAATTACAGGCCAATATTCCTGATGAACATGGATGCAAAAATTCTCAACAAGATATTAACAAATCGAATTCAACAGCATATAAAAAGAACTATTCACCATGATCAAGTGGGATTCATTCCTGGATTGCAGGGCTGGTTCCATATTAGCAAATCAATCACTGTGATACATCACATTAATAAAAGAAAGGAAAAGAACCATATGATCCTGTCAATAGATGGAGAAAAAGCATCTGACAAAATATAGCATCCTTTCCTAATAAAAACCATTAAGAAAGTTGGGATAGAAGGAACATACCTAAACATCATAAAAACCATACATGAAAAGCCCACAGCTAATATCATTCTCAATGGGGAAAAACTGAGAGCTTTCCCCCTGAGATCAGGAACATGACAGGGATGTCCACTCTCACCACTGTTGTTTAACATAGGGTTGGAAGACCTAGCATCAGCAATCAGACAACAAAAGGAAATCAAAGGCATCAAAATTGGCAAAGAAGAAGTCAAACTTTGACTTTTTGCAGACGACATGATACTCTACATGGAAAATCCGAAAGACTCCACCAAAAGACTGCTAGAACTGATACCTGAATTCAGCAAAGTCGCAGGGTACAAAATCAATGTACAGGAATCAGTTGCATTTTTATACCAATAATGAAGCAACAGAAAGAGAATTAATGACACTGATCCCATTTACAATTGTACCAAGAACCATAAAATAAAGGAATAAACCTAACCAAAGATGTAGAAGATCTGCATGCCGAAAATTATAGAAAGCTTATGAAGGAAACTGAAGAAGACACAAAGAAATGGAAAAACATTCCATGCTCATGAATTGGAAGAATAAGCATTATTAAAATGTCAATAGTACACAAAGCAATCTACACATTCAGTCCAATCCCAATCAAAAGTTGCACTGGCATTCTTCTCAAAGCTAGAACAAACAATCCTTAAAATTTGTATGGAACCACAGAAGACCCTGAACAGCCAAAGTAATATTGAAGAAGAAAACCAAAGTGGGAGGCATCACAATCCCAGACTTTAGCCTCTACTACAAAGCTGTAATCATCAAGGCAGTATGGTATTGGCACAAAAACAGACACATAGACCAATGGAATAGAACAGAGAACCCAGAATTAGACCCACAAATGTATGGCCAACTCATCTTTGACAAAGCAGGAAAGAGTATCCGATGGAAAAAAGACAGTCTCTTTAACAAATGGTGCTGGGAGAACTGGACAGCAACATGCAGAACAATGAAACTAGACCACTTTCTTACACCGTACACAAAAATAAACTCTAAATGGATGAAAGACCTGAATGTGAGACAAGAAATCATCAAAACCCTAGAGGAGAAAGCAGGTAACAACCTCTTTGACCTCAGCTGCAGCAATTTTTTTGCTATACACATCTACAAAGGCAAGGAACTAAAAGCAAGAATGATCTCATCATTGGGACCTTATCAAGATTAAAAGCTTCTGCACTGCAAGGAACCAATCAACAAAACTAAAAGGCAACCGATGGAATGGGAAAAGATATTTGCAAATGATATATCAGATTAAGGGCTGGTATCCAAAATCTATAAAGAACTTACCAAACTCCACACCCAAAAAACAAATAATCCAGCGAAGAAATGGGTAAAAGACATGAACAGACACTTTTCTAAAGAAGACACCGAGATAGCCAACAGGCACATGAAAAGATGCTCAATGTCATTCATCATCAGGGAAACAGAAATCAAAGCCATAGTGAGATACCACCTCACACCAGTCAGAGTGGCTAAAATGAACAACTCAGGAAACTACAGATGCTGGCGAGGACATGGAGAGATGGGAACCCTCTTGCATTATTGGTGAGAATGCAAACTGCTGCAGCTGCTCTGGAAAACAGTGTGGAGATTCCTCAAATAATTAAAAATAGAACTACCCTATGACCCAGCAATAACACTACTAGGAATTTATCCAAGGGATACAGGGGTGCTGATGCATAGGGGCACATGTTTATAGCAGCGCTTGCCACAATAGCCACCTTATGGAAAGAGCCTAAATGTCCTTCAACTGATGAATGGATAAGGAAGATGTCGTTTATATATACAATGGAATACTGCTTGGCAATGAGAAAGAACAAAATCATACCATTTGCAGCAACGTGGATGGAACTGGAAGGTATTATACTGAGTGAAATAAATCAGTCAGAGGACAGATATCATATGTTTTCATTCATATGTGGATCTTGAGAAACTTAACAGAATAACATGGGGGAAGGGAAGGGGAAAACAAACAGTTACACGGAGGGAGGCAAACCACAAGAGACTCTTAAATACAGAAACAAACTGAGGGTGGACAGGGCGTGGGGGAGAGGGAAAACGGGTGATGGGCATTGAGGAGGACACTTGTTGGGATGAGCACTGGGTATTGTATGTAAGCCAATTCACTAATCATCAGGTAAATGCAAATCAAAACAACAAAATATTATCTCATACCTGTCAGAATGGCTAAAATAAAAAACACAAGAAATAACAAGTGTTGGTGAGGATGTAAAGAAAAGGGAAGACTCATGTGCTGTTGGTGGGAACACAAACTGGTGTAGCCACTGTGGAGAATAGCATGGAGGTTGCTTAAAAAATTAAAAACAGAAATACCATATGATCCAGTAATTCCATTACTGGGTATTTACAAAAAGAAAATAAAAACACTAATTCGAAAAGATGTATGTACCCGTGTTTACCACAGCATTATTTACAACAGCCAACATATGGGAGCAACCCAAGTGTCCATCAATAGTTGAATGGATAAATAAGATGTGGTGTGTATATATGTAATGGAATATTAGTCATAAAAAAGAAGATCTTTCCATTTGCAACAACATGAATGGATCTAAAGGGTATAATGCTAAGTGAAATAAGTTAGAGAAAGACAAATACCATAATTCATGGAATTTAAGAAAGCAAGCAAACAAACAAGAAAAAAAAGACACAACAAAAAGAGACTCAAATAGAATAAACTGGTAGTTGCCAGACGGGAGGTGGGGGGCGGGGGGGGGGGGGGGTGAAACAGGTGAAAAGAATTAAGACTACACTTATAGTGATGAGCACTGAGTAATGTATAGAATTGTTGAATCATTATATTGTACACCTGAAACTAATTTAACACTGTGTATTAATTACACTTCAATTAAGAGATGTATTAAAGGCAAGAGATAATTTTAGGAAACACTGTCACATATTTCTTTTGATAGAATAAGGCTACACCCAAATCCTGATGGAAAAGTTTTCCTATGTCTTTGATGGATAATGATGTCAGTAAATTCAGTGATATTTACAAAGTAATTGTATTAAATAAATAAAATACACATTCTAGTATAATTTTACACAATCACGAACATTTATAACTGTGTATGTATGCAAACTGATTTATTCTAGAAAGGATCAGAAATCAGGGCAGCCAAGACCGGAAGTATTTCAACTCATATAAAGTGACCATATCCTGATACTTTGGAAAGAAGAGTCACTTCAAAGGACTTATTAGACAGACTCTCCTGCAAAGTGAATTAGAGTCTGATAGCTGAAAGCATGCTCTTGCCCAGAATAGCTCTAAGTACTGTGAAATAAAACCTGAAGGTCAAGCAAGTAAAACAATCTTTTAGAACTATTTTTCTCTGAACTGCCACACTTTTTAACTTAGTTTAATATTAAAAATAACACATTATAAAACTGCCTAACATTTTCTGGGCTCTTAATATGTACAAGGCACTTCTTTCAGTTGTGTACTATCTTATTTAAACCTCTCCATAATGCTGTGTGCTAGGCACTATTACTATCCAGTTAAAATGTGGTTCAACACGGTTAAATAACTTGCCAAAAATTTTCAGCTTACACAATGGCAATGAGGGGATATAAACCCAGGTGCAATGATGCCCCTACTCGTGCACCTAACCATGCCACTTACTGCCTCAAACAACAATCTGAAATCTGTGCTGACACATGGGTTCCTTTTCACTCTGTTTCAGCCGCTGGAACACCATGGATATTTAATACTACCTAACACGCAGTTTACAACCTTTCCAATCATTATTCTTGAAAAGGTCATTTTATTAAAATGTCTCCCATTTCTAATGGTATTTGAAGAAGAGAAATGGTAAATATTAATACATATAATTACCCTTTCAAAATATACTACAGAAATTATATATAACTATGCCTTAATTATTTTAAAATATACAATCTGTATATACAAATAAAATTCTAAAGTACAATGTATTCCTTCCATTATTCTGCCAATAAATTTCCATTATAATAGGATCTGATAGTATAGTTTCCACACCTTGTCAAATTTAATAAACTGTACTTACACTTGCAATATCAACTCATATGACCATAATATTTTGTAACTTTTTTAATTTTTAAACATTTTATAATCTAGCCTGGAGATTAAATGCAAGGGCTACAGTCAGAATGCTCAGGTTGAAATTCTGACTCCAATGTTACAAAATGTTTTACTACAGTCAGCCACTTAATCTTTCTGTGCCTGGGTTTTCGCTTGTGTAAGGGTAGTAACGATAACTTTCTCCACAGGAAGTACCTGCAAAAGCGTTAACAAAGTGCCTGATATAAGCCCATGACCGTCATCATCTTTAAAAACACACTGGGGAAACAGTACAAGTATTATTGTATATAGAAGGAAGGGTGAAGTAATATTCAGAGGTAAAGTAATATTCAGAGGTAAAGTAATATTCAGAAAACCGTATCACAGGTTAGAATTAGGCTTAAGCGTTAGAAAAACAATTGACTGAGTCCAAAAGTCCTCAGTCCAGTAGTCTGTATCACATACTTCTGGATAAGTTCATCTCCTACTACCTCAAAACTGGTACTTTCCTGGCACTCCTGACATCATCATAGCATAATCTCAGTATTTGAAAATTTTCAAATACTGGTAATAATCTAATATGCTGCTGAAGTCAATAATTAATGGTAAGGAGCAAACCCTAAAGATACAATGAAATGTTGATGGTAGGTGGTTGTTAGACACAATCATCAGCTATATATGAATCTGCAATAAACATAATGCATATAATTCAAATTTGTGCATTGACAGAATCATAAAATACTACATACAGAATTTTGGGTTTCTGCCCCAATAATTACAAATTAAATCAACAGGTCTATGGTTGTGTCAGCTGAACAGAGGCACCAAGAGGCGGTTCTGAATGCAGTGAAAATGGGAATTGAAATCGAGGTCCCCCCAGTCCTCCTCACCCCACACTCCCTCCTGTCCTCAAAGCAGTGGAATGTTAGAGCCAGCTCATACTGGCTCTTGAAAGGCAAGTGTTATATTTTTGGAATTTTATGTGCTAGTTGTTAAAACATAGCCATAATTAAAAAAGGTCTATAACTTACAACTAAATAAATTGTTTAATTAATTAATTTATTTAAATATTTTTATTTAGTTTTGAGACAGAGAGAGACAGAGCATGAACGGGGAGGGGCAGAGAGAGAGGGAGACACAGAATCCAAAGCAGGCTCCAGGCTCTGAGCTGTCAGCACAGAGCCTGATGCGGGGCTCGAACCCACAGACTGTGAGATCATGACCTGAGCTGAAGTCAGACACTTAACCAACTGAGCCACCCAGGCACCCCTAAATAAATTATTTTAAAACAAACTAAAAGTAAATACTCGAAACTCATCACTTCCTACTTATTTTCTATATTTTACTATTACCTGTACTCTTTTTTTAATTTATTTATTAAAAAAAATTTTTTTTTTGGAGTGTTTATTTTTGAGAGAGAGAGAGAGACAGAGCATGAGCGGGGGAGGGGCAGAGAGAGAGGGAGACACAGAATCTGAAGCAGGCTCCAGGCTCCGAGCTGTCAGCATAGAGCCTGACGTGGGGCTCGAACTCATGAGCCGTGAGATCATGACCTGAACCGAAGTCGAATGCTCAACCGACTGAGCCAGCCAGGCGCCCCTTTATTTTTTTAATGTTTATTTATTTTTGAGACAGCAAGAGACAATAAGGTGCCATGGGGGTGTGTAGAAGGGTCACAGAGAGGGAGAAAGAGAATCCCAAGCAGGCTCCAAGCTGTCACACACAGCCCAACACAGCGACTGATGTCCCAAACTGTGAGATTGTGACCTGAGCCAAAATCAAGAGTCAGACACTTAACTGACTGAGCCACCCAGGTGCCCCTATTACCTGTATTCTTAAGATACTTTACAATGGGGTGCTATTGTGTGTCTCTTCCCAATCCACATTCAGTAACACATTAATTGCCTGAAACAGGTCACCGTGGCAGTAGTCACATCATGGAAGTCAATAAATGCGACACATTAGGATCACCCCCCTCAACCCTGCTCCAGTCTAAGAGTTATTACCATTTACCAGAACAACGCTGCCTTAAAGTTACAGGTCAGCTACTTACTTCTTGGTAACTCTATCTACTAATGTTTTACAAACCCAATTAAAAAGGTACCAAGAAAGAAGGAAAACGTTGTTTAAAAAGCTGACAACCTTAACATCATTTGAAGGCACTTATTTTTTTCTAAACAATCCTTTCTGACATACAAATGTTCCTAAATATTGACACACGTGTAAATTCCTTCTTGTCTGTGAGTTGTGCTCAGATTAATTGTGTTTTAAAATAAAATGCATAGTGGTGCTTGTGTGGCTCAGTTGGTTGAGCATCTGACTCCTGATGTCATGCTCTCACAGTCGTGGGATAGAGCCCTGCTTTGGGCTCAGTGCTGACAGTGCAGAGCCTGCTTCAGATTCTCACTCTCTCCCTCTCTGTCCCTTCCCCGCTTGCTCTGGCATGCACACTCTCTCTCTCGCTCTCAAAAAAAATTAATAAACGTTAAAAATATTTTTTTAATAAAATAAAATTCATTTTCAAAACAACTATCAAAACAGGATGAAATGTACACAGCACAAAGAAAAAAATAAACTTATTCCTGAGAAATTCATTGCAGAAAGCAAAAGTTAATGAAGGAAAAATATATGATTCTAGAAGGTAGGTATATGACCTGTGATGTCTGTGCCAGGAATGGGGGAAGGGTGTGAGGAAAGGATGTCAGAGGGGAAGGAGACAGAATCCTGAGGACCCTGGAGGCCAGAGAAGATACTGGCTTTTCTTCTACGACTATGATTTTGGCATATTATTAGACTTGAAGAAAAACTACAGGAATAGCTTAGGATAGTTTTAAGTTATTAAAAAATAACCACAGATATTAACAGTAAAAGAACAGTAAGAATAGTAACACGGTTATTCAACTTACCCTTAAAATGTCGGTCTTCAACTGCAATTCTGTCGGTGGGGCTGAGTGCATTAACCCCAGGAGAGTGCCCATGTCATCCTCCCCATTTGGGGACAGCACCAACTGCTGGATAATCATCAGGGCATGCTGCCGGCACTGAGGGTACTTCACGATATTATGTGCACATCTCGCACCTCCAAATTCCCGGAAAATTCCTTGAAAGAGAAAAAAGAACAACATGGGCTAACTTAAAACATTCTAAGACAAATCAGATGAATTAAAATTTGATCTTTTTGTAGGAAGAGTAACTCAAAAGAATGCAAATAAGATGCACCCAACCATTTCCCCTTTTAAATTCAACACAAAACTGCACTGTGGGATGTCAGCAAAGGCATAACCAAATCCTCTCTAGATGTCTTTAATGCAAGAATAACACCCTAATATGTTCACCATGCTCACATTCTCCAAATCTAGAACATACAGAAATTCCACAGGTAGCCTCCAACAAGACCCAATATTTTTATGTAAAGGCTTTAAGCTGAACAATAATGGAAATCAATTTGTGTAAAAAGCTCTCATAGGAACAATAGCCCAAATAAATGAGATTTAAACTGAATGAGACATTCAAAATAGTAGCAAGAAAGGAGTGGAATACATTATTCTACAATGAGTAACATTGCAAGGAACAAAACTTTTCAAGTAAGTCGAGCACAGGAATAAAAAAAGACAAACTCTATAATAAAAAGAAATCACTTTACTGCTCCAAAGCCTTGTAGATTGATTCTTCATCCCCTGTTATACAGATGAGGAAATGAGACATACAGAAGTTAAGTAACATGGCCAAGTTCACACAGCTAGCAAGTGTCAGAACAGGATTGATACCTAAAATAGCCCAGCTTTAAAGCTTTATGCTTTTAGGGGCGCCTGGGTGGCGCAGTCGGTTAAGCGTCCGACTTCAGCCAGGTCACGATCTCACGGTCCGTGAGTTCGAGCCCCGCATCGGGCTCTGGGCTGATGGCTCAGAGCCTGGAGCCTGTTTCCGATTCTGTGTCTCCCTCTCTCTCTGCCCCTCCCCTGTTCATGCTCTGTCTCTCTCTGTCCCAAAAATAAATAAACGTTGAAAAAAAAAAATTAAAAAAAAAAAAAAAGCTTTATGCTTTTAGAGTACCTGGTATATGCCACTATTACAATAACTTATATCAAACAGTTTAGTATTATTTGGTTATATGTTTGGTCCCCATTAAACTTGGGATTTCCTCCAAGTCTGTATTTTTATAAATGTTTCCTGAGTGAAAAGATGTCAGTGTATTTTGCTGTAGCAGCCACTGTCCTCTCAACTTAATGACTTTCTCTTTGCAAACTTTGTAAGAAGTGAGCGTTAAAGTCATGTGCTGAGGTTTAGCACACGGAAAGCCATGTATTTACTTCCAGGTGGCCAGTTAGTCCGCATTACATAATCATAATGGCTATTATTTTCCGAACACTTAACTGTGAGCAAAGCACTATGTGCCCAAGATCACATAGTTAGTAATATCGTTCTTAAATTACCTACTGAATTCATTCAACTCTGTTTTGGCATTTGCCAAAACTGTATTTAAGTAATGACATATAATTACATGTTTACATCTTTTTCTATCCGGTGGTAATTCCTTCAGGGCAAGAATCATCTTTGTATCTCTAACACTTAGCATGGTGCCTGGGACACACAATACATATTAAATATGTTGAATATTGAGTTCCTTTGCATACTCAGGCAAATAGACATGCATGTGTTCACTAGCTCACTTATTTGTTCGCTCACTCATTCATCCATTTGTGTCTTCCCAAAATACTTAAAATACAATTCACATTTCCTTGGCATGGCCTAAAAGGCTCTCTATGATCTGAACCCAGCCTATTCATCTCGATTCATCTTCCCAATACTCTTCTCGAACTGTATTGACATTGTTGCCTGAGAGATTTCTGATGTTGGCTAAAATTTCAAGTAATCTTTTTTTAAGAGCAAGAGTGGTATTTTACAGATACAAGTGGACTGTCAATGATGGGCAGAAAAGAACTGAAGAGAAGTTGAGGCCGAAGATAAAGACTTAATAAATCCTTTTTACCTGGGAGAGGCAAGTTTTATTAGAGAATCACTTTTCAATACTTCCTTAAAGATGTAACATTATAATACTTTAAGTTGAATTACTAAAAATTAAGAAAATCATCATAGAGGGCAGATATTTTGGAAAATAAGCAAAGCCATTCAACTAAGAGTATAATATGTAAATAAAAAACCAAACTATTTCAAAAACAAGGCATACTATAAACAGCAATAAAATATAAGAACATATTTTGAAATAATAATAATGTTACATACTTTGTCAATAGACTTATAAAGGTTGAAAGTCTTGCATTTCTACATAGGATGGAACCATCACTGAATCAATAGTTTTTTCTATAAGTGATAAGGACATTTCAGAAGCAAGAATCATTAGAGAAGATAAAATCAGAGAGAACACTCTCTGAAAGCATTTGCTAGTAGCCTGGCTAGTCACCTGCATTTGTGTTTGATCCTTGAAGCAGCACTGTCAAGGTCTCCATAACCAACAAAGCCAGGTGTTTTTGGTCTTCAACTGAACTATTATTTCTTGAGTCCCCTAGGAAAAAGGATCAAAGGTTCAAATCACAAAAGTTGTATGCTTATTTTGTTTTTGATTCAGGTTTTTGATAATTTAATTATTTCTTTAATATTCACTTTTACCACTAATGCAATTGATATAATGCAACCTTTAAAAATGATACACATGTCCACTGGCTACCAAAATAAAGTCAAAATCAGTGTTCACAGGTTTTATTTTGGTGTGGCTAGAAAGTTACAACTGTCTAACAAATATTAAAAAGGAAAATGTCAACACTGGGTGATATATGGAATTGCTGAGTCACTAGATCATTCACCTGAAACTGATATAACACTATATGTTAACTGGAATTCAAATAAAAACTTAAAAAAAGGAGGGGATGCCAAAGTTAAAAGTATTTTTCTCACAAAGGTTTTCCTAATCAAAGCAGTTAACAAGAGGATGCTAGATTTTAAGGCACCAAAGAGAAAGAAAAGTTAATGAATAGTGCATCTATTCAAACTATATTAATTCAACATATTTAATACTTAAATGCCAGAAACTGCTATGCTTTTATTGGATTTATTAGAAAGGATGAAAAATATCAAATTTACGGTACCTAAATAATAATAAATGTGTATATACATAACATGACTAAAAAGATATATATTTTTTTGTTCTCTGTAATTAAAAACATTTTGAGGCACCTAAACTTTCCAAATCTTTCTAGGAGCTTTTTAAATTCCCTCTTAGAAGCAGAAAGTAGCAGCCATGAGTCATGTGGACCATGTTTCCCTTAATTTTTACCGTAAATTATTTTCTACTACAATGGCCCCTGCTCCTTCCCAATTCCCTAACAGAGGTTGAATGAACAAGTTAACTGTGTGAATTATTTGCAAGGATATCACAATGCAGATGAGTAAGTCATTCAAATCTATAGCCAAATAAATGGCAAAACATGAACAAAACATGCTGCCCAAACCCTTTTATCATAAAAAGTGAATGGAAAATGCTTTACCTTGTTCATTTAGTGCCTGAGTTGGATCCTTCAAGAGAGCAGCATATTTGTGCAAAAGGTTTACCATGACCTCCAGAAGGCCCACCTCCCTGAACACATCTTTAAATATGTAGTCATGTCGTGTAAACTTAAGAAGCGTCTTCATTGCAATAATGCTACAGTGGTAAGAAGAGCTAGATTTTAAGAGGATGCTAACGCTAATGAGTTCTTTACAAGGGATATAATTCAAGCTAAAAACAACAAACTCCAGCATCTCAAAGTATTTGCTTTGTACTTCTGGGAGCTTAGAAATCTTTTCTGCAAACTGTGACAGTGTGTGCTGTGACTCCAGGATGAAGTAATTGGCATTGTCAGCCATGTAAATATTTGTGATGGCATCAAGAATGATTTGGGCAAGGAAGTTGGTTTTTGCTTTTAAAAATGCATTCTGAAGAACTGCAAAGGCTTGGATGTTTCTCACACTGTGACCTAAAATGGAAAACAAGAACACAAAAGTAGGTACTATGTGACATTTTAAATCGTGGCAAACTAGTCTATTTAAACAGATCATGAATTGTAATACTTATCAACTATTTACTAAGAACACATCCCATTTTCACAAAAATTCTTAAATTACCTACTAATTAGCTTCAGTCATTTCATTAAAAATAACAATACTGATTAAACTTTTAATGCATCATTATGAATATTCCAATTCAAGAATAGTGTATGTTGAAACGTTAGACTGTTACAGAGAATAAAGCATGTTATGTAAGCCCAGGCTTCAGAATTTGGAAATGTGCAGGGATTTCACTTCTTATTATCTGCAAGACAGACCTTGTCTGTAAGAACAGTTACCTCTTAAGAAAAAACCTTTAGCCTGAAGCCGGAGGCCAGAGAGCAGCAAGAATGCAGGCAGGAAAACAGGGGTCTGAAAATTCTCTAAGTTCCAGTTTTCCCTTTATAATTACTACACTAGAACCTCCATAAATTTTAATTTGAAAATTTATTTTGTTTTCAAGCTAGAAGTGCAATTTCTTTACGTGTATGTTTCTTAAAGCAATTTATGGCTAGCTATTAGCTATATTTTTAAACATCTGGTTTTCAAACACACCAACTTAAAAACAATCTGTATACATGGCTTGTGTGAGGCAAATTAGTAAAAATAATTATACAGAAATTAACATAGAAAGTATGCGAAGCACCTGAAAACAACTGTTTGCCTCTAAAAACTGTCCCCAGCCCCACAACTATTAGAAGTATAGGTCATTTGTTAAATGACCAAAAAATTAACATAGTGTCAAGAAATTAACATAGTGCCTTAAAGAAAAAGCTGGATTTTTAAATGAAGACAAACAGGGACGCCTGGTGGCTCAGTCAGTTTCGGCTCAGGTCATGATCTCAAGGTTCGTGAATTTGAGCCCCATGTCATCAGGCTCTGTCTGACAGTGTGGAGCCTGCTTGGGATTCTCTCTCTCTCCTTCCTCCTGTTCCACCTCCACTTGTGCTCTTTCTCTCAAAATAAATAAATAAACTTAAAACATTAAAAAAAAAAAAACTAAAAAGAAGATAAACACAGAACTAGAAAAACTAATCCTGGCTTGGACATTCTTTTTAGTATATATACATATATATATTTTAACGTTTATTTATTTTTGAGAGACAGAGAGTGAGCGGGGGAAGGGCAGAGAGAGAGGGAGACACAAAATCAGAAGCAGGCTCCAGGTCTGAGGAGTCAGCACAGAGCCCGATGTGGGGCTTGAACTCATGGACCACGAGATCATGACCTGAGCTGAAGTTGGAAGCTCAACTGACTGAGCCACCCAGGTGCCCCCTGGCGTGGACATTCTTTAAAAAATGAAAAGGATTGGAAGATTTAGTATTGTTAAGATGTCAATTCTCCCCAAATTGATTTACATTCTAAGTATTCTCAGTCAACTCTCAGTCTCAGGCTTTTGTTTTTTGTTTTCAAAATTTGACATGATTAAATTTATATGGAGTTCAAAGGATATAGAAAAGCCAAAGTGATTTTGAAAAAGAAAAACAAAATTAGACAATTTAAAATGACTCTAAGACTTATTTTAAAGATACAGTAAAAAGAAAAAAAAAAGATAACAGTAATCAAGAAATTATAGTTTTGGCTTAAGGACAGACACACATTGATCCATGGAGCAGAACTGAAAAAGAATCCCAGATATATGTTTGTACATGGTCTCCCCCCCCCCTTTTTTTTATTTTGAGAGAGAGAGGTAGAGAGAGAGGGAGGGAGAGGAAGAGAGGAGGAGAGACAGAATTCCAAGCAGGCTCTATGCCATCAGCACAGAGCCCCACATGGGGCTCGATCTCACAAACCATGAGATCATGGCCTGAGCCAAAATCAAGAGTCGGACGCTTAACTGACTGAGTCACCCAGGCACCCTATACATGGTCTTTTCAACAAAAGGTCTTGGATACCCATACTGGAAGAAAAAAAACGTATTCTCTGCCATATACAAATATTAACTTAAAATGCATCACAGATGTTGATATAAGAATCAAAATATGAAACTCCTAGAAGAAAACACACATTTTATGGATTTGGGGTTAAGTAACATTTTTTCAATCTGAGGTCAAACCTACAAAATATTTTTTTTAATGTTTATTTTTGAGAGAGAGAGAGAGAGAGAGAGTGCGAGCGAACACGTATGCACGAGCTGGGGAAGGGCAGAGAGAGAGGGAGACAGAGGATCCAAAGCAGGTTCTAGGCTCCACAATGACAGCAGAGAACTCAATGTGAGGCTCAAACCCAAGAACTGTGAGATCATGACCTGAGCTAAAGTTGGACACTTCACCAACTGAGCCACCCAAGTGCCTCCCTACAAAATATTTTTAAAATGATAAACTGGACTTTATCAAAATTAAAAGTTACATTCTTCTAAAGATGCCACTAAGAAAAAAAGGTCAAGATCGGGAAAACATACTATAACACAAAAAATACATACATCTTATAAACGATTTATCCAGAATATCTAAAGAACTCTTAAAATCCCAGAATGAACAATCCTATCAAACACTGGGCACAGAGATCTGAACCCAAGTAGAGATACAAATGGCAAATAACACATTAAAAGATGCTCAAAATCATTTAGAAAAATGTAAATTAGAAAACAACGAGATACTACTACATACTCACTAGATTACCTAAATTAAAAAGACTAACACCATTAGTGCTGCTGAGGATGTAAAGCAAATTTTCTTACATTGCTGGTGTGAGTACTTGAGAAAACAGTCTGGCAGTTTCTTGTAAAGTTAAATATTCATTTACCATATGACCCAGCAATTCTACTGCTTGGTATTTACCCCAAAGAAATGAAAATATATGTCCCCACAAAGACTTGATTCATATAAATGTTCACAGTAGCTTTATTCATGATAGTTAAATAAATGCTGTCAATTGGTGAATGGGTAAACAAATTGTGACATATCCAAATGAAATACTATCCAAAAAAGGAACTTCAGATACACGAAATAATATGAATGAATCACAAAAGTGAAAGAAGCCAAATACAAAAAACTACATACTCTATGACTCCAGTTTATGAAATTCTAGAAAGGGCAACACCAAAGGAGATCAATGATTGCTAGCAAGTTGGTGGGAAAGCAGGGACTGAATGGAAAGGGAAACAAGTAAATTTTTAGAAGGGTGGGCATATTCCATATCATGATTATGGTGGTGATTGCACAACCATATGCCTTTATGAAAACGCATCAGATTCGACACTAAAAATTGACAAATTTTAATATAGGCCAATTATGTCTCAACTATTGACCAGAGAAAAAAGACATTCCATACTCTCTTTATGTGAATAGAGCTATCTCCTTTAGTCAGCACAATAACCCTACAATGCAGGCCATGGGATATAGCTATCTTTTGAGTTATAACTGAAACTCAAAATGATCTATCCTGATCCATTCATTTTATAGAATATTATATTAATTTTTCTGAAGAAGAAAGTGATATTTAGAAAGGTTAGATAACTCACAATCATATGAATTCTGATTCTTAGGGCACTGTCCTTTCTAGTTAACCTTGCTTTCGTTCACATTAGGTCACTGGATTCTCACAGTTAACCCTGCAAGGTTATGTATTTTACTATCCCAGTTACAGATGGGACAATATAAGGCAGACATACGAGGAAGGTTAATTTTGCTGCATTAATTCTCTCATTGCAAAATTATGTGAATATAACCAGCTATTGTACCACTATCATGATCGGATTAACCAAGTGAAACAATAATAAAGTTTAAAATTGGAAGAATACTGTGAAATATTTTTAAATTAACTCAAATAGTTGTAGAATAATCAAGCTACAGTCTGTAAATTAGTTTTTTGAGAGTCCTATTTTTTTCTTAATAATTAAATAAAATGAAACGCTTAACTACTCAGTAAGATATGCCTGGATTTCTACTTACTGCACAGACTCACTTGAAGAGTTCTGTACAACCTACAGACTGACAGTACAAGTCACTGTAGGAAGTCTGTCTGACAACTCCAACCTAACTCATGACTTTTCAATAGAATTTTCTCCAGCGAATCAAATTTAGGACTTTCTAGTATATCCATTTATTCTCACTGAATAAAAAAATTTATAACCATTAACTTCTATGTCATAAAATACATAGATAACATACTGTGGAATTTAAACAATCACACATGTTGATATCTTCTGGCTAAATTTTATGCCCAAATATCATAACTATATTGAATATTTAGTGACAATCACAGGAAAGAAACTATGAGAGGCCTTGAGGCTTATTATATTCCATAACAGTTATTATGCATTTAAAATAAATAGGGCACTTGGGTGGCTCAGTCGGTTAAGCATCTGACTTCAACCCATGTCATGATCCCCCACATTGTGGGTTTGAGCTCCGTGTCAGGCTCTGTGCTGACAGCTTGGAGCCTGGAGCCTGTTTCAGATTCTGTGTCTCCCTCTCTCTCTGCCCCTCCCTGTTTGTACTCTGTCTCCCAGAAATAAACATTAAAAAAAATATTTTTTATAAAAAAAAATAAAATAAACAGTAAAACTAGCTTGCACTCTTAGGTAACTAAATGTTATTAACTAAACAAGGTTTGTTAGTAAAAGAATCACTAGATAAGGAGTCAAAGTTAGGAAATCTGAACTATAAAATTTATTCTCTGACCTGAAATAATATAACTTCTTTATACCTACATTGCTCAGTTTTACAATATAAGCACTTGTACCTCATGCTTTCTGTTTATATCTTCTAGAGAAAAACATGGCAATCAGCGTGTTACTCAAGTTCCAACCATGTAAATTGGAAATGCTTTAGCATGCCAATGTTCAAAAAAGGCATGTTCCGACTGTTGTTTGAATGTTAAGATGAAATATTAAGATGTAAATTTCACTGATGTTATAATATTTTCACTATACATACATATGTGTATATATGTGTATGTGTGTGTGTGTGTGTATATATATATATATGTATATATATATATATTTGAAGTATTTGATCTGCTAAAGACTGTCACTTAAGAACTTGCACCATAAAGAAACCATTAACTCTAATGAAAAACAGCATATTACCTTTACACATGTACCATAAAGAGAAATCAAAGTCAAACTAATTTATTCTGTCTCTGTTTCTCTGAGTGGCTCAAAACAGGGGAAAATAACAAACAAAAAAAAGGACTCACCTTTGCCTGCAGGCTGAGGTACTGCAAATCCAGGCAATAGAAAGGGTGCCCCTGTGGTAATACCAGCTGGTTTTAGTTCATTGACACCATATGTTGTTAGGGAAGTTATCAGATTAACCAGATCTTTCAAGGCATCTTTGGATTCTGCTTCTTTTGCTTGTTCCAATCTAGGAAAAGTATGGTTTAGTAAATATTTTTTCTCTCTTGTTGTATTTTCAAATTTAACACAGAAAGAAAATTTCAATTTGTACATGCAATAATATATAAAGCACTCCAAGAGGTTTCATCGTACAAGTTTTCCTATATAAAAACATACTATTTTTTAAAATCTATAAATTTTATTATAAGACATTACACCATAATGAAAGCAAATTATATTAAATAGTCTAAAGACCTCATATATAAGTGCTGATTTTACATTTAACAGTGTTATTTTAGATAGCTCACTTTAGCCTTTGGTAGAAAGTATCTACAAAACAAAAGAATTAGGGGCGCCTGGGTGGCTCAGTCAGTTAAGCGGCCGACTTCGGCTCAGGTCATGATCTCGCGGTCCGTGAGTTCGAGCCCCGTGTCGGGCTCTGTGTTGACAGCTCAGAGCCTGAAGCCTGTTTCAGATTCTGTGTCTCCCTTTCTCTGACCCTTCCCTGTTCATGCTCTGTCTCTCTTTGTCTCAAAAATAAATAAACGTTAAAAAAAAATTTTCAAAATAAAAGAATTAGATTAAATCTCTCTTAAGTTTCCTAAATTTCCAAGGTTATAAAGTTTCACTGTTTACAACCAAAAATCTTATTAACCATTTCTTTCCAAAGACAATTTCTCAGTTAACTTTCAAAAATTAATTTCTTGGAAAGTTTTAAGTCTTTATCTGTATTCATTAATTAATTCAGGTACTCATTAGAATACACTAAATAGTCCTTAGAGTCTAACAATTTTTTAAAACAATGTTTCTTTAAAAGAACATTTGGAGTCATTATGGAATTATTTCTTGACTGTGGCTTGAGAACACAAAATGGGGTGCAAAACTATCTTTTTTAAAGAGTAAGATTTACTGGGGCTTCCTAATAGAACTAATTATTCTCATTAAAATAAAACTGGAGAGGGGCACCTACGTGGCTCAGTCAGTTAAGTGTCCAACTCTTGATTTCAGCTCAGGTCATGATCTCAAGCAAGGTTCATGGAACAGAGCCCTGCATCTAGCTCTGCACTAACAGCATGGAGTCTACTTGGGATTCTCTCTCTCCCTCTTTTTCTGCCCCTCCCCCCTTTCTCTCTTTCTCTGAAAATAAATAAACTTCAAAAAAAATTAATAAAGCTGGAGAATGTACAAAAGTAGAAAAGAAATATGCTTAGGCTCATAACTTAGACATTTTGATATGGTTTATGTACTTTTTTATTGTGAAAAGTTTGGTCTTAATAGTAATTTTTATACCATATAAAGAATTTTAGGGGCGCCTGGGTGGCGCAGTCGGTTAAGCGTCCGACTTCAGCCAGGTCACGATCTCGCGGTCCGTGAGTTCGAGCCCCACGTCGGGCTCTGGGCTGATGGCTCAGAGCCTGGAGCCTGTTTCCGATTCTGTGTCTCCCTCTCTCTCTGCCCCTCCCCCGTTCATGCTCTGTCTCTCTCTGTCCCAAAAAAATAAATAAAAAAAAAGTTGGAAAAAAAAAGAATTTTATAACCTGTTTTTTCCATTTACCAGTGTCAATACAAATGCTCTTCCATTTATATAAAATCTCTTTACATATTCTTTTAATGGCCATGAAGAGCCAACCACAAATTTGGGGACAGAGAGAGAGACGGGGGACGGCCAGCAGAAATCAGAATTCAGAATCATTAATACGCATAAAGTTTTGCCTACAATATTCACAATTATATTTTTAGGATTAATAAACATAAGTGAAATTATTCTATCAAGAGTATCGACATTTTTGAGGCTCTTGATAATATCTGACCAACCTGTGTCCTCAGAGGATTACACCAATTAACACCCTCTAGTAATGTGAAAGGCTTATTTCATCAACTTTTATGTCCCCCTTTGTAAATTAGGGTATATATGCAAAATTCTCTTCTGGGAAGTTGCCTAGTAGTACTGGCAACTGGGTTAAACTGGTGTTACATATAAAGAGTTTACAAAATAGTACTGGCTTACAACAAACCAAATGATTTACAAGTAAGTAAAGAGCCAAAACAACTAATGAGGCATGAGTATTTTCTTCCTAATAAAATTCCAACCAGCCATTTTCCCATGATATGTATAAAACATTTGGGGTGGAAAAAGGGGCTAGTGAAACATTTTGTTTTATATATACATTTGTAAGGTCTCATTCAATCTACATAATTATTCTTATTCACTGCATTAATAAACCATTGGTATAGTAAGAAATACTAAAAATGTAACTAAGCGAGAAGCGTTTACACTTTACGAAGATGTTCATTAGTTCACCTAAGCTCTTTTTCCTCAGCTACCAAAGAGTACATACACTTTCACACCTAACCACTGACTCCACCAAGTTTGTAGCCCGCATTTGTCAGTTTAAACTCACTTTTTGCACTCTGTTGACAGAACAGGAATAAAAAGAAGTGATTAAAGTCAAGGGGATAAAGTATACATTAACTAAATCATTAATTCCTTTTTTTCCATAACCCCAAAAAACGCTGTTCCCAATGATGAAAAAAACTGAGTAGACATTTAAAATATGTTCTTAAATTGTGGGATTTTTACCTAAGCAAGAGATCACAAAGGAAATTATATCCTTGCCATATCCGAAAATCATCCAAAAGAGTTTGGGAAACATCACTGGAATCTTTGAGGAAACAAGAAAGCCCAGCAAACATTTCAACAATTTCTAGGGGAGACAGGTCATCTGATTGCTGCATATTCTGAACACATGTAGATAAACATTCTTTTTCTGTAAGAATTAAGAATTAAATACATATTATTTATGTCAATTGCTTAAGAAAAGTTTGATTCTTAACAGTGTTTAATAAAACATTAAGTGAAACATTAAGTATTAATCTATGAAATATTATAAGATAAATGTTACACATTCTAAAAGTAAATATGATATATATATTCATTGGAAAAGCTCTGCCTCTAAGTAGTAAACAAAGGGTAAAACAGGAAATGTTGGAAAATAGTTGACATTTATCTAGTTTTTACACCATATTTGGATATTTTTCATTAAACAAAATGCTGCCAAATGACATTTTTGAGCTATTATATTAGTATAGTCAAAGAAAGAGAAAAAAACCCTATCTTCTATGTTTAAAAATAAAAATCCATAACTAGTTTAAAAGCTAAAATTAGAGTGAATACGGACAATGAGATACAGAAATACTTCGGGAAATAAAATTTTTTAAATTATGCTTGCACTACTTGTTACTCGTTTAAAGCAAAGTTGTACCTATTACTGACATTGGGGATTGAAGGCTTTTCAAAAAAGACTTTCTCATATCTGTAATGAAATTTATTTGTCTAAAAAAACCCAGTGTCATATAACAAAGGCTAAAAAGATTTAACACAGAAATGGAGGCAAGAACATTTAATGAAGGACTGATGTTAGGTAAGTAAAAAAGTTGTATTAAAAATTATTTTGAAGGATTTTCAGGAAAAAATATATAATAAGTGAAGTATTTGAGATGGTACATTATCTTCTATTTAGACATTTAAATGTCTATAAAGACATTATAGCTGACACTTATATAGGACTTGAACAGAATGGATAATTTCTCCTTAGTGCTGGTAAAGAATCTACCTAATTTCATTTATGCTACATTGGATACATAGTTCTCCATTTATGAAGTATCTTGAGAAAGGCTTAAACTATAGTATTTCAAATATAGTTTTTTTTCATAGAAGAGTAGGAAAGAATAGGCTGACACAGAACTTACATTATGATTAAACATTTACATGACAATGAAATTATTTCAAGTCTGTATATATCTATTGTTTGGAACATATAAAAATTTCTCACATTTGAAATGCCTCACAAACAAAGAATATTTTTTTTTCTCCTGGCAAATATAGTTTTTAATTTAAAATAGAACCTTTAGAGAACTGAGAAATAAAAAGCAATCTGTCATCATATGAAGAAAACTGGAAGAAACGTAGAGCTCCTAAAATGAACATAAAGAAATATTCACCATGAATATACTTCACTACATTGACACTAAGACCGTGACGGGATATGGTCATAAGGACTTCTCCAGCACTCTTCCTCCACGGCAGGTTGTAGGGAGGGCACCAAGAGGTTATTGCACTGAATAAAAGCTGGAGATCATCTTTTTGAGCCAGCTCTTCCGCCGGAGAAACAAAACTGCAGAGTTTCACTAAGATCTAAAAAACACAAAACATATCTGTATTTAAATAAATGAATGGTTGGGTAAAGGGAGGAGCTAGAAAAGGACTACATCTGATGATTAAAAACCCCGAGAGTTCAGGGTTAGTATTAAGTGATATCATTAAAGCCACAATGATGGGTTCTCTACCTTAGGCAGCATTAAAAAAGACACCTATAATTTAGAAGTGTGTTATGGTAAAACAGTAAGCCAGCCCTACTTTTATCAGCTCATTGAAAGAAAGAAAGAAAGAAAGAAAGAAAGAAAGAAAGAAAGAAAGAAAGAAAGAAAGAAAGAAAAGCCTTCTGTGTATCTATTCCTCTCCGTGGTATTTTTGCACACTGACTCTTTGAAACAGAATAAATCAACAGTAACTTTCGAGGTCAACATTTTAGTTTTCTAATTTGGCTCTTTAGTTCTTAGTTTGTCATAGGTGAGATGGAATTTTCTTCTCTAAAATGGACAGTTTTATGGAGGTAAGAAAGTAAAAACAGGGGGCACCTGGGTGGTTCAGTCGGCTGGGTGGTTCCAACTTCGGCTCAGGTCATGATCTCACAGTGTGTGAGTTTGAGCCCCCTGTTTGTGCTGACAGCTCAGAGGCTGGAGCCTACTTCAGATTCTGTGTTTCACTCTTTCACTGTCCCTCCCTGGCTCGCGCGCGCACACACACACACACACACACACACACTCTCTCTCTCTCTCTCTCTCCCCCTCCCTCCCTCCATCAAAAATAAATATTAAAAAACAAATTAAAAAAAAAGTAAAAACAGGTCTTTAAAAATACTTTCAAATTGTTACAATTTCTATACAAGAAGAAAGGAGTATTACAATAATAAAATCATCCAAATTCAAAAGTGTCTTTCAATTACATCTAGTAGCCAAAAATCTTCTATGGCCTGGCTTTCAAAGAATATTCAAAACTTTTTAAACTTTGAGATGAAAACATATTCCTTAACTATGATTTGCAGAATACACATTACACAAGTGCTCAAAGCACTAAGAGCCACTACTTGCAGAATTCAGCTAGGGTTTTTTCTCTCAATGCATTTTTGTCTTTTAATCTTGACTCAGCTTCAGGAAAAGTGAACTTTTCTTCTCTTTGCTAAAATTTCTCATGTAAATATTTTTAAGTATATATACTATAAATAAAATAACTATAATTTACGTAAATTTTATTCTCCTGAAAGTGCCTCATGAAATTTGAGTATTTTACGATCTATGGGGAAACTGCTAAGTAGAAAAAAATAATTTTACATAGTTTTCATCTGCAGAAGCTAGGTTTTACCTTTCCTACTTCCTTCAATGCAAAAATTTACTTCAGTACAAGGGCTTTCTAATCCATAGCTACCAAATTATCAGGCTAGAAAAAAAAGGACTAAGAAAGAATTCAGAGAAGTAATATGTTTACAGCATCAGTAAATACAGGCATTCTACCCTCCGTCCCCCAACACACACACACACACACACACACACACACACACACAAATGGCTGGAGAAATTATTGCCTACTGACTTAACATGTATAATAGGTATTATATTTTCCCATATGTATTCAATGCAACAAAAAAGATAATATGAAAAAAATAGTCAACTGTAGCATCATCGATGCTCATAAAGGTGTATTACCAATTATGTGATTAGAGAGATGGATGCCATTAGAGATGCCATCTAATTTGTAACATAAAAACAAACCCAAAAATAAACTACGGTTTTACGAATCAAATCTTTGTTCTCAAAAATGAACTGGATTTAATTCCTTAAATTTGTTGACTCTAAAAATAACTAGTTCTCAAAGAGCAGGAAGAAACAACAGCTAGGGACTTAATCAACACAGATATAAGCAAGATGTCTGAACCAGAATTTACAAACACAATAATAAGAATACTAGCTGGAGTTGAAAATAGATTAGAATCCCCTTCTGTGGAGATAAAAGAAGTAAAAGCTAGTTATGATGAAATAAAAAATGCTATAACTGCACTGCAATCTTGAATGGATGCCACAGTGGCAAGGATGGATGAGGCAGAGCAGCAAATCAGTGGTATAGAGGACAAACTTATGCAGAATAACGAAGCATCTGAAAAGAAGAGGGACGCTAAGGCAAAAGAGCATGATTTAAGAATTTGAGAAATCAGTGACTCATTAAAAAGGAACATCAGAATCATAGGGGTCCCAGAAGAAGATGAGAGAGAAATAGGGGTAGAAAGGTTATATGAGCAAATCATAGTGGAAAACGTTCCTAACCTGGGGAAAGACACAGACAGCAAAATCCAGGAAGCACAGAAGACTCCAAGTAGATTCAACAAAAACCAACCATCAACAAGACATATCATAGTCAAATTCACAATATTCAGGCAAGGAAAGAATCATGAAAACAGCAAGGGAAAAAAAGTCCTTAATCTATAAGGGAAGACAGATCAGGTTTGTAGCAGATCTATGCACAGAAACTTGGCAGACCAGAAAGGAGTGGCAGGATATATTCAATGTGCTGAATCAAAAAAAAATATGCAGCCAAGAATTCTTTATCTAGAAAGGCTGTCATTCAAAATAGAAGGAGAGATTAAAAGTTTCCCAGACAAACAAAAATTAAAGGAGTGTGTGACCACTAAACCAGCCCTGCAAGAAATTTTAAGGGGGACTCTCTAAGGGGAGAAAAGATGAGGGGAGAAAAAAACCCACAAAAGCAACATAGAAAGGACCAGAGAACACCACCAGAAACTCCAACTCTACAAGAAACATAATGGCAATAAATTCATATCTTTCAGTACTCACTCTAAACGTCAATGGACTAAATGCTCCAATCAAAAGACATAGGGTAACAGAATGGGTAAGAAAACAAGATCCATCTATATGCTGTTTACAAGAGACCCAATTTAGACCTAAAGACACCTTCAGATTGAAAGTAAGGGGACAGAGAATCATCTATCATGTTAATGGTCGATAAAAAGAAAGCCGGAGTAGCCATACTTATATCAGACAATCTACACTTTAAAATAAAGACTATAACAAGAGATGAAGAAGGGCATTATATCATAATTAAGGGGTCTATCCACCAAGAAGACCTAACAATTGTAAATATTTATGCTCCAAATGTGGTAGCACCAAGTATATAAATCAATCACAAACATAAAGAAACTCATTGATAATGATACAATAGTATACATAGTAGGGGACTTCAACACCACCCTTACAGCAATGGACAGATATCTAAACAGAAAATCAACAAGGAAACAACAGCTTTGAAGGACACACTGGACCAGATGGACTTAACAGATATATTTCAGAACATTTCATCCTAGAGCAGCAGAATATACATTCTTCTCCAGTCTACATGGAATGTTCTCTGGAATAGATCACATACTGGGAGACAAATCAGGCCCCAGTAAGTACAGAAAGATCAAGATCATACTGTGCAGACATTCAGACCACAACTCTATGAAACTCAAAATCAACCACAAGAAAAAAATTGGAAAGGTAACAAATACTTGGAGACTGAGGAACATCCTACTAAAGAATGAATGGGCTAACCAAGAAGTTAAAGAAGAAATTAAAAACTACATGGAAGCCAATGAAAATGATAACACCACAGCCCAAAACCTCTGGGACACAGCAAAGGAGGTCATAAGAGGGAAGTATAGAGCAATCCAGGCCTTCCTAAAGAAGAAAGGTCTCAGATACACAACCTAACTTTACTCCTTAAAGAACTGGAAGAAAGGGGCGCCTGGGTGGCGCAGTCGGTTAAGCGTCCGACTTCAGCCAGGTCACGATCTCGCGGTCCGGGAGTTCGAGCCCCGCGTCGGGCTCTGGGCTGATGGCTCAGAGCCTGGAGCCTATTTCCGATTCTGTGTCTCCCTCTCTCTCTGCCCCTCCCCCGTTCATGCTCTGTCTCTCTCTGTCCCAAAAATAAATAAACGTTGAAAAAAAAAATTAAAAAAAAAAAAAAGAACTGGAAGAAAAACAGCAAATAAAACTCCAAACTAGCAGAAGACAGAAAATAATAAGGATTAGAGCAGAAATCAATGCTACTGAAACCAAAAAAACAGAACAGATCAATGAAACCAGAAGCTGGTTCTTTGAAAGAATTAACAAAATTGATAAACCACTAGCCAGTTTGATCAAAAAGAAAAAGAAAAGGACCCAAGTAAATAAAATCAAGAATGAAAGAGATCACAACCAACACAACAGAAATAAAAACAATAATAAGAGAATATTATGAGCAATTATATGCCAATAAAATGGGCAATCTGGAAGAAATGCACAAATTCCTAGAAACATATAAACTACCAAAACTGAAACCGAAAGAAATAGAAAATTTGGACAGACCCATAACCAGTAAAGAAATTGAATTAGTAATCAAAAATATCCCAAAAAGTAGAGTTGAGGGCCAGATGGCGTTCCAGAGGAATTCTACCAAACATTTAAGGAAGAGTTAACACCTCTTCTCTTGAAGCTGTTCCAAAAAATAGAATGGAAGGAAAACTTCCAAACTCTTTCTATGAAGCCAGCATAACCTTGATTCCAAAACCAAAGACCCCACTAAAAAGGAGAACTACAGACCAATTTCCCTGATGAACATGGATGCAAAAATCCTCTACAAGACATTAGCCAACCAGATCCAACAATACATTAAAAAAATTATTCACCATGACCAAGTGGGATTTATACCTGGGATGCAGGGTTGGTTCAATATCTGCAAAACAATCAATGTGACATGTCATATCAATAAAAGACAAGAACCACATGATCCTCTCAATAGACGCAGAGAAAGCATTTGACAAAATACAGCATCCTTTCATGATAAAAACCCTCAAGCAAGTAGGGACAGAAGGATCATACCTCAAGATCATAAAAGCCATATATGAAAGACCCACCGCTAATATCATCCTCAATGGTGAAAAACTGAGAGCTTTCCCCCTAAGGTCAGGAACAAGACAGGGATGTCCATTCTCAACACTGTTATTCAACATAGTATTGGAAGTCAGCCTCAGCCATCACACAACACAAAGAAATAAAAGGCATCCAAATTGGCCAGGAGGAGGTCAAACTTTCACTCTTCACAGATGACATGATACTCTGTATGGAAAACACAAAAGATTCCACCAAAAAATGGCTAGAACTGATCCACGAATTCAGCAAAGTGGCAGGATATAAAATCAATGCACAGAAATCGGTTGCATTCCTATACACCAACAATGAAGCAACAGAAAGAGAAATGAAGGAATCGATCCCATTTACAATTGCACCAAAACCATAAAATACTTAGGAATAAATATAACCCAAGAGGTGAAAAATATATACACTTAAAACTACAGAAAGCTTACGAAAGAAATTGAAGACACAAAAAAATGGAAAAAGATTCCTTGCTCCTGAACAGGAAGAATAAATATTGTTAAAATGTCAACACTACCCAAAGCAATCTACGTATTCAATGCAATCCCTATCAAAATAACACCACCATTCTTCACAGGTCTAGAACAAACAATCCTAAAATTTGTATGGAACCAGAAAAGACCCCGAATAGCCAAAGCAATCTTGAAAAAGAAAACCAAAGCAGAAGGCATCACAATCCAGGACTTCAAGCTGTATTACAAAGTTCTAACCATCAAGACAATGCAGTACTGGCACAAAAACAGACATTCAGATCAATGGAACAAAGAACCCAGAAATGGACCCACAAACATACAGCAACTAATATTTGACAAAGCAGGAAAGAATATCCAATGGAATAAAGACAGTCTCTTCAAGTGGTGCTGGGAAAACTGGACAGCGACATTAAGAAGAATGAACATAGACCACTTTCTTACACCATACACAAAAAAAACTCAAAATGGATGAAAGACCTAAACGTAAAACAGGGAGCCATCAAAATCCTTAAGGAGAAAGCAGGCAAAAACCTCTTTGACCTTGGCCGCAGCAACTTCTTACTGAACACGTCTCCGGAGGCAAGGGAAACAAAAGCAAAAATGAACTATTGGGACCTCGTCAGACTAAAAAGCTTCTGCACAGCGAAGGAAACAATCAGCAAAACTAAATTCCCAATGGAATGAGAGAAGATATTTGCAAACAATATATCATATAATGGGTTAGCATCCAAAACCTATAAAGAATTTATCAACTCAACACCCAAAAAACAAATACTCCAGTAAAGAAATCAGCAAAAGACATGAAAAGACACTTCTCCAAAGAAGACAACCAGATGGCCAACTGACACATGAAAAAATGCTCAACATCACTCATTATCAGGGAAACACAAATGAAAACAATGAAATACCACCTCACACCTGTCAGAATGGCTAACATGAACAACTCAGGCAACAACAGATGTTGGCGAGGATGCGGAGAAAGACGATCTCTTTTGCCCTGCTGGTGGGAATGCAAAGTGGTACAGCCACTCTGGAAAACAGTATAGAGTTTCCTCAAAAAATTAAAAATAGAACTACCCTACAACCCAGCAACTGCACTACTAGGTATTTATACAAGGGATACAGGTATGCTGTTTCGAAGGGGAACACGCACCCCAAGGTTTATAGCAGCACTAGCGACAATAGCCAAAGTATGTAAAGAGCTTAAATGTCCATCAATGAGTGAATGGATAAAGAAGATGTGGTATATATACACAGTGGAGTATTACTCGGAAATCAAAATGAATGAAATCTTGCCATTTGCAACTACGTGGATGGAACTAGAGGGTATTATGCTAAGTGAAATCAGAGAAAGACAAATATCATGACTTCACTCATATGAGGACTTTAAGATAAAAAAACATGAACATAAGGGAAGGGAAGCAAAAATAATATAAAAACAGCGAGGGGGGGGGAACATAAGAGACTCTTAAATATGGAGAACAAACCGAGGGTTAGTGGAGGGGGTTGGGAGAGGGTATGGGCTAAATGGGTAAGGGGCATTAAGGAATCTACTCCTGAAATCATTGTTGCACTATATGCTAACTAACTTGGATGTAAACTTAAAAAAAATTTTTTTAAATATAAAACAAAAAATAACTAGTTATTATTCAAAGGCAAAAGGATTCTCAGAAATAATCTCATGTAATCCTTTCATTCTATACAATAGAAAACCGAAGAGTCTATATCTCATTCCTCTTCTCCCATACACTAATCATACCTACTTGCAGGGACTGTGTCATTAAGGATAGCCAAGTGCGGCAGCGAAATAACTGGCTATATCAACACACACACACAAAACAAATAAACAAAAATCTAAACAGAAAAAAAAATGCCTACATGAAGCAGTACCAATTGCTAAGGTTCCAGGAAACCATGTGTCACATAAGATAAACACAGGGATTTCATCTATCATAAACAATATGTTTTCTGAAAACATTTAATATGTTTGTCTCCATTGGTGTTTGACAGCAGTGTCCGGCCTGTGATGAGAAACTAAAACAAGGAAGTGACGCACTAGGACACTGGACTAGGCAGTGGGAAGAGCCAGGCTCCCATTCCTGCCACACATCTGCTATGGATCACAGCCTCAGCTATTAGTTTCTGTAACCATGTTTGTTTGTTTTTTTTTAATTTTTTTAAATGTTTATTTTTTTTTTAATTTTTTTTTTTTCAACGTTTATTTATTTTTGGGACAGAGAGAGACAGAGCATGAACGGGGGAGGGGCAGACAGAGAGGGAGACACAGAATCGGAAACAGGTTCCAGGCTCTGAGCCATCAGCCCAGAGCCTGACGTGGGGCTCGAACTCCCGGACCGCGAGATCGTGACCTGGCTGAAGTCGGACGCTTAAACGACTGCGCCACCCAGGCGCCCCTTAAATGTTTATTTTTGAGAGAGAGAGAGAGAGAGAGAGACAGAGCATGAGTGGGGGAGGGGCAGAGAGAGAGAGAGAGAGAGAGACAGAGAGAGAGAGAGACAGAGAGAAGCAGACACAGAATCCGAAGTGCTCCAGGCTCTGAGCTGTCAGCATAGAGCTAAGGCGGGGCTCGGTCTCTTGAACTGTGAGATCATGACCTGAGCCAAAGTCAGACACTTAACCGACTGAGCCACCCAGGCGCCCCTAGTTTCTGTAACTGTAAGTGGTGACTTTCACTCATTTAAATTCTCTTGGAAGTTCCTTTTGGCTGTAACATTCAATGGTTCCAATATGCTAAAATGAATCCCACAATTAGTTGGAGACATCCACTGCATTCAGATACTGAAAACATTTTTTTAAGTTTTAGAAGAAATCTTTGCTATACTTATTTAGTATTAAATACATAAAAGTCAGTTTACATTTATTGTCTAAGGTATTAATTAGTTGTTTAGAAGGGCTTTGTGGAAATAGGGTTTACTAGTCTAATAAGCAAAGACGAATCCACTGTATTCATTAGCAATGTCTTAAGCAGCTTCAATTCCTATGGGATTTACTCCTTTGTTCATTTCTATTGCTTTTCTCACCCAATCTAATTCAGGACTCAGATAAACCTAACGTCTACTCCTATTTCTGCCATTTGCTCTCGTCATCATTTTTTAGAAAAACAAAACCTCTGAAGTCATGGGCTGTCTTGCAAGTTATATGAGATAATGGATTCTACCTAGCCACTAGCAAAAAGTATCTAAGAAATCCAATGTTCAATAAGTATTTGTTGAATTAGTTCTTTATTGATAATCCTGTCTTTTCCTTCCTAAAACTGCCTTAATCTCCCTCTCTCCAGTCCTTTCATTGCTCACACGTCCACAAAGCGCTGCAGCAAAGACCCCAGTACCGTGAGATATACTCGTCATCGGCACCCAGCTCCACCTTATCTACTGCAGACCCACTGCTCTGTGCTCCCTCTGCTACTCTCACTGATGGTGGTGGCTGTGGTGGCAAGAGCAGCCATCACAGGGACTTGTAGGTCATGTCTACCACATCCTGGGCACAGCACCATTGCCCTGTGTATTATTTCATTTAATCCTCACAAACCCCTTTGGGTACGTATCATTTATCTTTACTTTAGAGGTGAGAAATCTGCATCTTAAGTTATATAATTTCAGAGAACTGGATTCAAACAGGTGTAGGGTTTTTTGTGTTAACTGAGGTAAAAACACGTAACACAAAATCTATCACCTTAATCCTTTTTGGTAACAGTAGTGTTCATTACACGTACAATAGATCTCTAGAACATTTTCATCTTGCAAACCTGAAACTCTATACACACTGAACAAAACTTCTTGTTATCCCACTCTCCAGCTCCTGGCAACCAGCATTCTACTTGCTAGGAGTTTGAGCATGTTGGATACACATAAGTATAATGATACAGTATCTGTCCTCTTCTGTCAAACGTGATTTTAAAATACCTGGCTCAGTCAGTTGAGTGTCTGACTTCAGCTCAGGTCATGATCTCATGGTTTGTGAGTTCGAGCCCCATGTTGGACTCTATGCTGACAGCTTGGAGCTTGGAGCCTGCTTCAGATTCTGTGTCTCCCTCTGTCTGCCACCAACCCTCCCCCCCCCCACCACCTGCATTCTGTGTGTCTCTCTCACAAAATACATAAACATTAAAAAGTTTTTAAATATTAGTCCCATGGACAGACTATATTCCAAATGCATGTCGTTGGTCTTGAAAATTTTCTCCCAAGGAAGGATATCAAAATGATGGCAAAAATTTCTAGGCTAACTAACAAAGGTCTATTTAAACCTTGGTTAGCCACCAGTGCTATTAAAAGTCTGAACAGTGGCAACAGTGGTAAAGAAGGATTTTACAAGCAGGGAGCAGAGGAGGTGGCAGCAGTCACTAAAATAAACTGCCTTTTACAAGTTAGAGATTTATAGGCTAGGAATCCTATATTTAGACATCAACAAACAGAATTTCTTATAAGAAATATTACCCCAATGTAATATGATAGTCAATAAAAGTTTCTCTTGCTTAGCAGTTCATTTTAGAGATTGTATTGCTGTATCAAAGGAAAGCTTAATAGTTGAATCTGTTCAGAGAAATAAACTTGTTAATGGCTTGTTCCATTATCCTCAAAAGAAATGTTCAGAGTCAAGAAATGTGACAATTATATGAGATAAAGTCAATAATAAAGAGCATGGAATACTATAAAAAAAATGGAATAAGCAGAACATCTCTTTAAGGAGTGCACCTGTTTCACTTTAAATAGACTGGTATTGATGGCCAGGCCAACAGCACCTTCCATACCTGTACAAAAACTTTCTGGAGTAGTCCACGACGTTCTGCTAGAGGTAGCTCATTCTGTGCACCTCCAACTGCCTCAGGCACATGTGGAAGGTCAAAAAACAGATATAAACATTTAACCAGGGTGGAAGGCACTGACATCGTTGTCATGCAGTCCACGGTTTTCTGGAAAACAAACCAATAAATAAGTGAATAGGGAGACAGACAGACATAATTGGAACAGCTAAGTAAGTTCACAAATATTAATCCAGAATTTAAATCATTAACTCACAAATTTTAAGCCAGAAAATTATGTATCAAAATAACTTTTTAAATGCCTGAAAAATTAAAAAATGACTCCATGCTGACAAATACTCATTTTCCATTTGGACAAATCTGCTTTAATCAGATATTGAGATGGGGCTCCTGGGTGGCTCAGTGGTTAAGCGTCTGACTCTTAATTCCGGCTCATGATCTCACCATGGTGAGATAGGGCCTGCATCACACCCATCCCTGCTGCCTGGCACTGGGCATGGAGTCTGCTTAAGATTCTCTCTCTCTTCCTCTACCCTCTCCCACTCACACACATGCACTCACTCTTTCTCTCTAAAAATACATACATATGTGTGTGTGTGTGTGTGTGTGTGTGTGTGTGTGTGTGGGTGTGTGTGTATTGAGATGTGTTTGTTATTTATTAGATTTGCTATTTTTTTATTAAAAGGCAGCATGTTTCAAAGCAAATGAACTTTTGGATTTAGAAAAAAGAAATTCAACCATAAACTTGGGCAAACTAACTTTGCTGGACCTCAGTTTCCTTTCCTGTAAAATAAATATAATAATAGGTCTTAGAGTTAATGTAAGCATTATATAACAAATCTGAGATATATTAAGCACTAAGTTATATATTAGTAGTTGCTTTGCTATCACTTTTATTATTATTAAACATTCTTGGGGTTGGAAGGACACTTGAAGGATACAGGTAACACTGAAAAATCTGTGTATTATTTTCAACAATTTCTAGAGGAAGAAAGTCCACCTTCTTATGGTGAAATTTCAGTATTCCTAAGAAGTATGCTATAATAATTGTCAAATTTTTTTCATGGTCCAGTTTGGAACAAAAAGTTTCATACACTGGAGATCAACAGGCTGGTGTCACCTTGTCACCTGTATTTAGTTTATCAACTTTTTAATCAAACATTCACTGAATGCATAGGGTATGTCTGGCAGTATGTTGGGAACTGGGCAGGAAACGACAAAGCACCCCTGCCCTTCAGAAGACTGTGGTCTATTAGCAGAAACAGGTTATCAATAACTACGAAAAAGGAATGATCAACACTACAAGGAATGAAGAGGAAAAGTATAGAAATTAAGAGGGTAAAGATCACCTGAAGATACATAGAAGGTTGAACTATACGACACACTATGTTTCAGGAACCTGAGTCCAAAACTGTTAACTCCTAAAAAGCCACAATAATAGTGTCTAATCTTTAATGAGTATCAATTATAAAACAAGCATAAGGCTAAGCATTTTAATTATCTCATTTATTCTTCCATCAACCTTATAAGGTAGATTCTATTACTGTATGATGCTTACTTTATACACGAAGCAATTGAGGCTCATAATTGAGATACCCTGCCTTAGTTAAAGCTGGTTAAGTGGTCCACAAGTGTATATGCCCAGGGACCTATGTATCATATGGTCTCCCACTCTGGTCTGACTTTTATTTTGCTGGCCTTGGAGAACCAGTGAAGTGTTACAAAGCAGTAATGGAACCAGATATCAGAAAATTCACTGATGGTTATATAGATCTAAATTAGATCTAAAGAGCAAGAAGGCCAGGGTCATCAGGAAACTAATACAGAAAACCATATGAGAGATGGGGCCTGAACTAATGCAGTAGCAGGGTGACAGAGAGGTGAGAGGACCCAAAGAACAATCCCTTGCATGATCTGGTCCTTATCCTAAACATCCAGTAACATTTCCTGCCTCTAAATATTTCAAAAACCTTTTGCTGTTCCATGATTGATTATTTCTAGATACCCCATGTCTCTATACATCTGATGCTCAGTTTAAATGTCTGCCCATGTCTGAAACTTTAATTCCTCATCTTTCCTCCCTCCCTCACCTACAAAATTTATAACTCTCACATTTCTATTTTCATAGCAGTACATATATCCCATGACTGCATTTTATAGAACTGTCATTCACTCCATCTCTGTCATCTACATGTTGATTCAGGACGTTTTAGTCATCTCTGTATCTCACTGCTATCAACAGAAAATGGCATATAAACATAAAAGTCAGCTCAAAATATAGAGCACTAAATTTTCTCTTAAAATACCTTTTTCTAGTTAGATTATTACTAGCTTTCTGTTTTCATTAGGCAAATTGGTATGATTTTTCAGTTTCATTTTATAGCAGAGTATAAGCATAACTTGGTATCCAAACTGATAATCGGCAACATTTGTAATTTTTAAAAAAGTGATTAGGTTAAGGGTCACCTACGTGGGTCAGTCGATTGAGCATGTGACTCTTGATTTTGGCTCAGATCATGCATGATCCCAGGGTCGTGGGAATGAGCCCTGCATTGGGTCGAACCCTGAGTCGGACTCTGCACTGGGTGTGGAGCCTGCTTAAGATTCTCTCTCTCTCCCTCTTCACCCCACTCCCTGCTTACGATCTCTTTCTCTCTCTAAAAAAATGTTTTTTAAAAAAGTGATTAGGTTAATCCACATTTCCTGACTTTCTAGTATGTGTCAGATATTCTGGTAGGATACACTTTCTGTTCACACCTGAGAAAGACAGCATCTACAAAGAATAGGAATAAGACTTAGAAATATCACAATTAAAAATGGTTATTTTACATGCTATTTTAAATCAAACCAAATTTTGGTACAGTAATATGGCGGCATTTATAGCTAGCATCAATAGCAAGCAAATAGAATTGTTATTTTGATAGGTTTTTGGTATGGTCACAGATACATGGAAACAGTTGGCCACTTTAGGACTATCTGAAGGTGACATAGGATAAATAAACATCTCCATTTGCCCAGAATTTAGGAGTTGTCTGGGATGTGGGGCTTCTGGGCCGAAATCTGGCAAGTCCCAGGTACATCAGAGCAACTTGGTCTGATTCCTTTTGTGATGTTAAGAAACAAACAAACATAAACCAGCAAACAAAAAAGGGAAACATTATTCTAAGGGGAAAAAAAGCCTAAGTGCTACTACTTTAGGCTAATGACTAGCTTCAGGATATGGTTACTAAGAAATATGCATAGTTTCTGCTGTGGCCCACCAAGGTATATGACTCATGTCACAGCCACCTCTGTAAATTCCATTATTAAATGATGTGAGTTGTTTGAATCATAATTTAGACAAGAACCATTCTAAAGACTGGTACTAACTTTGATAGGTAATTCTACTCTGAGTTTTAGAAGGGTGAAACACATCTTTCTTTTTTTTTGTTGTTAATGGTTATTATTATTATTTTTTTTTGAGAGAGAGACAAAGAGCACATGCACACAAGTCGAGGAGTAAAGAGAGAGTGAGAGAGAGAATCCCAAGCAGGCTCCCCGCTATCAGCGCAAAGTCTGTTGCAGGGCTCCATCCCACAAACTGTGAGGTCATGACCTGAGCTGAAATCAAGAGTCAGATGCTTAGCTGACTGAGCCACCCAGGTGCCCCTGAATCAAGTTCTTTCATCCCCAAAACATCACAGGCCAAAAGTCAGGTATCCAAATAGCTGGTAACTGAGTACATGCAACAGAAATTATGGCAGATGATTAAAGGTGGTTTAGAAAGGGGGAATAAAAGGAATCTCCAGAATAAATCAAGTGGGAAGGGAATATATATTATCCTGAAAATGTCACTATTCCCCTATTTTCCATAAAATTTAGAAGAATTTACAAATATTTTTCATGTCATTTGTTCCTTATTAGTGAAGTAAGGTCAGATGATTCTTCTAAAGCAATTTCCCTGATGTGGGTTACAAAAGTGTTGGTTTTGGCCAGAAGGAGCCAGAGCTCCCAGGCTACTGGCCTACAGTCCCAGAAGTCCATTGCTGTGCCCCACATGCTGTACTAATGGTATCATGCTCTCTGTGTGTTATGACAAAGACGAAATACACCATTCAAGTTAGGCATTTCCTCAGGTGTAAAATTTGTAGTGACATAAACCTCCTCATGAGATGTTGTGAGAAGCATGAAAGCATATATTAGAAGGATTAAGAATATAATGATTACCATAAAATCTTATTTGGATATGATGATACATTTAGTTTCACAAAATTCCAAGAGGATAAAAAAGGAAGTCAAGTTATCAAACATGAAAACAAAGAACTTACCTGACCAGAGGATGCTAACAAATTAATTGTTGTCAGAAGCATCCAACCTCTACTGGCTTCTTCACTCTGATTGATTTCTAGGAACTGGACTATGGCCCGACTTGCAGCTTCTATAAAACCAAAGGAAAGCCATGAGGTGGGGGAAAATCATATATAAAGAACTTCTTCCTTATAACCTGTCAAAAAATGATCATTTACAAAGCATGTGCTTTAAATCAGCACTATTACATGCTCTATGTAAACTATGCGAAAAAGAGCAATATTTTAATGGTATATCTAGGCCCTTACAGCATTATTATCATATTAATACAGAAACACAGAAATCAACCTCTATATTATAGGGACAGTTACATCATGAGCTAGTCGAAAAGAGTCATGAGAAAGGTAAAATTTGAGCTAAACGTACCTGGCAAACAAGGATATGTTTGTCTAGGAAGTGGGAGGGAAAGCAGGGAACAGAGAGATTAAAAGCACAGAATTAAAACAAAAGTGTAAATAGAAGACTGAGCCTAATATGTAAGATCAAGACAAAGAACTTTAATAACACTGGGTTAATATTCTACAAGAGCATTTTGAGAATTAGAGTCTACTATCAACAGTAGTGGTAGAAAATTAAAGTCAAATTATGAAGGAAAGTAATCTAAAGGCTGTATTTGACTCTCTGGGCAAGAGAAAGTAAATGTAGTTTCCTGAGCAAAGTAGATGATAAAAGGATTACTCTAAGACTCTTCACTAGTGAGTGTAAGACAGACTGGAAGGGCAGAGACTCTGGTGGACAGGGAATAAATCAGGAGGCTGCCCCAGGGATACACACAAGGGGTGACCTGAGCAGCAGCTGACAGTAGGAACGGTGAGTGTCAGTCACAGAACTGCACTGTTGGAAGAATCTGTCAACGTAAATTCAGTTGATTACGCCTTTAGAGGTAAGGATAAATGGACAAATCCTTAAACTGTGCACTTCATTTCATCAGCACAGAGTCCATCAATTTTTCTATCAATATACGGGATGAATTAAAGTTGTCAGAAAAGGTGTGCAATCTGTTCACTTACCAAAACCAACCTGGTAAGTTGCTAATGTACACTTAACACACATCATAAAAATGCAGAATAAACAGAATTTAGGTTGCCTTACAGGTATTTTTTCTTCCATTTAAGACAATCAAGATAAAAGTATGTCATCAAATAATTGAGTGAATACAAGACTTACATACAATGCTGGGCTGGGCATATTTTATCTTTATATACTTCCATTTGAAAGAATATTTTAATAGGAAAAAATTTTTAAATAGCTTATTTTTACTAAGTCTTAACTGTATAACAAACACTGTTTTAAGTATTTGAAGATTTAACTTATTTAATCTTTACAAGAACCTTATGAGTTATTTTCTAGTATTATACCCCTTATAACAATACAAATTGAGAAATGGGGAGGATGAGTAATTTGCCTAGAGCCACACAGCTAGTCAGTGACAGAACTTTCACTCAAATCCAAGCTGTCTAGCCTATGAGAGATAAAGACAGTGATTAAAAAAAAAAAATTACTGAAAAACGGAAGCCAACAGAAGCCTGGCTTATTTCTAATATTTCAATATCTTAAAAGTGTTGAAATTATTGTATTCACATTTTCACTGATTTGTAGCCTCTCCTCCCTCTCTAGAAAATAAACACCATGGGAGCAGACTCCTGGTCCACCTCACTCACTGCCAGACCCTAGTGTAAGGCACATCACTGGCACTAAGTGGGTGCTCAATCCACATCTGTTAAACGAGTGAATAAATCAACCCAGGGAGATCAAAGAAGGATGGTCTCAACTTGTTAGGAACATCAAGAGTGCCTGAATTACTATGGATAAGAGAGATTCCTGGACGTTCTGAAAAGGGGAGTAATAATATGAAGAAAGCAAAGCTTAAGGCTGGTTAAACTGGGGAGCTCTCATTGGAGACGGAGCAAAACAAATAAAAGAATACCACTGAGAAACATTCTTTGGCAACTGTGGTTTGAGATCACTGTTAAAAATTGATCTGCAAATTTTTCTTGCAAACCTGTAATGGACCAATTTGTTATGTAACATAAGCCCTTCTTCCTTGCTAGGAATTAAACGCTCCTGTAAGGAAGACGACTCCTTTCTAGTGAGTAAAACTGTCAAAGGCTGACATGCTATGCTTTCATTTCCATGGCAGCTTTGGTGTCAAACTGTGTATTTCCAATTTTTTAACTCAACATACTAAAAATCTACTTGCAGTCTTCAAATGGATTATTCCACAGTGAAATCAATGTAACAAAATTCTATTTCATAACAACAACAATAACAACAACAACAACAAAACTGGAACTGGTCAATACCACCTATGTTTCTGACAGAAGGCAAAAAGAAAACGGATGGTGGAGAACTAAAGTGACTTCAAGAGACAAAATTACCTTCCTGGTACAAAAGCTAGTGAGCTATAGATAAGACACGTTTTGGGTGAATCTGAATACCACCCATGTTTTTTAACGTAACACTATTAATGCTAAAAGAAAATTGGACAAAGATGTATTTTCTGCTATTCAATAAGTTGTCAGTTATAAACAATGAATGCTAATACTTATTTTAAGAACCGAAACACCAAAAATGTACTCTTGGCTTGCAACAGTTCTATTTGAGTAATAGTGGGCATTTGTGGTTTCTCTTCTTTCGGTTGACAACAAATATAAGGTATCCCTCAAGATAAGAAAGGACAAATAATAGATTTTTAAAAAAACCCTCAGTGCTCAGTGGATTGCTGAGCTGATTAAATAAGTGAAAAAGATCAAGATAGTGTAATTATTAATAGTATCTAACAACTTTACCAACTTAATAACAACTACTCTTTTTTGAGAGGGATGTGGAGAAGATCTCAATGACAAAAGATCTTTACATAACAAATGTATTCCTAAGAACAATTTTACTCTCACCTACTTATTTCAGTATGTTGCCATTCAAAACACTTTAATGGGATCTCCTACTTTGTATTTAAATGAGTCAAGAAGCTCATTGAGAAAGTATTTAACATCAAGTGCTATCTTTAAAAAATTATATATACTAGAAAGCAATTTTAAACTAAACCTACGTAAATTATAGAGTTTCTTAAAACTTTGAAAGAAAAACAGTTCTAGTCAAAAAAAAAAGATACTGCATTAGGATCTTTTAATTTTGCTAATATTTAACAAATACAAATTTAAATGATTTAAGGTTATAAGAGTTAATGAAAGGAACATATTAACCCATCTTGAGAGTTGCCAATCATTTGATTCAAGCTTTAGCTTTCACACTGCATTTCAATACATATAGTTAACTGAAAAATACAGAAATGGAGTTAGTAGAGCTCATTATTAGATTAAGTAAGACTAGAAGGTAGACAATTTTAAAAGAAATTTAAATAGAGAATATAAGTGGTTTCAGTCAGACAATATTCAGAACAATCAGAATGCAAAACTTGTTAACAGTAAGCGCGATTCAATTTTTCTTCTGCATTTAAAGCACATTTTCAAACTTATGCAACAGGATGATAATGTGAGACATGTTAACAGTATTATTACATTTTTTTCATTAATGAAGAAACCAAGCCCTATAAACTCCTTCCCATCCCCAAAAAACTTCCAAAAGTTAGTCAGAAAAACAGTATTAGAACTCATAGATAGCTTCCATGCTTTTTTTTTTTTTTTTCATTTGATGATACATAACCACACCTGGGAATGAAATTACCTGAGGGTGTTGTGGCTGTGAAATCCTTGGAGGACAGCGGGACACACTGTTTTTCTGTTTAAAAAAAGAGGCCGGGTTGTCTACTTGGGGATTTACTACAGTATACTAATCCCGCCACAAGATGCTGTATAAGACACCAATTGTGGCCAGCATTAACCAGCTTCTCCCATCACCAGGACGCTGCCCATAGGAGATCACACCACTGTATTTAACAGCGGCACCTATCATGCAGCAACGTCATTAAAAATAACCTGAAAATACTATTTTTAGATGGGTGGAGATTTTTTGCTTCAGTGACTTAAAGTGACCAAGTGCCCTTAGACCTAAGCAGATTGCATAGCTGAACTTAACAAATAACTACAATAGGAAAAATCTTTAGGGGTGCCTGAGTGGCTCAGTCAGTTGAGCATCTGTCTCCTGATTTTGGCTCAGATCATGATCCCAGGGTTGTGGGATCTAGTCCTGAGTTAGGCTCGCACTGAGCATGGAGCATGGGGCCTGCTTAAGATTCTCTCTCCCCCTCCCTCTGCCCTTCCCCCCCCCCCACACACACACTTTCTCTCTCCCTCAAAAAAAAGTAAAATAAATTAAAAAAATCTTAGGCTATACACTGTACCTGATATGGCCACAAAATTATAAATTTTCTCAAATTAGTTGAAAGTCACTACATATTTTTAACAAAAGCCACATGCAGGCAACAACCAAGAGAGAATTACATTATGGGAGACAGAAAACTAGAACTGTCAAGATGCCCTAATGTATTACACACCAGTCTGTGCATCCATTTTGCATACTTCCATTTTTACTAACTTCTGATGGACAGATTCAAACAATAGAAATTGCAGATTAGCATATCTTCCTACTGACATACCTGCAATCCATGTTCAAAGTGATCTGATAAAACGACTTGCTACATGAGTGGTAATTACGTAACAAATAAAATAAAAAGTATTTCACACCAAATTCAGAGGAGTCTTAAAAAAAAATAATCTTGCCATGATGCACAACAAATACAGACAACTTTCAAATGAATAACAGAGGGCTCATTTTACCTGTCTTTTTTTTTTTTGGAGAAAAATTATGTGCATATAAATTATTGCAAAATTACTTTCAATGATAACTTTCTTGAAATAAAAGGTTATGTAAGGTATCAAAAGTAGCCAAACTTACAGACACAAAAAATAGAAAGATGCCAAGGGCTGGGAGAAGGAGGAGATGGGGAATTACTGTTCAGGGAGTATAAAGTTATAGTTATATAAGATAAAAAAAGTTCAAGAGAGCTCCTGTACAACATTGTGCTTAAAGCAGACCGTGTTATGCACTTAAAAATTTGTTAGGAGGTAAGATCTCATATGTTTTTTTACTGCAATAAAAATCAATCAGAAAATAAGAATGGGATATATAAAAGTTAAGATGATTCAGAATGTACCTAGATCTTAAAAATGTGATTTTTTTTTCTAGAAAAAATCAAAAGATCAAAAAAATCTCCATGAAATCCCCATTTTTGATAATGACACTGACTGAAAGAAACTTCCAACACTCAAGACTATAAATAAAAGAACAAGGATTCCCACAGCCAGGGTTCTTTAAGACTGAAGAAGGAGATACTCCAAAACAATGCTTTTCTCTCTTACACATCAGTTAAGTCTGGCTTTTCTAACACTACTGCAATTCTCAATGCATTTAAAAAAGTAAATAACCAAACAGAAATCCTATATCAAAAATCAGTAAAAAATTATTGAGCATCTCATCTGTAACAAGGAGTCTTCTAGGTGATACAGGGCTGAACACAAGAGACAATAAAATTAAATAAATAAACAAGTTACTTTCAGAAGACAAACTTCTAGAGGAAGTACTTAAGATGACTGAATAAATGCTGGTATGGGGAGAGGATAAAGGATCTGGGATAGGGTGATCAGGAAAGGTTTCTTTTGTGGAAGTAAAATCTACAAAAATTGAATTGAATCTCACTGCAGTGGATTCTGAAGTTAATAAATTTCAAAAGTTTAAAACTAAAAATTATATGGAATTACATGATCTGGAAAAACAGATCTTAAAAATATCTGGAAAATAAGAAGTCATCAATGGAGGAGGAGTGCAGAAGGCTCTACCTGCTATGTTTGCAACTTCCTGTAAGTCTATAATTATTTCAAAATAAAAAGTTTAAAAACACCTTGTGTAACTATTACTATATTTAACAATGATACACCTTGTACTCCATTTAAGATACTTTTCATTATGTTGAATACACTGAATCATTACAGGATTTAGGAAAAGAAATCTCCAGTGCAGAAAAGCGTTTTTCTATAAACA